>NC_072733.1:20811169-21137551 GCF_026930045.1 Uloborus diversus | reverse complement strand
TATTTCATAAATGTACAGTCGACTCCCGCCACAACGTGATTCAACTTACGCGAAATGACTATAACGCGATTTTTTCATCAGTAAAGAATTTTAGACCTAAAGCGAATTCCTCGCCATTAACATGAAAATTTTTAGAAGGGAATTGCAGTGCGTAAATATCGACTTTGTTATTGGCTACTAACAATTTTTTTTTTCACAAACGAACCTTCATCCCTTTAGCATCACTGACAGAGGAAGTTCGAACAGGGTACTTGTCCGAACCTCGCTTTGTTAGCGCATACAAATAACTCTTCATTTTCCATTTATTTTTTTCATTCTAAATGCGAAAGTTGATGAAATACAATGACACCTACACCTAAGAGCGCTGTTTCATCCAAAGTAAGATAGTACAACAATTAGGTATGAGTGAATGTTCCACACACACAATTAAAAGTCAAGAAAAGAAATCTCTAAGTTTGTCGAGTAGTGTCTAAGCAAAACGCAAAAATAATGAAAATGAAAGCTGCTCTTTTATTGTGAACTAAAGAAACCAGGAAGAGGGGTGTTGCCACATATGTTGGGCCATAAACGTTATGAAAGAACAAGCAAAGTAACTGTATTTAAAAATATGTTAGAGAATAACGTTTTGTTCATGCAGCATAAATCATCATCTTCATTTCTTCAAGTTACAAATAAACAACTGGATCTACTAGTACAGTTATAGTGCATTATTTTATTAGTATACTGAACGTACCATACTAGCTTATTTTACGTCCCTCTTTCCCATTGATGATTGATTTTGCATCTTAACAGTATATTATGCTGAACAAAACAGCTGTTTTAAAAAACATACAAATAAAAATTCTGTTTTGATGTAAGAAATGGTAATGTATAGTTAAGGAATTGTTTAAAACAGTCTGAGGTGATGTTTACAAGTGTCTAAAATAATTGGGTATGTTTATAAAAGTTTTACACATACCCTTTCCACAGCACAAAATTTAGACTTACGCGAGGGGTCCTGGAATGCATCCCTCGCTTAAGTCGGAACTCGACTGTATTCTAATGTACCTCGATGCATTTTTGTATCTCAGCCACCCGGAAATGTTTTTGATAATCACAGGAAGATGTTTCCTACATGCTCAAAAATTTGTTTTGAAAAAAAAAAAGTGCCTTCGTTGCAAGCAAAATGACTGGCCGCCAGTGATTGAAAACATGTTTTCAATCTCAGCACAAACTAAAATTTTTAAATAGTAATGGTATCTTCAAATCAATGTTTATTTTCTTCTATTATTATTAGAATATACAACTTAAAACAAATGTTTCTCTAATTATTTACATTTAAATATACATTTTATGTAAACATTTATGTACTTAAAATAAAGTATGACATAACACCTGATACTGTTATTGTATTGGACATCGACTATCAAATTTATGTGCTCTGTAAAACGGATAAATATTCATATGCATTGTAAAAATCATAGAAAAATAGCACAGTATCATATAGATAATAAATAAAATATCATGTAACAATACTTGTAAATATTGTGTGAAATTAAGTATAATTGGTTTATTGTAATACATAATGTTTATAGTATGTATTTCAGAATTATTATTTTACTTTAATGTTTTCTTCATTTTTAACTGAGTTACTTAAGCATTAGCTGCTTTACTCATTTTTTTTTTCTTTTTCAAGTGATTTTAGCTTTTTCTTACATAGTATTCTACATTATGTAATTCAAAAATAAAAATACTCATTATTCTGTGCAGTCATGTGACATTTTCTTTTTTATGACCAACTTTTAATATTTAACTAGGCATTTTTAATCTAGATTTAAATTGTTACATTACCAAGATTCTTTAAATAAAAAAACTAAAATGACATTATTATATTATATTACTAAAAAATCAATACGTATCACCTTTTTTGGTTACTTTTAACAATTGAAGAATAACATTCATATGCTGGATACATTACATTTTTGTTGCTTATATTGTAGTTTTAAAAATTAATGCCGAAAACATCATGATATTTTCAAAATATAGGATATATATATATATTGTGACATATATCATGATATATATCGATTGATGGATATCGGCGAACCCTGCTGGCATCAATATGTATCCATCTTGAACAGCAGCTTGACCTTATAAGAGTGATAACTTTGTGGTTCATATATGATTGTGTAATAAAGCTTTCTTTGCATTTAATTTTTTTAATTGAAGAATTAGCAATGACAAGTTGTGTACAAATTGAGTGGATATATTGTGTTTAAATTTGACATTGCTCAAGCATTAATTTCTTCTAATCTCTCTTTAGATCTCTAAACATTGTGAAAGAGATATTACAAGTAAAAAGATTTAAATTCCAACAAAGTATTACATCATACGATAGAAGTTAACTTTACTGCATTTGTGGAAAAGAAATGCGCCATTTGGTGATGCCAATTGCATGCTTAATTTTGAAAAGAACAAACTGGTGCTAAGCACACCATGAATGCAAATAGTATCGACTAATTTTGTTTCTTATTCCAGAGAAAAATCCTTAACAATGACTTTAGCAGCAAACCTTCTGGCAACATTTTGTTCTTATTTTCTGTGAAAAGAGCATAATCTCTTTTTAAGTTGTACGTTCTTTTTTTTTTAGTGCTGTGATGATAAAATAATTCTTTAGTTATATATGAGTTAATGTATAGTTTTTCAACTTTTTTATTATGCCAAGAATCTTACCAGTTTTGACTGAAAAAAATAAATAAAATATAATAAAATAAAAATAAAATTTTAAAGTAATAATCTTGATCTTTTATAACATAGAATTTTAATCCAATGTTCGCAAATTTATCATTTCTTTCCATACATAATTCTAGATTGAATTACGCAATCCTGCACATAATATTAATACTCGGAATTCTGTCAACCTTTTTTTTTTTTTTTGTGGGTTAACTTTTTCTTTTGTTTGTTTGTCTTTTTCTATGAGTTTGTATTTACTGGTGGTTTCACATCAACTATTTAGTTCTTTTAAATTATTGTTATTCATTTACTTTTAGAAAATTAGCATTATTTCTAGTGAAAAACACATTGAAATAAGCATACACTATAGTTACAAATAATAAACATTCATTTTATTTAAAAACAATCTAAAAAATTAGACAATAAAAAAAAATTCTAAATTGCAAGTTCTTAAAATATAGAATCACAATGCTAGAAACTTCAGCACCTAAATGCTAAAAGGAAATAAATAAATAGGATGTATCAATAGAAAAGGTAAGCAGTTAAATAATTGGTGAGTCATTTTGTACCTGAGATCTCACAACTAAGCGTGGTAAAAACTTACCAAAAAGTAAAAACAGGTAAAATGTGAACACAAGTTGGAAAATTAAGTAGCATAAATACATGCATATTTTAACATTTGAAATGAAATAGCAGCCATAAATAAAATTGAAAATGCACAACATAATATGAAACATTAATATCAACAAGATGTTGAATGCTAGTAGAAATGAAATCAAACTAATTTAGGTCCCAGTTTTAAAAATGAAATAAATAACACCAAGCATTTTTATTGCATTCATTTGAATAAATATTCTATGTGTGACTGTAACAAAATGCACGTGAATACATAAATTTCAAAAAGTGAAAAGAAAAAAAAACTTTTAAAATAATATTTTAATACAAATGTGTATATCCCTATAAAGCTCTGAAAACAATTTTGTTGATGCAAATATAAAAACATTAACAAAAATGTCATAATAAATAAACAGAACATTTTTCATTAAACAAAAAACAAATATACATTCAAACCCAAGACATACAGAATATTTGGTTGATTCCACATGCACACTAATACAATCAATAGCTTCTAAGATCTCTTAGGGAATTTGATTTTATTTTAATGAATTGAAAAGAAAAAAAAAGTCATAAATATCTTACTGTAGGGTAAATGTCAGACTTAACCAGCAAGTCATTATCAAGTCTTTACATATAAAAGTATTCAACAAAATATTTTATTAAAAAGAACAAATTTTATAATATAAACAACAGCAAAGCAGTAGTAAGGAACAAGTCTGCATTGAAACTAAATGTCTAAAAATGTTTTAAAGACACAGCAGTACAAAAGATTAGAATAACATTTAAAAGTAGATTAAAGTGTAAAAATATGAAGCAATGTTTCAATGTCCCTTCAGGAAGATACCAGTTTTCTCAGTACCTTCCATAATACTGTAAATTGCACCTTTGTAAGTTAATAAAAGAGTTGCTTCATTAAAGAGTACCTCGTTACACATTCAAACAGTAGTTAACTAGATTTGTCATCAGTAGTAAGAACCAAATTTTGATTGTCAAAATTCAGTAATTTGACATACGTTTTATGTAAAGAAAACAAAATGCACCTTCTGAAATTTTGAATATTAGTCAAAACAGATTAAAGCATGACCAATAATTCTTTATATTACCAATACGCTAGCAAAACATTTTACAAATAAAAGCAGTAATAGAAGAAGGATTTTAATATTGTATCATCTTAACGAAAATAAGTTGCCATTGAAACATAAAACATAGAAATTAACATTAAATAATGTATAGATATGCAACATAGAAAAGTTTTTTGAAAATGATATGGATACAATGTGTAAAAATCATCATATATACAAGCATGATTTAAGGCTAAAAATGATTCATGATATGCAATGGTATAAAAATATGGTTTCTTCATCTAAAGTCCCAATAACTACAAAACATCTTTAAAAAGAGTACTTAATAATCATTATTTGCAATTATACGTATAAATGATTTATGCACACAGATAGTTTATTATCTGATGTACAAAGTAAACATAAATAACATGAACAACATTTTAATGCTAACTAAATGAAAAGCGGCAGAAGATTCTTTTGTGGGTGTTTGTTGTGATGGCAAGGATTTATCTGTAGGTTTGGCACTTGGTACACTGAAAAATAAATCTTCAAAGTCTGCAGTTGACTCTTTTCCAAAACCACTTCCACTCCCACTGCCACTAGATAGCTCATCTAAAATAAAAGTTGACAAAAATCAATGAATAAGTCTTATAAAGTTTTAATACAAAAGAAAATGAAAGTTTTCATTTTTAGTTTAATGGTTTGTAACTAATGATGCAATTTGCGACGGATTATTTAATCACCTAAAAGAAAAGTCTGATATGATAGTCACCTAAGTGTCTATAACAAATGGAACGAATATATTAAGTATCGCAGATGGTATTACTATACAGACCTTTCAGACAGATTAGGAACTTATCAAGCTCACATATAAATCCTGATTATAACCTTCACTAGTTTGTTAGATAATTTTTAAGCTTTACAGCAATGGTGTGCCAATCCTCTTGAGAAATGAGAAAAAAATGCTAAACTATATGCTATTTTCCAGCTGGTCAGTTTGTCCCTCTGCATCATAAACGGCATGTCAAGGAATGTTGTTCAAAAAAAGTCACAAGACTGCATTTTTTTTTGTTTGCTTTTTTTTAACTTTTGGCATTATGTACATTTTTGTAAATATGCAGTATTCAGATATAATAGAATGTATACATTTTTTCAATGTTAATTTTAATTAATAAAACAATATATAGGGTTGGTTGGGGTAGGTAGGACCTCTTTTGAGAACAGTTCGTTTTTGAAATCTTATCCTCAGGTTTTGATACAGAAAAATTTAAACTTATTGTCATATTTTATCTTTGACATTATAAACTAAAGTTCATCATTAATTTTTAAAATTATGCTTTAAATATTCTTAACGATTGTATTTGAAAAATCATCAAATGGGTGTCAAATTAACCCCATAGTAAGTGGTAAAGGGGTAACCCCCCCCCCCCCCCTTGTGTTTCAATCAAACATATCTAAAAAAGGGGTAAGGAGGTTTTACTTAATAAAGTACATAAGTTTTTAGTATGAATTACTTTTTTGCAAACACATCTATTTACGATATATTTACTGTCTTTTAAATTTGTATGACAGAAAATTTTTCAGCAAAAAACAAAAAAGTTACACCTGAAATTTATTGAAAGCCTATAAGTACATATTTTACTTTTAACACATAAAAGTGTGTTCAATATACGTAATACAGTTGATTAAGGTCAATTTCGGTAAATTAACCGAAACTATAAGTTCAAAAAGAAATTGTAAACACTAAACGGCTCCGTCTGTTTAAAGTGTGCTAGGGAAGAACTATCATCATACTGGACTTCATCCTCCATAATAATTCTAACATCCTCTGCACCAGGCCAATTGAAACTCGCCATTTCTATTCATTCTTGCAACAGTATTTTTTCATATTTTTTTTTAATTTGTATCATCAAATTACAAAATTAGACCTAAGTAATACTTTATGGTTTACTTTGATGTAAGTTTAGCAAATACATAATTACCAGCTTTAGTAGTTTTTGTAGATGAACTATAAATTTCTACTAGGTCATCATAGTTGCCTAGTATTTCACTAATATAAATATTTAATCCGAGTTGCTTTTGATTTTGAAATTCCCATTATTATAGGGGGACCCACTTACCCCCTATAGCAAAAATTTACAGGGTAAGTGAGACCCCTCCTCTTGAACATTTATTAATAATATTATCTACAAAAATTCTTGTTGCTGTATGAAGTTTGTTAAACTATATGTGAAAAAATAATTATCATACAAAAATAATAAAAATTAACCTGGAAACACTTCTTTGAAAAATGTTTCTTGAACTCGCAAAAAAAAAATCTGGATTTTTTTTTGACAAGTGCTAATGACCTAGAAAAAAATTCCACAAAACCCAAATATATGCAAAACCAATCACTGATGAAATTTAACATGATCAGTGCAAAAAAGTTTGAAAACTTTATCCATATTTCAGTTTTAAGGGGGGGGGGGTGACCCACTTACCACAACCAATGCTATGATTAAATAATCACTAAAATTTTATTTTTGTGTAGAAAGTAATAACTCTTAAAAATTATAAATCCCTTGAATAATATCAACTAATTAGGGATTGCAATTCCGCACTGTCTTTTGCTCTGTAGGATTTCAGGATTGAGATTTACTAATCCCGGGGTATTGAAATATGAAGTGAAAGACGGGCGCTCGAAAGGAGCGCAGGCGCTGTGACCACTGGCTGATCGTATTATCCCCGCTAGGACAGGGTTTGCGTTTACACGCTATAGCGGGTTTTTTACGCAAATTCGCGGGAAAGGGACGCAACTTCCGCGAAAAATCGGGTCCCAGGGACCCAGAAAACCCAAAAGATAAGAACCAGAAAAAAAAAATGGCAGAAAATGCTAAAGATCTATTTAGTAAATGCTTTTAAGCTTCAAAATGACCAGGAGAATCAACATAAAGGGACTAAAATGACCCTATCTGTTTATCAGCTATTCAAACACACCCCAATTGTGGACCAGTCAATGGAATTTTAGTGATAAGACTGGAGCTTACAGTGACCTCCTGGGCAGAGCTCAGGGAGCAAGTTCACAAATAGCCCATTGTACTGTATTCTAAGAATAAGCTTTCCCTCAACTTTTGTCTTGAGGAAATTCCTAAAAACAGAAATGAAGACTAAAAATGAGAGAGGTTTTCAATGCAATCTTCAGGATTAATACAAGACAATTGTGCAGTAAAAATATTGCAATTTGGTATTCATGTAACCAGAATTACTTTTGAAAATCATCATTTTGCATCCCCAATAAAAAGAGGGGGAGAAAAAAAAAATGGCGAATATTTTCCAGATCGCGCTAAACACAAAGAGTTCGGAACTTTACATTTTTCTTGTTAAATTGCTTATGAATACTTGAATTTTATACAAAAGCACTTTAACCTTGTTCTTTTTCTAATAATTCATCTCTTTCTGATGGATTATTTTTATTTGGACTTGCAAAAGTCGGGTATTAATCGATCGCCCCATTTTCAAAATGGCGCGATTTTAAAAATAGAACAAAAATCAAAACAGATATTTTGAACAAGTCAAAATAAAGTCAAATATACTGATTTAAGATTGCAAATGAGAAATTTTCACACTCATATGAGAAAATGTTTCGTTTTCGCGATCGCGATTTTTGCGTTGGGTTTGTTCGCTTGCGATTTATTATTATTATTATTATGTAATTGCCAATGATAATTGGGAAGGGGGGGGGGGTCTGTTTGCTTTTTCACTAAGAAAAATTTCCAGGAAAACAAAAGTTAAGGGAGTGCTTTTTGCTTGATCAATCAGAGGCACTTGTTTTATATTTTATGGTAAAACCCATTTTTAAAGTAAATTTTGAGTTAATCTCATTGTAACTGACCAAATAGTTTCTCACATAACTGAGTCTTGCAAGTGTATTATTTGAAAATAATTTTACAATGATAAAATCACAAAAGAATTAGGGCAAAAATAACCAATTTATTTTATTTCATGCCTCCCCCCCCCCTCCAAGTATAAATATTTTTATATTATTCATTTACGCACTAAGATTTTCTGTTTAAAATTTAAGGGACTCATTTTTTCCACCAAAGGACCCAAATCTATTTCATTAATGGGTCCCTGGGACCCATGTTACGGATAGTTGAGCGCAAACACTGTAGGACCTTTAGTAGTAATAACCTTTAGTCCAATACCAGAAACAAATTTCAGCAGTTACCCACGGGTATTACAGGGGAATTGACAACTCTCAGTTAGGTATTTCATTCAAACATAGAATTAATGCAATAAGTTACAACTGCATATGAAAAAAAAGCACAAGAACAATATGACATTTCATCCTTAGACAAGAAAATTTCGAAATAAATAATGAAAATTAATAAGTTCTTTGATGCTAAAAATATGAAAGTAAAAAACATGACAAATCAAATGAGTTGTCACCTTGTCAAGATGGACTTTCACTGGCGAACAAAGCACTTGATAGAAAGGCTCTTTCTGACACCACTGTTATTGGTTTTATGGATAGTAAGCATTCATATATAGTTTCGCATAGTCTATCTGTGATCTACCCCTCTTATGTATCTCATTTCTTTATTAGTTACAGATTTGATTCATATTTCATCATCATAATTTTCTTTGAATGGAACAACACTGAGGGAACAATGTCTTTTTGTGGGACTAACTTAAGTTCATCTTTTAGGGATACCTCATGTCTATCACTTTCAATTTCTTCTCCAGTATCCTAGATCTCAATTCGACCCTCGTCTTGTAATATGTAGATGAGACCTTATTTATTTTCGGTAGTTGCAAAGAGTTTTGTATTATCTTCTCCTTCACTTTTTCTTTGCTTTGAAGATTTAAAAAAACTGTTATCTCTCTTAGGTCGTTGGGCTGTAACTTATGCAGATACTGCAAATCACAGTTTGCATCTGCTCCTCTTCGTATAATGAAATTTCAAGTGCAGATATCAAACATTCACTTAATCTGTTCAGGACGGCAGCCTGCGGAAAGTAGCATTCCCTAAGGATAGCAGCTCTTATGTGCGAACTATGCTTACAGGCCGGGGCATTTTCTCCAACTAAGCCTATTATGCAATTTCCAAAAGAAAGTGTTATATAATAGATAAAATTTACACTTTATGTAGAAATAGCAAGATTTAAAACGTTCTTTGATTGCACAACACTGTTGGTCTTTCAATCATATTTTCGATTTTTCTTCTGCCAAGGTTATTCATGGGTGTTCTTAGATTTATGATTTACATTTTTGGGAATCCTATTAAATTTGGAAAAATTCTGCTTCAATAGTTAATGCTTTATCCAGTACTCCCCTTTCCCTGCTGTTTGGAAATCTTATCTTTAAAAACTTTTTTCTGTTTGTGACGTTTTTATGCACTATAGGTGTTGTTGCTGTTTTGTGACGTATGTGTTTCCGGTTTCCTTATCTATTTACTTTGCTTCCTTCCAATTTTGTTCATTTGTCGTTCGGTCTTCATTGTGTGGACTTTTTGTTCTTCTTTTATGCACTGATGAAGGGGCTTGCATTTGACACCCCCGAAACAGCTTTTTGCTGAGTTTTTAACTCTATTTTATTAGTGCTTTATGCATGTTGTTGTCATTTTACTCATTCCATAGTACAAAGTTTTCGACTGCTTTTTTACAAAGAAGGGTTTTATTTTAGAATGTTATTTATGAATAGAACATAAGCAAATGTTTTTAAATAATTAATTTTAATAGTAATTGATCAACTGTTTTTTAACTTACATACTATTTTTAGCAAACATTTGGTTTGCCAAAATATTTAACATTAGATAGGGCTAAAAAAAATGAATAAGAACCAAAATTGGAAAATATTGCCATTTTCATTTTTGAAACCTTTATTTTCAGACCAGTTTACAACAAATGAATAAAATTAATCAATATGGCAGTACTTAAGAATTTTCTGTCAAATGTCAAGGAAATAATTACAGATGAAACATTTAATAACTTTCTGAAGATTTACTTAGTTATAAAAGGAATGAATAGTTGAATTTATGACAGTAAAATTAATGTTTTTAATTACCATACAGCTTTAAAATAGAGCTAATATGGTGAACCAAGTCAAAATATATACAAATATAAACATAAGACAAAAAGATAAACACAAAGTATTATTAGTGTTATGAGACATTGTAATATTTAATTGTGATTGTAAAATGTGATTGCAAAACAACTAGACTTGTAACTTATAACAAACAATTAGAGGGGAACAAACTCACCAGAATCTTCCCATTCAACATCAAGGCCTCTGTATGCATGAGAGAGTTTTGTAGTTATTAAATTTAAGGTGAGAATTTGTTGATTGATAACTGCATTTTCCACCGATGTCATCGAGTCTTTAAATGGAAGAAGATTCTTCACAGATATGTTAATATTCCTTTAAAAGTGGTATACAAAACAAGACTTAGTTTTTAAGTATCCAAAATAATTTTTACCACATAAAATTAAATAATGAATCAATACAACAAAATATAATACTATCCAAGAAAAAACAAGATTTCACTGTTAAAATTTTAATAACTACAATAAAAAAAAAATGTTATGTGTGACAATTTTGAGTGTTACATTACATGTATAAAAAATATCAACTCATGTTCAAAATCAAGTTTCAAAGAAAAGATAGAAGAACAGCAGGGCTCTCCAATCTACGGCCCGCAGGCCAGCTCCGGCCTGCAAACAGATTTTATACGGCCTGCATAAAGCTTGCAAACTGTTCTTTCTTTTTTTTTTCCGAAACAGAGACAGTCTCGTTGGAAATATAATCAAGACATTATTTTTGCATCTTGGTGATTGTGGACGAAATCTGCCCTGATTCATTGTTCAATGTTATAAGTTTGTCGGCGAACACAGTAGCACGCCGCACAGAAGATATTGGAAATAATGTTTTTCATCAGCTGAAAGAAGCTTGCAAGGATTTCGAATAGTTCTGAATCGCTTTGGATGAATCAATTGATGTTACTGACTCGGCTCAAGTTCTTCTAATTTTTCGTGGTGTGAACAGTGAAATTAAAATCACAGAAGGATTGGCTGATGTTCACTTCATGAACAGTAATGTGATGGGAGACAAAATTTTTGGAAAAATATATGTGAAACTATTTCTTGTTATCTTGGGCTTGATTTCAAACACCTGAAAAGTGTTACTAGAGATGGTAGAAAAAATATGTGTGGTCTCAAAATCGGAGCAGTTGGTAACATTTCCAATTTTATAAAAACAGTTGGATGAACAAAACATGTTTTTTCACTGCATTATCCATCAACAAGCCACGTGTGGGAAATACTTGGAAGTAGCTGAAATAATGAATGTAGTTGTCAAAACAGTTAACTTCATTAGATCAAGTTCCATCAAACACCGTCAATTCAAAAATTGTCAAAGCTGAAATGGACAGCGTTTACTCAGATGTTCCATACCATTGTGAAGTTCATTGGTTGAAGAGAGGCAAAGTATTGCAGCGGTTTTTTGAACTTCGAGAAGCGATTGACATTTTTAAGACTGAACAGCATCACCGTGTAACTGAAATTCTGACGGTATCTATGTGGAAATTGACTTACGTTGTTGATCTCAAGGCGCACACATTAATTTTCTGAATTTGAAACTGCAAGGTGAATACTCTTCAGTTTACTGAGATTCAGTTCATACTTATACTACCATGTCAAAGCTTTCAGACAAAAACTCATACTTTTTGAAAAGCATTTAGGATCTATGAACTTTGACCACTTTGAAACATGTAAGAACTTAAGTGCACTAAGCACTGCTACCTTTATCAAGGATTACATTTTGGAAGTCATGTCTCAGTTACGACATAGTTTGAAATCCGCTTCGAAGACTTTGACTGTGCATCAGACGATATTCAACTCTTTCAAAACCCTTTTAAGAGTGATATTGACAAGGTGCCTTTTGAAATGCAATTGGAAGTTATCAAGTAAACAACTAATGATTTACTCAAGACTGCTTTCCAGGAATGCCACAAGGAAGGTAATCTACTTATGTTTAACAGTTCTCTACCAGAAAAAGACTTTAAGAGTTTAAAAAATCATGCTAGAGCTATGTTTTCTCTTTCTGCATCCACTTAACAATGTGAACAGACATTTTCAACACTGAAGTATATTAAATCAAAATATAGATCATCTTTATGAGATGAACATTTATTATCCCTCTTTATGATCAGAACTACAAAGTTTTGTACCTGAATGGACTTAAATTTTAAGCAGTAAACAAATGCAATCTTCTCATCAATTTTTCAACTTTTTAAAATATTTAAAAACCTTTACATGTCTTGTGTTCTCATTATTTGCAAGTTTTTAATCATCATTAATTTAATAAAATGAATTTGCAGTACATTACAATAATTCTGTCTTGTATCACTCACTCATTAGCCTTTTTTTTAAAAAAATGTCACTTTATTTTGTGACAAAGAAGATTTTTTCAAAAAAGTTTTCTGTACTATTCTAAATTATACAAGACTCTCTATCGTTACATTATTAGAGATTTACGGGCACTTAAAAAAATAATTTAGCTATCAGCAAATATGTATAAGGAAATATAGCAACTGAGAAGCAAACCCAGAAATTTTCACAAACTACCATTGAGCGCTTAATTAATATACCTATAAATATATATATATATATATATATATATATATATATATATATTCATGATACGATGTGTGAGTGGAGGTTGGAGGGGGGGAGGGGTTCGCTAAATAGATCATCTGAGCTAAAATATTGTTGGACTGGCCTGCCTCGTCTCCAAAAATTTATAATGTGGCCCGCGAGTAAAAAAAAGTGAAGACTACTGGCATATAAGACCAAAAACCCTTTTACAATATATTTGCGAATGTACTTCCAAACAAACTAGTTGCATATTTTTAAGTACTACTCAAAGGATTATTTTGAAAACTTTTGAGTGACAATTCCATGAAAATGAAAACTTTTAAGAAAAAATCTTTCATTTTACGAATTTTATCAGAACGGTTTTATAAAATATTTCAATCAGCATACTTCATTCAGTTACTTATATGAGCCAAAAGCAACAAATTTATTTCTTTTAAAAAAGGTCACTTTTACTGCAATAAACACTTAAAAAATTCTTCCAACACATTAACTTTTATGATCTCTATTTAACTCATAAAAAATTATTTAAACTAAGTTTTCGATTATTACTTTTGTATTTTAAAAATTCTCATTAATTAAAAGAATGAATTTACACTTATTTCACAGAAATTTTGACTCCCACTTTGAAGTCCAGAAGCTTGGTTAACTAACATCATTCTGTAATAAAACAAAACACAGCCTAAAAATTGAAAGATTTCTTTTTTGATAATATACTTTATTTTTTGATAAAATAAAAACAAAACAGTCAGTTCTAATGAAAAGTAATTCCAAACTTTAGTTCACCAAAAATGTTATTCCATCCCACACAGAATTGCCATGTGTTTTTCTTGCGTCCGAGATTTATTTACAATAACAAGTATGTCTGGAAACTTGCATAAGGCAACAAAAACATTTCCCAACACAACGTCCCTCCGAACCCCATTTTTACTAGTCATGTCCAGTCAAGCCCTCAGCAAGTAATAAACGCTTTTATCTTTGAAAGAGCAGCGTTTTCTTGCAAGCATACAAATGAAAAGTTATTCCTCCTTCTTTCCCTTTTTTGTTTTGGCAAATCTTTGATAAAAGACAAGGGATTAGCAATACATCATTTTGGGTGATATTTAGCAATAAAAACAAATCAAAAATACAGTTGCAGATGTGTATTGTTTGTTGAAAACAGCTACTGATTATCTCAGATTATTTCTCTAATCTTCTGAATTCTCAAAACATCCTCTATAATACCCTGCATTTATAGCCTACAACCACTCTGATTCAATACCTTCCAAATGAATATAAATATGCTTATATAATTTCAGAGCTTAAAGTAGAAATAAATTTCCATCTACAGCTAACCTACCTTGTTTGACCATTACCATCCCAACAGCCTTCAGATCCTTCTTCCATCTGAGAATGACTACACATCTTAAGAGGAAGTTCTTGCCAAAATTTTTTAATTTTTTTAGTTTTCTTCTTTAAATTATCAACCAATCTTTCGATGCTTGTTCCAGCTGCAGTTGTTGGACGGGCTGCGTGATTATGCATAAACTTTAATTTTTCTAAATTAATTTCTTGATTAGAAATATCTCTCCTTCCAAGTCGTGGTTTTCCACATTTATGAAATATCTGAAAGGAGAACATTTGCAGTTTAAATTAATGAGATGCATTTAACAATAGAATACATGACAAAAAAATTAGAACACATCTACTCTAATGACTAAGTAGAAACTAAGTGCTGCATGGTTTGCTGTTACCCATTGGCTAGAACTTTGGAATGAAAGATTTTCCTGTCTTCAAAATTGTCTTTTCATCAAAGGTGTTGACCAATATTTAACCATTTTAAAATCTATCTTTGCATCCTTTTTCTTCAGGATGTATACACATTTTAAGGAGAATTTAAGGACTTTTATGAATTTTAGAAAGACCCAACAGCAAATATTTGATTTAATAAATTTTCTTCTTTTACTTACATACAACACCAACTTACAAATAAAAATTGTTAACTGCATATTATATAATACCTAAACAATAAGAATTCAATGCTTTGAATAGGGCTCTTTGGTCCATATTTTGAATCTTTTTTCATTTTTTCACAATAATTTTGATACTATACCGATTTCTAAGCAATAATAACCTTGGTTACACAATTATAATACTTCTATTTTAATTTTTTGAACAGTTCCCCCCCCCCCTACACTTTTTAATGTTTATTATTTGGGTCAATGTAGCCCTTGTTACTGGGTTATTTTGACAAAAGGTGGTTTTTTCCGATTTAAAATCAATGTATTACTAACTAGAACCAAAAAAGATTTGTATTCAATATAAACCTCAGGGATAGAAGTCACATTTGCCAACCAAAATATAGGAAAATATAGGAATTTTCTGAAAACAATATAGGAATTTTTCAAAATAACATAGGAATGTTTCGAAAAAAAAGGATATACAGGAATTTTTATAACAAGGTTGGCAAGTATGACATTTTTTTTTTTCAAAATGCAATACTACTATTCGATTAAAAACATGTAATAACACTACTACCGTACATAAGTGCAATACATATGCATAAATAAGTGTAAAAATACATACAAAATCAATTTTACAAAAAGAAAAAGAATGTAAAACTGTAATTTGTACTAAATAGCATATTAAGGTGTACATCTTTAAAAATAAAAATAAAAAAATAGACGAAATACTGTAAATCTTTTTTTTTATTATTTTCAAGTTTTTTTGCAAAATTAAAAATATTATTTAAAATGTCATTTTATCCTCATTGCTTTGGTCGCTAATGTGCTAAAAACTACAGCATTTCCACTAAATTGGGGTTTTATTAGGATATTTTAATTATTTTTAACAACAGCATTTACTTTGCTGTCAAAATTTAAAAAAAAAATTTTTTAATGACAGGATTACACGAATTATTAACAAAGTCCCAATAGATTCAGTATTAACTCATCCTACAGAGTTTTTATTTTGGCACTTAATTTATCAAGGTCTATTTCAACCTTTTTCAGTTCATCAAATTTTTCATTGGCTTTGCACCTTAACGCATTACTTTTACATATGCAGGAAAGGTCACTGTCCTTTTCTGCTTTTTCTGAATATTCATCTGAAGACTTATTCAGTTCACGAATGTCAATTTCAAGACACTTTCTTTCTTTTCTCAGATCATTGATTTGATCTTCCGAAATTTCTTTTCCCACTACATAGTGGAGCTTCTGCTTGTTTTTTTTTCTGTTCATCTAAATAAGAGGGGTATTTTTGTCAATCTACAGCAACAGATGCCATCAATTCTTTGGTAATGGTTGATTCTTCACTCCCCCCCCCCCCCCCCAGAGATTGCATATGATCATCAATTATTCTTCGCCTCATGATTGATTCCTTTCATAAGTTTTTCAACCATTAGTTCCTTATTAAGCGAAAAACCTCTTTCTGTAACTTTTTGGCTGTTACCAACTGTGAACTAGCAGGATCAATCTCCGGGCGAGACATAGGCATCCAATTTAGGTCCAACAGCATTAACCATTGCATCTTTGTGTTTTTTGCCTCTTACATGATATTTAAGGGCAGACTCTGCCATGTTCAAAATATCGAAAACTTCATTGCATGGCAAACAGCGAGCTTTGAAACGAGCTTTGGGAACTTTCACAAGATTCAGTTTTTGTACTTCTCATCCAGAAGCCAATTATCATTAAAAATGCATTTACCGCCCGGCATATTATCAATACTAAATGCACTACAAAATAGCAATAGCACTACTAATTTGCAATAAAGAAAATACGCTTAATAGCTGTTAACAAAAAACTTAGCACATGTTCTTGTTTCGTTCTCTAGCGGCAGTTACGATCAGCAAACGTAATGGGCATGTTTGAACAGAGTAACCGGTCAGTGGGTGCTCTGTATAATACGAGAATTTGGATTGGCTGCCAGCGATTCAATATGGCTACCTAAACGGAGACAACATGGAACTAAAATTAGCGATTGTTAAAGTTTTATTTTGAGATTGATGACACACTTTTACTAGTAAAAATTATTTTTAGAAGAAGAGGGGAAAAATCAGGAGGTTAAAACAAAAATTCAGGGGTTTTAAGGGCCCTTAGAAGAAAAAATTAAATTTCAGGTGTTTTTAAGGATTTTCAAGAGGCATACAAGCCCTGTTAGCAGATGTACAACTGTTTTTACAAGTAAAAGTTTAAGCGGCTACAAAGACACGTGTTAGCACATAATGAAAAAACCAGTAATGATGCTTCCTGTGGAGAGCTTTTAAACTGCTTGGTATACCTCACGGCTTACTGAGTGCTTGATGCTGCTCCCAAGAGGAAACTTAAAATTAATTTAAAAACTGTTTCCTGATGGTTTGTACAGAGTATTCAATGTTTTTCTCAGTTTGGGCCAAAGATGGATCTCAGGGCTAAAGTAGCCCATATTCACAGAATAAAAAAGGTAATTAGAATGAATTTGAACACAAATAAAGTTGGATCCCGATTTACGCGAGGGATGTGTTCCAAGGCCCCTAGCACAAATCAAAATTTTGCTTTAGGGAACAACGTATGTTTGGAAATTTTTTATAAGCATACCCAATTATTTCAGACATGTGTTAACACCCCTAAAATTGTTTCAAAATTTTTTTTAACTATATACGTATTACTGTACTCTTTCTAAAGATTCCGACATCTTACTGTATTTTGGTTGGTTGGTTGGTTTGATCGGGTTTTTTGCCGCAAGAGCCCTAGTAGGCTATATAGCGCCAAACAGTTGTTAAGTAACGGAAAGAAGAGCCAAAAAAAGTGAGTTTTATTAAGGAGAATAGACATAAAACTTCTAGAATTTTGAAACATGTGCCAAAATAAACACAGACGAAGTTTCAAATTTTGGATGACAAGTCGAAAGGATTAACTGAGAAAAAACTTTGAGTAATATAAAAAATGTAAACAACAAAACAAAGACAAGACAAAAACAAGGACATAAGAACGAACACTAAATAACGTATACCGCATTTTAGAAAAAACGTTACTGTTCAACATAAATTATTGTTATGAAGCAAAGAATCTATGATCAATGAGAGGCATAAATTAAAACATTAAGTGCATGACTGCATCATAATAGCGCTGAACAGTAGATATTGTAAACTTAATTATAATTTTTAAAATGATGAAGATGATGGTTTATGCAGTGTAGGATCACAATGTTATTTTGCTCAGATGCTACTCTGCGAGCTTCAGTATAAAAACTAAGTTCTTAACTTTTACAGATTTCCTTTTTATGACTTTAAATTGTACTTATCAAAAAGTCACTCATATCCATTTGTCATGCTACCTTAGAAGCACAATTTATTTGTTCAGGCATATCAAGAATCTTGGCCTTTTTTTTAATGGTCTGAAACTTTTTCTTTCCACTTTCGCCAACTTTAGATGAAAAAGCACATTTGGGAGCCATTCTATTTTATCAACGTTCAGATGATCATTGTGTAGAATGAAAAAAAATGTTAATCGAAGCAGTTATTTGAATAAACTAAAGCAAAGTGTTGTTTGACTAATACAAAGTGTGAACTTCCGCTTTCAGTGATGCTAAAGGGATGAAATTCCATTCAGGAAACCAATATTTAGTGTCAACGAAGCCGATTCTAACGCTCCACCGCTCCTTTATAAAAAATTACATGTCGCACGCGAGCAATTTGAGCCAGTAATAAAAAGTTCATTAGTCATGAAAAACTCACGTAATAGCCAATTCGCGTAAGTTGGATCGCAACTGCAGCGGGATACGACTGTACTGCATTTTTCAATAATTTTGAAACATATTCATTCCCGTCTGAACTTTAAAGAACATGAAATACTTTTAAAAAAGAAAAAAAAAGCAAATAAAATATGCTGTAAAGCAAATAAAATATATGCGTAGTTGTTTAAAATTTAATATTTTCCCAAAATTAATTAATTACTAATATCAATTTGAAAAATTAAAGAAATTACTGTAGTAAATATTTAAAAAAAATCATTTTACGATAGCATAGGTTAAAGTAACTTTCAACATTCAAAATTAATGAAACACTTACAGGATACAAAAGAATTGATATCTGAATCATGGCATAAAATTTTTGGAGTAGCACTTGCTCAATGCTAGACCGTTTCCAAACAAACACGGGTTTAGTTATATGTTGTGGAAATTATGCAAATTTAAACTCTAGTATTTGAGATGAATGCGAAAATTGTGATGAGTGGTTGTATGATTGAACTATTTTTGTCATGAAATTGCATGATCTTCAGATAATCTGAGTTTCATTTATATGAAGTTATTTATTTTATTTAAAAAAAATAAATTTTAACTTTAAAATTATAAATTTTTTAAAATAAAACTGCAAGAGAAAATCAAAAATTTCCCTACAGAATAGTGGATTTCCAGAAAAAGTAAGAAAAAGCAGATACCCACTGAGTGACAAAAACCTGCAAGGTAGACAGCCCCATAACAATCTTTAAAAATACTCATCACAATCAGAACAAAATAAGAATCACTCTCACGAAAGAAAGAAATAATCATTTTCCTTAGTTATTCTGCATACTGTAGTTAAAAATAGCCAAAACAATAATAATGACAGAGCTATGATTCCATTAAAATTCAAACAGAATAAAACTTGTCTTTCCTGGGAAGAAAATATAATTGAAAAAAATATATACAGATAAATTTAACTACACATAACCTTACAGATAAATATTCAATCAAATGCTATCTTGGTAGAAAGAATTCCTATTAGAATGATGATCATTAATAAAAAAAGCAAATATTTTGGATGGAATGAATTAGCTCTAATTTAAAAGAGAATGCATAAATAGATCAACTGAGACTCCAAGTCTTTTCTCCACAAGCTGTCTCCGCACCCCCTAAAAAAAGGGGGAATTTAGTTAAAATATGCATAAACAATCTTATCTAAGATCTAAATGGAGGAAAGAAGAATATCTGTATAAAATGCAATAACATATCAAAGCGCTACATGAAATAATAAATTTGCAATACTGATTATTGTTAAACAGTGCCAGAAAAACATGACTAAAAATCCAAGGGAAATCCCTTTTACTGGACACAGGAAAAACAAATCTGTGATAAGTAAAGAGAAAAAAACCTGGTGAGGGGTAATTTGTCGTATTTATCACAAGTAAGTGGCTTAGTGCACCCCCCCCCCCACACACACACACACCTAAACGTTTCGTTCGGCTGGTTGAGGAATCTCAAATAAACCAATCCCAATAAAGCAGGGTTGGGTTTTGGACTGTCCAAAACTGGTTTAGGACAGGACAGGTGGTTTTTACCGTCCAAAACTGTCTAAAACTGTCCAAAAGTGTCCGAAACTGTCTTAAACTGTCCAAAACTATGCTAAAGCTAAAGCAGTGTAATCTAATCAATTATTATTTACTGCACTATTCGTAATGCATAAATAGAGATATTAATGAGGTTTAATTAATGAGTATTTGATAATATTTTTCTCCAAAATGATTTTACTGAAAACAAATTGCCAGTAACTATTACATAAAAACTTCCTTGTGTAACAGTTGGTAGAGTTATGAAAGGGAATTCACAACACTACCAAGACAACTAAGTTCATTTCTATTTATAACTCAAAGGAATGTTATTAAATGTGCAGTATTTAGGTGCAAAAAAAAAAAAAAAAAGCTTAATTTTTTTTAATGGTTTTTGCAAATAAGTTTTACATGATGCTTTAACAAAAATTATTTTTTTAAATCATAGATTAAAGAACAAGAAATTGATGATTAAACACTTCTGTTATAAAACTTATGAATTAAAAAAAAATACCACATTTTTAATATAATACATTCTGTAACTATAAAAAATTGTAATTTATTGCATTTAAGTCAATTATTGCACTATATTTTGAACACTTTCTTTTGCACATGCATAAATGTCAAAAAATTTGGTTTATAGAAGAAAAAAAAACTCCTGCATACATATTGAAATTTTTAAGGAAGAATTTAATTTCTATGTAACTAGATTAAAATGAGCCACATAAATAAGTACATATATATTCATACTTGAATGTTCACAATGAATAAATATATTAAATAGTCAAATAGAAAGAAAAAAAATGACACATTTTGTTCTGTTTCTGATATTTTCTTACAGAATATAGTTTTTCAAAAAGTAGTTTTCGACACTTTTGGACACAAGGGTTTTGAATAGAACTTGTTTACCCTGCTTTCATTTGCACGCATGCATAAACATAAAGAAATTTGGTTACTAATGTTGAAAAAAAAAAAAAAACTAAATTAACTCATGCATACCAATTGAAATTTTAATCAAGAATTCAACTTCTATGTAACTAGATTAAAATCAGCTGCATAAATAAGTTGAATGTTCTCACTGAATAAATGTTCAATATAAAACATTACTTTGATACATTTTATTGTTTTTTTTAAATCTTTTATCACAGAATTCAATTTTTCTAAAAATATAGTTTTGGACACTTTCGGACAGTTTTGGACACAAGGGTTTTGGACAGGACGGTAAAAACCAGGGTTTTTACCATGGTTTTTACCGTAGTGTCCAAAACCTTGCCAACCCTGCAATAAAGCTTTAGGTGATTATTCAGTTTTTAATGCTACAGAGCTCATTGGACTTCCAATCCGGTTAGGAAAGAGTTAGAAATGTGTGGGGATGTTACAAAAATTTAAATTAAGGAGTCTAAAGAAAAATTAAGGACTTTTAAGGACCCTTATATAGGAAAATGAAATTTATAGTTTTTAAGAACTTTAAAAGGAGCATACGTATCCTATCTCTATTGTCCTTCTCATCAAACTCTAAGACCTGTCTCCCTCCAAACTTAGGCTACATCCTGACATTCTTAAGGTGGCTTTCACAGCCACTAATGGCACAAGAATCTTATCTCTCATTAGAAATTCCTGCAATAATTCTTTCCAGATGTTTTGAAAGCACTTTAGTCATAGGAAAAATCTGATCATGTCAAAAATGCTTATAGTTTCGTAGAAACTGGAGTTTCACAATAAAATTCTGCTGTGAAATCTGTGGTCGATATAGATTAAGAAATTATACCATTATTATGGGACTTTGGAAAAGTGACATGCCATCTGATGTGTTGTGACATATGCAGTGATGAAATGGGAAGGACATTGCTTTAGAGCAGCAAAATATGTTTTGGAGCACAAACTATCAATTTGGAGAAGTAAAATACAGTCAAACTTTCTTATTACGAACCCCGACTTAAGGAGAACCCGGATTCTGCGAGGAAATCAGAAATACTTCATTGGTACAATATTAAGCCTACGGGAGCATAATTTGCTTTAAATGAGCAAAGCCTGCTCAAAGCGAGCAATATTTTTGTGATTCATAAAATTTCTATTCACTTTGAGCTCAGTTTATCCTTTTTTGGTAAATTTTCTTTTACATTCCAAAGTCAACCGAATGTTAGTTATAAATTATAAATTTTAAGAATTAGTGATGAGATCACATTCTTTTAATTTGTGGAGTAAAGAAGCATTTGAAAGCTATATATGTGTGCATATGTGAGGTCCTCAAAAACAGTGACACAAGAAAGAGACATTGAGACAGTTCAAAGCAAATAAACCAAATTTTTTGATACTGTACAGAGATTAAAAAGAAGAAGAAAACCAACTCCAATGAATTTTTATGATTTTTTTCACGAACTCGTTTTTTGCGAGCACTCGGTTATAGCGAGCAAATATCGCAGTCCCTTTGCAATTGTTATAAGCGAGTTCAACTGTAAATATTTTCAAGTATAAATTATCAGTGTTCAATCAGGAAAAATACTGCCCAGCGAACTATGAATTTTGGAGTGAAAATTTTGAACCATGCTTTTGTGGTTAAATTATTATTACTATTATTATTATTATTTTTTTTTTTTTTTGAAAATTTTCAGCATAAACTGTTTAACATTAAATAAAAATTCCACAAAATTCAACTTTGAGATAAGTGGTAACAAGAGAACTTAAAACTGCATCTCAGCAACAACTTGCTTAAAAGGGATAAGTTTGAAATACATTAATATTTTTATTAAAAATGACCTTTCAAAGAGAGAATGCTTTCTGTTAACTATATTAAAAATATGCCACACAGAACAAGCAGTTAACAATCGATTAACAGAACACAGATTCATTTAAAGCCAATCAAAGAGTTAATTATAGCTATGTGACAGTAAATCTGTTTACTAAAATAATGATCAACATTATAAAGAGCACACACATTTTCATAGCAAATAACTTTTTGTAAAAAACACTATTACAATAACTAAGCTTTATTTATTAAGCTAAAAAATATCAATCTAAACAACATACTTTCTTTGAGATTGCCATGCCATTTTCTTGAAAATTCATTATTGCTTCCGATATTTTTATATCAATAGGCTCCAAAACAGATTCAATGTTGTATGAGTTTTCTAATCTTGAAACCAAATTGATCAAGGAATCTGAAGAGAAATATTTTTATATGATAAGCTAATATGAGGTAGCAAATTTTGCAACGTTTCATAAAAATATGAATGCATGTTCTTTCTTTTATAAGTCAAAATCATTTTGATCACATATCTTTAATTCACCAAAGAAAATCTACATGTTAGTACAGCAATAGTTATATTGAAAAACATAACACAGCAATAAAAACTTTGAAATATACATGAATTACTCCATAAGACAATCGAATATAATTTAAAATCAATAACGTTAAAAAGTATGACAAAACTCATTCTTTCAGCTGTTACTAAAAAAAAACTTATAAACTCAAAATAATTATTTGTTCTCGGAGTAACCACTACCATGCGGAAACAAAAACCAATAAGCGGCGCTATTTTGAAAAAGATCAGTATTTATTTTTAATAGAAGGCATTTGTTTTAAATTTAAATCATTCATATATGGATTTTTCATGCTGCTGAATTCTTTGTATTTTTGGCTCATTTTTGTTCTTCTTTGATCATGCGTGTTACACACAATACTAGCGTTTTGCTGTCAGTTTGCAGCAATCTTTTAGCATCTGCATTTGGTTTACAATATTTAGCCCTTTTTCTCCAATAGTGCACAATATACAGAATAGTGAGCAGAAATACAAACCTATGTTTTAGAATCAATGTTTTTATTTCATTGTTATACTCAGCATTACAGTCGAGTCCAGACCTACGTGAGGCATGCATTCCAAGACTCCTCACGTAAGTCGAAATTTTGTGTTGTAGAGAAATGTAGGTACACAATTTTTTTAGAAACATACCAAATTCTTTTAGAACTGTTAAACAGCCTTTAAACTGCGTTAAAGTACTCCTCAACTATACATTACAGTTTCTTAGATAAAGAACTAAACTTTTACAGTTTTTAAAAAATAAAAAGTTTTATTCAACATAAAATACTTAATTGCACAAAATGAGTGATCAATGCAAGGGAAAGACATAAAATAAAACAACACGGCATGCACAGTATGTAATAATAATAAAATGCTGCAATATAATAGTACTGCACAGTAGATACAGTAATAATATTCATGAGTTGAAAAATAAAGATGGTGATAATTTATGCTCCTTTCTTTTTCAATGTTCACATTTTAAAATGTGATTGCTTTGCATTTTCTTTTATAACATTTCCATTTATGGCATTAGCCTCTCTTCCCGAACTCTTTAATCCACAGTACAAGAGCAGTTTCTACTTTCAGAATACATATTTACTTTGCTTAGGCACTACTCTGCAATTCAACATTGAAACTAAGTTCTGACATCTAAGCTCTAAATTCTGTTGTTTTGACTTTTAATGGCACTAATGAAAGAATCACTCATACTTATTTCCGTGCTACCGTCAACGTTTTGCAGTTGTTCAAGCGTATTGAGAATCTTAACCTTTTTTTTTTTTTGGCAAGAACTTTCTTTTTCTTCCCATCTTCAAACTTTTGATGAAACAGCGCATGAAGGCATCGTTCTATTTTATTAACTTTAATAATTAGAATGAAAAATAAATAAATAAATGAACGATGCCGAGTGGTTATTTGATGCACTAACAATGCAATACGTAGACTAGTTTGATATGAGAACTTTCGCTGCTGTCAGTGAAAGCTAAAGGGATGTAGTGACATTCACGAAACCAGTATTTAGTAGCCAATAACAAAGCCATCGATAACAAAAAAAAATCATATTGTCAACAAGGAATTCTTGTTAGCTCTAAAAATGGTTACTCGTGAAAAACTCACGTTAACGCCCTTTACGTATGTCAAAAAATCAGAAATTTTTATAAATTTTTCTTGACTTTCCGGTGCTGCGGAAATGATATTAAGTATACTTACTCATTTTTATGTGAGGGGGTTCCCCATACCTTGACGCTGCACTAAAAAAATGCTTCACCCAAAACTTTCATTTATTCTAACAAATGTGGTGACAAAATGTAAACAAACTCCACAGTTTGCAGTTAAACTCACAGTGAAAAGAAAATTTTCAGCAAAGAAACAGTTTCAAAAAATTTAACTGTTGCCAATAACTTTTCTGGAGTTTTTTTAAGACTTTCATTGAACACCCTAAATGACAATATGCAAATTTATTCCGATAACTAGCAGAATTTATGCACGCAGTGCCATTGCCTGGTGTAGTTGGAGACTGCGAGATAACTTCCATATTAGGTTAAAATATATTTATTCTTATACTCAAGAATTAACGTAAAACAAAAGTATTTACACAACATGTTAAACAGACAAAATCAACACATTGAATCACCCACACATATACAGTCGACTGCCTTCTTAAGCTACGGAAATTTACATACGGTTAAGCAAATCAAACAGTTAATACATTATGGGGAGATAACATTTCCGGGCTTATTGGCCATGGTCTAATTGGAGTAGAAATTCCAGACGTTTCGGCTTGCTTTGCTGCAGCCATCATCAGTGGTTTGAGTTTGGCGAAACTGAATATACATTACGATAGAATAAAATTTAAATTCCTACAAAATTGAATGGAACGTCAGTGAGGATGTATTTAAGCTATGGACATCCGTTCATCAATCTCTTTCTCTCGCTTCCTCTAAGATGATGCCTCCGGTATAGATCCTGAAGTGGGCTGGCTGCCCAGGTTCTTGATGATCGGCTGATGATGGATTTCCAGCTTGATTCATTTGCTGAAGGCGTAAGTTAGGCTGGCCGGCCTTCTATGTTCCGTTCCTGATTTGTGTAAAAAATTACCGTGTCAAGATAGTTCAAGGCCACAGGACTATTTATCAAGATTGAGTTTTATGGAGCACCAGTGGTATAAACGTTTTTTAATTATGTTAGAATTTCCTGCAATAGTTTTTTTGTTTTATTGCTGGATTTAGGATTCCTCACAAATATTCTACACGAATTTTACTTAGAAGCTTTAAAATGTTTGTTAACATGTTGTATTTTTTACTGAACTAATAAATGTTAATGATTTACTTAAATATGCTTCCTAATTTGACTCAACCAAGACACATTTGTGAGGTCCACTAAAAATGTTAAATAGTTTTCTCCTAACAGCATCAAGTCGGGTCGCATTGTAGCGGGAGTCAACTGTATTGCCATTTCGCATAAGTTGGATCGCGTTCTAGCAGGAGGCGACTGTATAAGAGATGTATCAGACCAGTACAGTGTCGGAACTTCCATCCTCCATGATGCTAAAGAGATGAAGGTCCATTCACGAAACATTCTTTTTAGTAGTCAACAACAAAGTTGATACTCACACACCATGATTCTCTTCCGAAAATTTTCCTATTGAGAGTGAGGAATTCGCATTATTTCTAAAAATCTTTACTGGACAAAAATCTCGTTATAGCCATTTTGGGTTGATCTAAACGCATTGTAGCGGAATTCAACTGTATATATGTAATGCATAACATCAAGGCAGAACGTAATATCCACGAATTGTGTTAAAAACAATCTTTGGGACAAATAATTTAGATTAAGATAGTAGAAAAAAAATATCGAAAAAATCGGGCGGATTTCGGACTTTGACGGATTGGTGATGCTCCACTGTATTTGATAGAAAAAGTTAAAACCAACATTCAGACAAAGAAACTTTTTTTGCCTTCCTTGAAATAATAACACCAACTGCCAAGCTGCAGCAAAAAGTACATCCATTAGATAATTTCTTACAGAACCAAACTGCCATAACCCTGGCTTAGGCATAGGCGGATTTAGAACTGAGTTCCTGGGGGGGGCAGTATTTTTTTTTTTAGCATTATCAGTTGCATTGATTACAACTGGCTGGATTTAGACTTATCGTGCCCCTAAGCTATTTCAGGGTTGGGTCTCTTAAGTAGTCTGGTCAACTTTTCTATCAGTGGGAAAAAAGGCATTTTTTAAAGCTCCCTCCCCCCATGCATTATACATAAGGTCTAAGGTGGAAAATGGAGTCCCTTTTAAGTAAGAAATAGAATATCTCCAATTTTAGGGGGTCCGGGGGGGTTTCTCCCCCGAGGAACTTTTGTAAAATAGATATAAAATTCTGCATTTTGAAGTCTTAGAAGGGGTAATTGAAACTACTAAAATCTCAGAGACAAATAGCAAAACACTCTTTTGCAAAATACAATAATACACAGTAAAAATTGTTTTCTGGTTGACAAATCAATTACAGCAGTTCTCAGAGAGAAAAAGAGAGAAAGAATAGAAGATTATGCATGGTTATTTGCTTACTTTGGCTGTCGGTTCAATTCAATCAGTTTTTGATCACGCCTTCAACCCACCAACAAATACAACAATGAATTAAATACAAAATGATCAATAGTAAAAAAATGCTTTAAAAGAAATGGTGTATAGATTTAGAAAATAGGCCCATTTGGACAATTCATAATTTATACACTTGATAAGAAATAAAGTTGAAGCACACTTTACTTAGGAATTTCAAAGACTCGTCTAATCCATTTCAAGGACTAGAGAACAGTTAAAATTATTTAAGGCACTTAAATTGGCCTTTCCAGTCTCAGAAATTTAGTACTTGATTGTACTGTTTTACAGTATTGTTCTAACTTTGTAAGAAACAACTGTTTTAAGTTTAGGGCCTCTGTGGCCGAGCGGTATTGCTCAGCAACTGCTTGCATGCAGAGAGGCACGGGTTCGATTCCCGCCTACTGCCCTAGGTGTTCTTCTGATTTCCTTGTATTGTAATAAATCTGAATTGTGCTATCTGTCAAATGTGTCTGAGCAAAAGTCAGACTTCCACCTACAATGGGGCTCAGTCAAACAGAAGCCGCTCCTATTAGCCTCAAAAGCGGATGAACGCCTTCGTTATTCATTACCTTGGGTGCTCCAAGGGGCATCAAGAACAACATTTTAAGTTTAAAAGAAAAAGAAAACTATTGATTTCTCATCACAACAACTTTTTATTTTCAATTACAAGTAGTACAAAAAACGAAAAAAAAAATAGAGGAAGTGTTTTTTTTGTTTCCTTCTGAGCTGAACATATTAATAATCTGCAGAAGAAGTAAGATAAACGCAAGTAATACAAAATAATTTCCAAAATTACTGCACTCGGGATTAAATAAATAGCATTATATGAAACATATGAGTCACAAAAATTATCTCAAGTAATATGCT
The DNA here is from genome assembly GCF_026930045.1 of Uloborus diversus. Classification (NCBI taxonomy): domain Eukaryota; kingdom Metazoa; phylum Arthropoda; class Arachnida; order Araneae; family Uloboridae; genus Uloborus; species Uloborus diversus. Next base: position 21,109,004 of record NC_072733.1, on the reverse strand, counting down.
ACAGAAACATGAGAACCATGATTCTTTTATATTTTTGATGCAGGATGTGGCAAGGAGCTAAATTTGACACATTTCAGCATTTCTCCCCCTACCCGCCATCATTTGTTATAAATTTTTAAATTTATGGTTTGTATCCACACTTTTCCAAATTTTCAAGCACTTTAAAATGGAATTTATTTTTTCAAATACTTTTTCTTTTCTTTAAAGAACAAATCATGAAATTTTCCGGAGTTGGGGGCCTTCAACAAAGGGGCTGCCCTAAACTATAGGTTGTTTAGTTTATAGGTAAATCTTTCTTTTTTTTTAAATCTTTGTTTTAGTTTCCAATTTGTTGACACAGTCGTTGATTACTTTAAGTATAGCGGCTGATTACTCATATTTTCACTCATATGCTTGCTCTAATGGATTTCAATTCAAAGTAATCGTTTTCAACACATTTCAACAACTTGGCGACAGCTTTACTTTTTGTAATACAGTGTACGGTGCCCCCCCCCCCCATCAGAAAAGGACAGTCACTATTCTCTTCATTTTCACTTCGGAACTTTTCTAAAAAAGAAAAAAAATCATGATTTTTTCTTTTTACATTTTTGAAGGTGTGTTGTTACCATGTATAAAGTCCTCCCAAGACTGGGGGGCATTGACCCCCCCCCCCCACAAATCCGCCCATGGGCTTAGGAGCAGTAACTTACTGCAAAATGCGGTTGAATTGTTTTTTTTTTTTTTTTAGAGGTGAATCTTATTTAACCCCAAACACTTTGGTAACTAAAAAGGAATAATATCAAGGACTACCAGCCGTAAAGCTTACTATCTGTTTCAATAATCCAGATTACAATATTAAAAGTAATAAACCAACAAAAATATAAAATCAAGTTCAAATTTTTAAAAAACATTTATTAAGTTAAATGTCTCACAATCAGAAATATTTTTTAAATTTTCCATCCCAACAAATTAAGATCAATTTTCTAGATCTAAGCAGTGAAAATGATCCTTTTTCTCGTTTTTTTTTTTTTTTTTTTTTTGCAATTAAGGAGTTTTTAAGGAGTCTGTATGCACTTTGCATCATTGAAAAGACCAAGGTTTTTGAGATTGTTAGTTACTGCCAATTCTTACATGGCAAATTGAGACAAAATGACTTGAAATTAAAATAAAGAAATAAAATAAGTTTCAAAAGAGAATGAATACCTATAAAAGAACTCCAGTCAGTACCAAAAGCAATATGATTATGGAGACAGTTATTAAGAACATAAAGACAATAAGGTGAACAAGGTTTAAGGTCAGGTAACCCATGACAATGAGGACAATAAGCCATTTTCATTAAGGAACGGCTGCATTCAGGAGTAGGGCGCACCTAAAAAAGACACATGTTCACGTTAAACATTTGTAACCATTAAAATTAAGTTAAATTAAGTTTCATTTCAAGCTACAAATACATTTCTTTTTAATAAATTCAAATAAATCAACAAAAGTTTAAATTCCGAATGGATTATTAGGTCTTTCATATATTTTTCTTTTTTTTTTTCTTCCTCGAGAATTTGGAGCTTTCAATCTGCTTTTATTTGCAAAAACATTTGTTTCTATTTATTCATTCATTAATATTTTACGATTCATGGTTGAAAGTGAAATTTAACTTGTTTAGTTAAAGCATATTCATAACACTGCATAAAAATAAGTTTTTCAAGATATTGCTGTAATTGGTAATTTTGGCTCAATAAACTGCTGGAATTTTACAAGAAGAATTCAATTTAAGAAGATATGTTTACCATGATATATAACCAAATCAATAGTCAAATATTTGTGAGAGATAAGAGCTCTCTCTGAAAGAGCTTTACAATCATAAAAGGTTAAGAGGCTGTGGTGACAGAAAAAAATTCATACCAAATTGATATGGAACAAAATAAATATTGACATTACAGGGTATCTTTTTAAAGAAAATTAGGTTCATTTACAGAAACTTTCACAAAAAAGGAATCTATGGATATCCATCAGTAAAATAATTCAATTTTATTAATACATTTTAATTAAATTTTCACAAACAATTATTATTTTAATATGAGATCCTAAATTTGGTAAAAAGAAGATTAAGATTAACTCAATTCTGTATGCTGGAAATTTGGAAAATTCAGGCCTAGGAATAAGACGGACACCCAAAAAAGAAATGTATAGAGACCATTATCATGAAGTACATGATTTATAAAAGCCAAAAAAGACCGGCGTTTTTTTCAAAAAAGGTCAAAAAAGACTACTTTTTTAATAAAAGCTGGCTTGCCTGGCCTTTTTTGAAAAAGGCTGGCTTTTTTTGCAGCCCTTACATTAGCATATAATAGCTTCCAAACTGAAAAATAATTGAAATATTTGAAGGATGGAAAAAGATTGAAATCTTATTCACAGCAACCAATTTTCGGCGAAGCACGTGGTTCTATGTTTGCACTTTCTTTAGTGTTTTCATCTTCCACTTTTTAAAACAGGTTTTCAACAAATATTCTATTTTAATTCAGAAAAAATTGAAAAGCAAATGTGTATCAGCTTCAAATTCGATACTTCCCTGAAATTAAGTTCACAAAAGCAAAAAAAAAAAGAGAGAATAAAAGTAAAACTACATTAGCACAATAAAAAAGGCTATTCTGTATTGCTAGCTTCTAAATTTTATCACTTGATGGTTGAATTGGCAACATGCAGGCCTTACGGACTATCTCCCCCCTCCCCCCATTGCAATAGCTCTTTGAAAAAACACTGCACAGGGGAGTGGTTTATTGCACTTCACTCCCCATTGACAAAGCTTTTTTTTTCAGCAGTTTTTCTGATCATTAGAAACAATCTGATTGGTCAAACTGCATAAGTTTGCTAAATGAACTTCCGCGAACTGAAATTGTTTCAACAGACATCAAAAGTAAGATTTTCATGGCACTCACGGGGAAAAAAAAGATTTTACAGACTTAGAAAATAGATAATTTAGAGAGAGACTCAAAAAAAAAAAAAGGAGACAAATACCAAGAATAGAGACCAAGAGTTCCAAGGCCTGCAAATTTTGGATTGCTATCAAAATGTTTAACATGGTAGACATAGAAACTAAGTAAACAATTGCCCTAATGTGTGCTGTAGAAAGTTAATAAAATTTCATTGAAGTGATAAGACTCACATATGTCGAAGGCTCTATTAGTTTACAGTGATATGGTTGCAGTTAAAATAGTTGGTGCCTTTTTTTTTTAATAAATTGATTGCAACTAACTTATTAGGGTATTTATAAATGGTTACATTTTAAAATTATGTAGGGGGCGCTAGTGGATGTAAACCCTTGTTTTAGTGAAATTTTGCTAAATTTGGGACATTTTGGCAAAATTCAATGCTCTTGGTAAATTGCCTCTAAATATTTTTGTAGAGTTATAAAATTTTACCAGTGGTTTTATGTCATCCACAGGAAACTTTTTAGAGGGTGATACTTTCAATTTTTAAAAGTTGGTTTTTTTTTGGGGGACCCCTACTCTACATTACTATACATTAATCAGAATAGAGGCCTGAGTAGAGCTTAGATCAATTACAAGGGAAAACATTTTTTTAACATAATAATATTGTAGATTTTTTTAATCAAACCAATGTCCTGTAAAATGACAAATTTCTGGTCTTAACGAATTTGATATCCTAGTAACTTTGAACTCTTAAATAAAGGGAAAAAAAGAGAGCATCTATGCATTTTTTTAAGCATTTCAAATTTATGGTTGTACCTCCATAATGCTCCTAACTACATCCTTCCCTACAGACAAGGCTTGCACAAATGTTCTGGTAGCTACAAATGACCTTTTGATATCTAATATTAATTTGTTAGGAACATCACCAAAAGGCTTCAACTCATTCATTTGATCTCGCACACATTCTAAGTACCGATTGTCAAATCGATGCTGTGCATTTAAAACCTATAAAAAAAAATATGTACACATGAATAAATAAAATTATAATGTATTACATAGATGATATAAAACTTTATTTTGCTAAGACACAAAAAAAAAGTCAAAACAATTTAAGATGATGAAAGAAGTGCCAAGACAGGGTTCATCATAAAAGATTTATAAATTACTAAAAATTTAAAAAAGTTACAGCAAAATGTTCTCTTACACTTTTTTTCTGTCAATAATAAGGTAAAATTAATTTATAATTATACTTCAACAAATAAAGACACATTTTATAGAAAAAATGTTGAAGCACACATAAGATATTCAAGCTTTTGCAATTTTTATACAGGGTAAGTGCTCCAGTATAGAGCTCCCATAGAAGTAATGGCCATAGTTACCTCTGGCCATTTTGATGCCAGAGGTAAGACGAAAACAAGAGTGGTGTACTGGAGTGAGCGTAAACAGTTGTGGCGTTTTCAGTAAGTTACCACCCTATAGCCAAGGCTAAGGCAGAAATACAAGAAATACACCACCAGCTCAGTCTTCCAGCCGAGGACTGCAGACAAAGCTGGAGGTGGAAAAACCTCTTAAGGAAGCTAAGAGTGCCAAACAAACTGGTAGCTAGTACAGAATAAGCACAGACCAAACGAGTGACCGAAGCAATGGTTCAGTTCAACTCAAAGATTGAAAGCAAGGCATTACAATTTTGTCAAAAAACTAAATTACGAGTTGCATACAAAAGGGGGAAAAAATCTTATCATTTGTAAACATGTACATTTCGAATATAAATGATTTGAAATGTACATTCATCGTACTACAGTATCATATTATAAATGTGTAAAGTTATTAATGGTTAAATGGAATGTTTATAAGAGAATTTAGTATTGTAAAATAACTTATTTTCGCGAGCTGCAATTTTCGCGAAAATGAAGATATTGGTGCATAGACTTCACAAATTTTATATTGGCAATGGGCAGTACCAGTCGCTTTTGTATATATTAAGTTGAAATAGATTGCAAGACTTGGAATTTTCGCGATTACCACTGGCTTGTGAATATTTCAGCTTCGCAAAAATAAGTGCTTTTGCAGTAACATGTCTATTCATAACTGGAAAAAATGAGGATTCTCTTAAAAATTGAAATTGGGTTTTTATTATTTGATGGATTACTTGACAAGAAAAATGCATTTTCTTAATAACTTGATTGTGAATTTAGATAAGACGCTAGAAGGAAAAATGAATGAATAAATAAATATATCCACTATAAAAACGTATGAAGGAATTTTAAAATATAAAATTTAGATATTTTAAAAAGATACCTGATATAAAGATAGAATCCATTTTTAAGGAGTTGTTTTTAAAAAGTGCCTTTTTTTATGTGCACTGTTACATTACTACACATAATAAACTTTCAGTTATTTACTTCAGAAGAAAATTCTCAAACTAAAAACTCTTTATAAATCTATTAAACAAACCATACTACACTTGTGGACAATAGGGAAGTATCAACCTATCAAATATTCCAATTTTAACTATTGCACATTGTTGACAGGCTTACAAAACACAAAAATTCACCATGGCCGGATTTTTAAAAAAAACGATTGATTTTTTATGCATTTTTTAAAGAGCGATGCGCAAAAAAGAGGTGTGGCCTAAAACGTCAGCAGCTGACGTCATTTCCCTGTTCCGATCAGAGCTCCATTTCCATGCCGTGTTGGGCCTACCAGGAGGTGAATAGCACTGTCTTTTTCAGCCTTTTTAAAGTCTTTAACCAGCATTTTTTCCATCATGGAGCTAGGATTCATGAAAGGTCAATCCAATAACCTACCTCAAGTAAAGTCATTCATGGTGTTTGACTTTTTTCGAAAAGACGAGAGATTTAATGTCCTAGAAGTACGGGTAGTGAAACAACAAAGTTTCACCATTGTTATTCTTTAAAATTGTACGTACATATCCGTCTATGTTTGCAGTTCATATTATTTGCATTAGTTTCCCTTATCAAAGATTGATCATTTCCATTTGTGTGTCGATGGTTTTTTTATCTGAATATATAAATTACAATGTAAGAACGCTATTCCAGTTCTTACTTGGCGGCTTTTAATGAGGCGCGCATTTTGTAACAACCCTACTGCAAGTGATTCCAGTGGATTCCAGTACTAAGTTTTAGAGCAGTTTTTGCATGAAAATTTTTCGCTTTGTTGGCGATAAAAGTTGATCTGCTTTTTTTTTTTTTTTTTTTTTTTTTTTTGTGGAAAATTATTTTAAATCCATTAATACATGTTTATTATCCTTGAGTTTTTTAACAACTTAGCAAAAAAAGGAAAAATATATTTTTTTGCTCTTTTGATAAAAATAATAAATTTGAAAATGGTGTTCATTTCATAAAATAAGTACCTTTTTGCATGTGAGAAAGGTCTTGTATATATAGAAACGCTTCTGGTGATAAACTTAAAATGTACTTTTAAATTATCAATTTGTAATAGTTAAAATTTGAAGATAGTTTGAATGTTAAAAAGAAAGTATTAATAGTTTTAGCATTGTTATTAAAATAGTAATAGTAATGCATCTATTACTTTCTATTTAAGTTTATTGTGCAGGGTTTAAATTCCTTTGTTTACTTGCATTTTTTTAAAAATCTCATATGCTTATTAAACATTTATTTATGAACAGTTGTGAACATATATTTCAAACTGTATTTCTCACTTGACATAGTTTTTAATTAAAATGCAGTGCAAATTTTCATTTTCAAATTTTAATTAATAAACACATTTGAAAACACTTCTTTCGAAGATCCTGCTGGGACGGAACAATAACAAATCGCTTGTGAGGAGTTTTTTTAGATGTAGATACGCATCCAGGAACGAAGCAATACTTGTAATTGATTCTACAAGCCAAGACAAAGAAAATCAAATTGAAAACAATCGCTGAATGCATTAAACCCTACAGACAGCAAAGGATTTTCACTAGCCTTTTATGCGCGCTGCTGTTAGAAGGCTCTTGTTTTCCCGCGTTTCTCCCAAAGATCGCCAAGCACTTCTTTGTCTTAGACAACCCCGCCGCCTCGCAGCGCGGCAGTGACGTCAGTCAAAGGACTGATTTCGTTAACAAGCAAATGACGTCACTCGCGCGTGAACTTTAAAAAATTATTTTAAAAAAAAGTATTAGTCGTATCGTAAAAAATTTTTCGCAGATGATATTCATGTATGTTACTCTATCATATAAAAATAAAATTAGAAAATCGAATACTTCCCTATTGCTAAGGACGGATACCAATGTGCTATGTAGCGCTTAAAAAAGTGTAATTTGATGACCAAGAGAAATAAACTATGCCAGAACTCTAGAACAATGAAATGACGATAATTTATGCTTTGAAATCCAGAAGGCATTGAAAAGTGTTCAAAGGACGAAACGGTCATTTTGGGCTGAATTAGTAAAAGTGAATAAATGCAATTACCGCTCCCAGGCGTTCCGGCGTAAGATGCCAATATGGGATATGGCTATAAAGGAGAGCGATGCAAGCTTCCACATGTCATATGATGCTTTACACAACATTATCCAGCAGCTGTTGGGATAATTTATCCCATTCTTCTGTCAGTCACGAATAAGGGTGTCCTTGCTTATTGGAGGGCGTTACTGACCAGTAGGACTGCATCCCAAACATTTTCAATATGATTTAGATCTATAGAATGTGCTGGTCATCCAATGGGTTGAATATTTCGAGTGAGCTAGACACTCCTGGATGGCGATTTTTAATGACATGTTATGTTGCCATCCATGAAAACGAATTTATCGCCCACATCACCACAGAACATGTGAGCATGAGGCAGTAGGACATTAATGTATCCCTAGTCATCATAGTCTTGTTTGGAAGCACACAAGCAGCGTTCCTGCAAGCTTTGTTCCTGCAAGGTTCCCCGGAATGACAAACGGTAAGTCACAATTTGTATTTTAATTATGAAGAAATCCTCCAAAAATTAATAAGTAAAGGCTTTAGCCCAACAAATTACAAGCTGAGAAATGTGCAGTTTAGTTTTCATATCAATTGTTTAAGATATACCAATTGTATTGGATTTGGAGGTTGCGCTGATGGATATGGATTCCTAGAACGCGAGCCGAGATGGGGTCGCATTCGCTCCCTTCCCCTTCTGCAAGAGTTCCCTAAACAAGGCTTGGGATTAATAAAGCTTCCGACTAGTGGAAATAGAGCACTTGCAACCACTTAACTTTCTACCAGCAACTTTAAACTTGCCCATCAGCTTAGGAAATCGCTAGGGCAAAGGAAATTCATTAAAATACCGCTGCTTGCCCTCCACAGTTTGGGTGATGAAATGCGTCGCAAGTGCTCTATTAGAAAAAAGAAAATCTGTTTCTTTAAAATAATGGCAGAAGAAAAATAAGGACTTATAAGGACTTGGGAAATTAAAATTAGGACTTATAAGCACTTATAAGACAAAATATAAAAGTAAGGACTAGTAAGGATGCGTACGAACCCTGTAATTGCTATTTGATGCAGTAGAATCACCAATTCTTCTAGATTTATATCCTCAAGATGGCAAGAGTTTTGTTAGCAGACGACACAAGCGAGCGTAGCCACTGGCATTAAAATGGCTGACGGGTCAGTTCTTAGTTATAGTAGCATTACTCCAGTAGTCGACCACAAGGACATAAAACTGCTTATAAATAGAATATGTATAACTCAAAATCGGATATGATGCATTCCCACATTCACTTACCTATCCCTAATTATCATCAAATATCAGTGAAGTTGTGGATACTTTTTATTAAGTAGTAATGAGTCATTTTGTTTTAAATGTTGTGCCCATCATCCTAGCTAACAATTCTTTTTTTTTTAAGAAGACATATCATCATTAAATGTTAAGTACCTGTCATTTTTTCATTCTACTGTAAATTTGCTTTTACTTTTGGTTTAATGGATTGTATAACAATGTTTTAATTAAAAAATAAACTCCTTCTTAGACTTAATAATATTTAGAGGATTGGCCGGCCCTGGGTAGTGAGTTCTTATGCATTTCCAATAGACCGCCATGGCAGATTGATCACTGGTTCTACACTGTTTGGTTGATGTGACAGTTAGATAAGAATCACACTGCAACACTTTTTAATATCCTTCCATTCCTGTCATTCCCAAATCTCTTTTTTCAAGTTTTCATTTAATGCTAGCATTTTCCACAAGAGTTGACCAGCGAGCGAGGAGAGAAATTCCTTTTGAGGGAGATCATCTTTCATGTTCCTTCCCTTCGCGCCAACTAGGTTCATTGACCCTGCATGAATATACTGTTGGGCTAAATGCCTTTATTTTTGGTTCTTGAAGGATTTCACCAATATTGTTTAAAAGAAAAATCATTTTGTGACTTACCTTTTGCCATTCCGAGAGAAAACCTTGCGCGGGGAATCCCATCCACCTGCCACCAACACTCAAATGTCCGAGTTTGAATCGGAAGTGTTCGGAAAACATGGGGCATGCTTGGATTGGTTGCCGTCATTCGGCAGATGTCGGTAAACTTCCGAAAGAGCACGTGTCAATGACGTGATGAAATCATGTTGAGGTGTTAAGTGCTGAATGCCAAATTAAATAAGAATTGTGCAACCTGCAAGCTGTGTGATTACGGAGTAGTGTTGTTTTGGCAATATGCAAATCATGTAACGTCACATTGTTTCGGGAAAGGCCGAATCTGGCTATAAATACGCAGACCGGCAGGAGCTCGATCGCTTCCTTCGTTTTTTTACTTCTACTCGTCTCCTCGTCTTGTGTTGTCTGTGTCTCGTGAACGTATTCGTCAAATGTCATCCTAAATTTTTGCTATTGGCCTCTTGGTGAGGTCTGGTCTTTCCTGGAAAAGCACTGATGATGTTTTAAGTTTGGAAAGCGCGTGTTGTGATGACGTCTACCAAAGCAAAGAGTTATAAGTTTCCCTGATGTGGGTCTTTTGTTCTCCTGTGAAAGAAGATCGTGTCCATCCCTGGTATACCTTTTCCCTGATGTGGTGAACTGTTGCTCACGCGGTGTGAATCGACTTGCCTGCAATTCGTGGAAATTGCCATGCTGTCCAACGACCGGTGAGGCGTCACCATGGAACACCAACAGGACTTTTAATCCATGCATGGACTTATTGTAAGATCTCTTTTTCTAATTTTTTCTTCGGGGAACAAATCATTGTGTTGTAATCAATTTTCAATATGTGTCAAATAAATGTTTTTCAGTGTAAAGAATGATTCATGTTTTATTTTCTTCGGGCAGACCACTACCTCAAATTTTAGTTGGAAATGAGTTGCCTAATTTTCAGCTTAGCTGTAGGCCATTAACCTCAAATTATATCCAACAGGTGGTAGCAGAGTCGTGTGGTTGACTGCAAGGAGAGAATTGAATCATTTCTTTATTATGGAGAAAGATTATAGAAACGTTGAGAAGTTGGGCTCCCATAATTGGGCTACCTGGTCCAAAGATATAAAAATGGTGCTCATAGAAAGGGATTTATGGGAGATTACCCAAAAGAAACCAGAAGGGAAGTTAACTAGTGCTGACAGAAAAAGATGTGGCCAAGCTTTAGCCATCATCTATTTAAACTTGGAAAAAGATACAAAAAGGTTAATTGATAATTTGGAAGATCCTAATGAAGCCTGGAAAGCCCTTAAGGCAAATTTTGAACCCCCATCTTTGGCCAGAGTAGCCGCATTGTGGGAATCCTACTTCTCTTGCAAAATGCAAGAAGGTGAAACGGTGGGATTATTCGCTGCAAGGTTGGGGGGAATTTTTAACCAATTAGTCGAAAATGGATATATTATGGAAGAAAAACTCAGAACTTTTCAATTGATACGGCATTTACCTCATAATTTCAGCAGTATTGTTCAAGCCATCTACAGATGGGAAGGAGAAAGATTTACTTTCTCGAAAGTAAAAGATGAACTACTGGCTGAGGAAGGTAGGATTAGGTATTTGGCCGAAGAGCCTAATATAGAAAATTCGGCAATGTTTTCAAAACCCGGAAACTCCGGAATGGCAAATGGTAGGGGTAAATTTCTTGCTAAAAATAAAGTTTGTTACATTTGCAAAAAGAAAGGGCATATTGCGTCGAAGTGTTGGAGCCGTAATAAAGTAAAACAGGATAAGAATTTTAAATTCAAAACCAAAGAAGACCCTCAGGCAGGAATGTTTTGTTCAGTAAATGAAAACGAAATTTCTGCAAACACTACCTACCCAAAATGTGAGGATACATGGCTATTGGATAGCGGCAGCACATCTCATTTTTGTAGAGATAGGTCATTATTTGCCGAGCTAGAGCCTGTACAAAACACACAAATGGAGGTAGCTGTAGGAAATGTGAAGAGCCAGGTAGAGGGCATTGGGAAAGTGATTTTTAAAATTGAATCAGATGGAAGCTTAGTTACTATCACCCTGAATAACGTTTTCTATGCTCCAACACTGTGACGCAACCTAATTTCTGGTTCTTGTATAGACAGACAGGGCTATAAGCTCAAATGGTTGCCCGGAAAGATCTGTGTTTTTAATCAAGAAAATGTTAAATTATTTACAGCAAATTTAATAAATACTTTATCATGTTAAACCAAATTTCTATATTGATTGTGAAAATGTTAATTATACCAAAGTTTTTAAGACCAAGGACCCGTCTGAAGGGGCCAATATGGTCAGTGTCGATATGGAAAAATGGCATAGGAGATTTTGCCATATAAATATGGAAAGTATCACCAAAACGAGTAAACTTGGTGCAGTCCAAGGACTGGAGATTAAGAAGGGGCAAAAACCCAATTGTGACCCTTGTCAATTAGGGAAAATGAGGAAGTGCTCGTTTAAATCTATGCCAGAAAGGCGTACTAATTCTGCACTTCAATTGCTCTACATGGACCTGATGGGACCCCTTCAGACCGAGTCCTTGGGGGGAAAGAAATATATTTTTATAATTATAGATGATTTCTCAAGAAAGTCATATGTTTTCTTTTTAAGAACAAAAAATGAGGCATTTAATGTTTTTGTAAATTTTCAAAAAAGGACTGAAAGATTCCTGAATTCAAAAATTTTGGCTATCCGTTCCGATAATGGAACAGAATTTGTTAACAAAGATTTTGAAAACTATCTCACCAATCAGGGAATAAAAATAGAGCGGACCAATTCCTACACCCCGCAAATGAACGGGGTAGTAGAAAGGTATAATTTAACCATAATGAATGGTGTGAGGTCTATGCTCAAGGATTCTGGATTGGGGGATGAGTTTTGGGCTGAAGCCGCTCTTTGTTTCAACTATGTAAGGAATCGGACCGTAATAGGAAATATGGACAAGACCCCTTTCGAGCTGTTTTCTGGACGTAAACCTTCAGTGAGGCACCTACGTATTTTTGGGTGTACTGCCTATGTAGGTCAGCCTAGGTCCAAACTAAAAAAGTTAGATATGAGGGCTACCAAGGGGATTATGGTCGGATATGCCTTACGTACCAAAGGGTACAGAATCTGGGATCCTGAAACCAGAACAGTCACAGAAACTATTAACGTAAAGTTTAATGAAAATGAAAGATGGGGGGAATTAAAAGTCCAAAATAAAAATGAGAGAAAATTTAACTTTATCAGGCCTATAAGTGAAGTTCAACTTGAACAGGAAATCCAGGAGAGTGTTGAGCAAACCCCCTGTGAAAAAATTAAATGGGTTAGAGAAGCCAAAAAGAGAAAGACCGGGGATAGGACTGATATTTATTATACAATTGCCGGTAAAAATAAAGTAAGATTAAATTCATTAAAACAGGTTCTAAAATATTGTAGTGAAAATAAAATAGAGTATAAACCAAAGCTTTTTGACTTTTCATCTAAAAATCCAACAGTAGGGGAAATCTGTGACGACAGTGAAAGTTCGGGAGAAAGTGAAGAAGCAAGTTTAGTAGAAATTTCTATACCGAATTCGTATAGGCAATGTATGGCTACCCCCGAGGTGGACAACTGGAAACTGGCCATGGAGTCTGAATTAGATGTCATTAACCAAAGAGAGGTGTGGGACCTTGTACCCCCACCAGAGGGGAAACCAATTTTGGGAAACAGATGGGTCTACGACCTCAAGATAAATGACAAGGGTGAAATTGTAAGATACAAGGCCAGATTAGTTGTAAGGGGGGACCGTCAGTCAATTGAGTCATATTCTGAAGTTTTCAGTCCAGTAATTGAGTTTTCACTTGTAAGAGTTTTCTTTTCTATTTTTATATGTCTTTTAAAATGGTGTCACTCACAAATTGATGTAAAAAATGCTTACCTGTATGCTGATTTAGAGGAACAAATCTACATGAGACAACCAGAGGGTTTTGTCAGTAAAAGCCACCCTAACTTTGTCTGTAAATTGAAGAAGTCTCTCTATGGACTACACCAGTCCGGAAGAAACTGGTTCTTAGAAATAGACAGTGTTCTTCGTGGTTTTGGTTTTCAAAAATTAAAAGGATGTAATTGTGTATATCATAGAGACAAAAATACTTTTCTTCTTATTTATGTAGATGATATAATAATTCTAGCAAAAAATGAAAATTTAATTAAAAAGGTAATTAATGAAATTAAAAGTATGTATGATATTAAAGAAATGGGGAAAACCCGAAAGCTCCTGGGGATTGAATTTGTGGAAGATAAAAATAATCTTTTTATTCACCAAAGCTCTTATATTTCGAAGGTCTTGGAGTTATTCTCTGATTACTATGTGCCAAATTCAACCCTCCCAATTTCAAAGGGTACAGTTTTGTCGAAGGACGACTGCCCGAAAACTGAGGAAGAAAAAAGGGAAGCAGAAAAGCTCCCATATAGAAATTTGTTGGGTTGTATGGCATACATAGCGGGAAAGACCCGACCTGACATTTCGTATGCGGTGAATATTTTTTCCCAATTTCAAGCAAATCCCGGAAGAAAGCATTGGGATTTTCTATTAAGATTGCTAGGGTATTTAAAGTATACAATATCATACAAACTAAATTTAAGCTCAATCAATAGTGTAGATCTACGGGGATTTTCCGACTCCGATTACGCAGCTAATCGGGAAGATAGAGTCTCAATGGGAGGATCAATTTTGTGTATTGATCGGGTCCCAATTAATTGGAGGACATTTAAACATAAATGTGTTGCGTTATCCGCAATGGAAGCAGAATATATTTCACTTGGTGAAACTGCAAAAGAAATGGTCTGGCTGAAGAGGATAATCACAGAAATAAGTGAATTAAATATTGAGAACCTCCAGCTTAGAGATACAATTATTTATTGTGATAACACTGCAACAATTGATTTTTCTAAGTCTCCCATTGAGAATTCCCGTACAAAACACATTGATGTAAGGTACCATTTTTTAAGAAATTTAATTGAGCAAAAGATTTTTTTGATTAAATATGTGAGGACAAATGTAAACATCGCGGATATTTTCACTAAACCCCTATCTAAGAATTGTTTAAATAAACTTTGTAAAATTATATTTAATTGGGATTAAATGAGGGGGGGCGTATCAAATTTTTGAACTGTTTTTCAAATGTATCTTTTGTAAATATAATATGAATGTAGTCAAATGTTTTAATGTATATAATGTGGTTTTTGATGAAATTCCTTCAAGAGGGGGGAACTTGTTGGGCTAAATGCCTTTATTTTTGGTTCTTGAAGGATTTCACCAATATTGTTTAAAAGAAAAATCATTTTGTGACTTACCTTTTGCCATTCCGAGAGAAAACCTTGCGCGGGGAATCCCATCCACCTGCCACCAACACTCAAATGTCCGAGTTTGAATCGGAAGTGTTCGGAAAACATGGGGCATGCTTGGATTGGTTGCCGTCATTCGGCAGATGTCGGTAAACTTCCGAAAGAGCACGTGTCAATGACGTGATGAAATCATGTTGAGGTGTTAAGTGCTGAATGCCAAATTAAATAAGAATTGTGCAACCTGCAAGCTGTGTGATTACGGAGTAGTGTTGTTTTGGCAATATGCAAATCATGTAACGTCACATTGTTTCGGGAAAGGCCGAATCTGGCTATAAATACGCAGACCGGCAGGAGCTCGATCGCTTCCTTCGTTTTTTTACTTCTACTCGTCTCCTCGTCTTGTGTTGTCTGTGTCTCGTGAACGTATTCGTCAAATGTCATCCTAAATTTTTGCTATTGGCCTCTTGGTGAGGTCTGGTCTTTCCTGGAAAAGCACTGATGATGTTTTAAGTTTGGAAAGCGCGTGTTGTGATGACGTCTACCAAAGAAAAGAGTTATAAGTTTCCCTGATGTGGGTCTTTTGTTCTCCTGTGAAAGAAGATCGTGTCCATCCCTGGTATACCTTTTCCCTGATGTGGTGAACTGTTGCTCACGCGGTGTGAATCGACTTGCCTGCAATTCGTGGAAATTGCCATGCTGTCCAACGACCGGTGAGGCGTCACCATGGAACACCAACAGGACTTTTAATCCATGCATGGACTTATTGTAAGATCTCTTTTTCTAATTTTTTCTTCGGGGAACAAATCATTGTGTTGTAATCAATTTTCAATATGTGTCAAATAAATGTTTTTCAGTGTAAAGAATGATTCATGTTTTATTTTCTTCGGGCAGACCACTACCTCAAATTTTAGTTGGAAATGAGTTGCCTAATTTTCAGCTTAGCTGTAGGCCATTAACCTCAAATTATATCCACCATATACACTAAACACCCTGAGAGCGCGACTGCCTGCTCTACTGTTAAAATAATGTGCCTCAGTCTGAGGGTATTAGCTTGTTTTCTTTCACATACAATAAACATAATTTGATCCATTTTTAACTTTGGCAATGGTTCTCTCATGGATGGCAGATTTATAAATTAAACAGATCCAAAGAGATCAGGAACTCTTTTTTTGACACGTACGGATCTCCAACACAGTTGAACTTGAAGGGGAACATGTCAGGAATTCCAATGTGATAGGTTTATGAGTTCAAGGCCTGGTTTGCAGACCTAGGCTGTTTTAGTGGGGTTTGCCCTGTCTGAACGTTATAAGGGGACACCCCTACTGGCAACCGAGCAGAATTCAAAATTGTCACCGTTGTGGATAGGTGTTAAAAAATTAACAGCTCCAGGCGCTGGTCGCGCTGTCCACGCCCGGAGTATAGGGTCTGGTGGGGTAAAGTGGTCATAAAATCGTAGGTTTTCAACTTAGGTGGATAATAAATACAATAAATTCTTTAAATACTTCAACATTTTTTGTTATTATTTTACATTGCATTATTAAAGAACACGTACATTGAATTTTAGGAAAAAAAATATTGATTTAAGTAGTTTTATAACATTTTCATTTCCCTTTGTATTTATAACCACTTTACCCCATAGGGTGGGGGAAAGTGGTCATAGCATGGGGTAAAGTGGTCATAGTTAAAAACAGCTGCAAAACTGTTACAAATTACCCTATTATTTGTATATTTCGGTTATTTTTATAGTTACAAGTATATGTACGAGTATATGCGGGTATACACGAGTATATACGTGTCGTGTAAACAAGAGTAAACATGTTCATATATGAATAAATGCATGTATACATCAGATACATGCATGCATGTGCCTACTCAAGTATGTTCGTGTATACACGAGCATATAAGCATGTATCCGTGATTGCCTACAGGAGTGTATACGTGTCTACACGACTACTACTACATACGAGTCATGTGTATGTGCGAGTATATACGCACAAAACGAACATCATTTGTGTGTTTGCACATGCATCTCGAGTATATACGTGCATACGTGAGTTTCTGAGTATATACGTGTATAGTCGACGTATATACGCATATATAAGTGTACATAGATACACTACTGGCCATTAAAATTGCTACACCAAGAAGAAATTGCCAGAATGAAGCTAAATTTTACACACGTGATAATAAAATTGACATTAGAAAGTGATTACAAAATTAAAGCAAATTGATCATTTATGGTTGGAAAAATCTCGAATAAATGGAGGTTTAAGTACCCTGTTAAGCCACCTCTAGCGTGAATGTATGATGTACTTGAAGCGAAACAATCGGGCATTGAGACATAACAGTCTCCTACGATATCCTGCGTCATCTCGTACCACAGTTGCTGTAAACGTGCCACTCATTCGATCAAACTCATACGTGTTAGCACTCACGACGGGGCTCCCAGGAACCATTTTTTAACATGACAATGCTCGGTGAAACACAGCAAGGGTGTAAAGGGATTTCCTCTTCCGCATTATCATTTTCTCTGGTCTGCGTGATGCTCTGGTCTGCGATTTGTGACTTGTCACAAATTGAGCATATCTGGGATCACTTGAGACTTAAAATTGGACAGCCTGTAAGTTTGATCAAATTAGTGGCGCGTTTACAGAAACTGTGGTACGAGAAGACGAAGACATCGTACGAAACTGCTGTACCTCAATGCTCGACCGTATCGGTTCTTAAATTCCAAGTAGAGGTGGCGCAACAGGGTACTTAAACCTCCATTCATGTGAGATTTTTCCAGTAATAAATGGTCATTTTGCTTTCATTTTGTAATCGTTTTCTAGTGTCAATGTTGCCATCACGTGTGCAAAATTTTGTTTCTTTCAGACTATTCCTTCTTGGTGTAGCAATTTTAACGGCCAGTAGTGTACTTACATACATATACGGGTATACACGAGTTAATTCGTTAATATATCCAGTGCGTGTTTGGTACGTGTCTACTCACGTATATATATGTGGAAGCAAGAGTATATACGTATGCTTACGTGTAAACACGATTCTATACTTGTTAGACGTATATACGTACATTTACGTATAAACACCAGTACATGTATCCACATATATCTACGAGTATATCCGCTAATATACATGTATGCTTACATAGTGAATCCAAGATCTTGGGCAAAATCTAAGGGGTGTGAAAGGGTAGGATAAGAAGCAAAGAATCATAAGGAACTTATGGTAATTGACGCGCTACATGCACACAAAGCCAGAAATCGATGGAATGAAAACGGGTCACAAATTTGTTACACAAAGATGATTTTACCCGACATTTTAGTACTTAAGAAATATTTAGACAGTTGTTAAAAAATAAGGCCTGTAGTAGCTCTAATACACGCATCGCAACAAAGGTGCAGCGACTGATGAAAGTTTTTCAAGAGTCTCGTAATTGCAACAGAGTGATTGCGACGCATGTATTACAGATGCCGGCCGCAAGTTTCATCAATCACTTTAAAACTTTCTTAAGTCGTTGTGTAAAATTGTCTATTTTGTAATAAATTTGTGATCTGTTTTGCATTCATTAGTTTCTGGCTTTGCGTGCATGTAGCGCGTCAGCGTTGTGTTTGTGGCCATATGTTTCTTATGATTCTTACTTCTTATCCTCCTCTCTAACACCTTTTAAAAATTTCCCCGAGAGTTTAAACTCACACTGCATACATGTATATCATATGCTAGTATGTAAGTGTCAGCTCGAGTACGTACGCGTATATACGTCGTGTCTACCTGAGTATATAAGTGTTCGTATTTGTACGAGTATAAGCGGGTATATACGTGTATAGTCGAATGTATATCTGTATAGATAAAAAATACTACGAGATACCCAAATACGTGTTTATTGGTGCATTTCTGTGAATACGTATATATATACGTGCCTACACGAATATATGCGTATGCATGCGCATATACTCATATATTTAACCTTGTTTACTGTAAAAACAATACATATTAAGTTAAAATAATATTTAATTTATATCTGCCTTATGCTTAAAGATTAAGTGATTTTAAAAGAACAATATTCGTTAAGCCTAATATTATGACCACTTTACCCCATCTTACTAAAATTGTTCTAAAAAAATATTCAAAATAGATTCAGCTAACTGCTAATGAGTATGAGTTCTTGAGACATGTAGGAAGCTTCTTGCCCATTCAATCTGTTCATAATTCTAACAAACAAAATTTCCCAAGGAATTTAAAAAAGGTGTTTTTATTTTTAAAAAATTCATAATCACACAAAATATTTTTTTTTACCAAATAAAATTTTGCCAGTTGTAAAATTTTGTATTCAAAATGTAGTTTCTAACTGCACTACTCTAAAATAAAATTTTCACATTCATTCGAACATTTATTTCTAAGGTATAGCCATTTATTTGAATTATGACCACTTTACCCCATTGACCACTTTCCCCCACCAGACCCTATATAATTCGGAAATGTGTTCATTTTATAGAATATATTGCTCTCGGGAAAAAAAGAAAAGAGTGCTACTCTCAAATATTGTGTATTATTTTCACAAAAAGCCTTCTACAGTCTTAACTTTTTCTAAAGGAAATCCACCATGCTCTAATGAAAACCATTTCTTAAAGAATTGCAGAAAAAACAATGTCTGAACAATAACCTTAGCTCCCGGAACAGGAGAAAATTACCCACCAAGAAATTTCAAGATAGATTGTCCAGCCAGGTTCTTGGAACCTGGAAAGGTTCCAGGTTCCTGGAACCCCAGAATCTTTCCAAGTTTCCCACTCTTTCCAAAGAAGAGTGGGAAACCAAGGGCATGCTGATGCATGAAGATTAGATTAGATGCCGTTTTCCTTTCAAAGCTTTTGCTATCATCACTTGCCTACCAATAGCATTCATCACATGGAGACCATTGTATTTTTATTCAGTATCAAATCATCTGTGTTCCATTAAAGGATATCAAACTTGTCTATTTTCTTCATCGCGGGCCCGCTACTGTATTGTGAGTAGTTTAAGTTTTTGTATTTTAAATTGGATACCCAAAATTTTTGTAGGGATAATTAATATTATCAAGGTTGTTTGTATTGTATTAATGAAATTTAAAAAAAGCATTTAAAACCTAAATTGATGTAATTGTGATTAAGTTCAATGTTAAATATTTGTCAGTAATTTATGCATCATGTGATTTTTTAGAACAATATTTATTATTCCAAACAATCTAGTAAAACTTTCCTTTAACGAAAGATATAAGTTAGTTGGATATTTTCTCGGCCAACGCAGTGTACTATATCTTTACATTCTCAACGCAATTGATACCAATCACCACAACAGTTGATACACCCAGTAGTCGACTAGGTACTTAAGATGGATTTACTAATGTTCATCAAATAGTTACGAAAATAAAGTATTGACACAGCTACAATTTAGCTGTTTTGAGTAAAAATTCCTTTTTAAATGTTATTTCTTCTAAAGAAAATGCTTAAAGCTTGTGCATTAACTTATTTTGACATAAAGAGTCGTTTCATCATTTTACTGCTGATTTTAGTTTAGAATTCACAAAAAAAAGTTGGAAACAGGTTGTGAATTCCGTCTTCTGTTGCATTTAGAATATAAGTTCTAATACTCAACTTGTCATTACCAAATGGTAATTTATTGGGGAGAGGATTATCAAATCATGATATGTTGATGAAATTAATAAAACAAATGATGTCAGACCTACCAACCTTGAAAAATGAAAAATCCTGCAATTTGCCCGAGAAAATCCTGCAACTATTCCAACGAGTACTAAAAAATTGCGATCAACACATATTACAACAAAATTGCATTGAATACTAAGGAAATGAATTCTGTAATATTTACTGGAGTTAATTTATTGAGACATCCCTAATATGATTGAATACATTCCATTGATTGTTGTTCTTACTTTAATATATATTTTATTAACATCAGTGTTCGCGCTCAACTATCCGTAACTTGGGTCCCAAGGGCCCATTAATGAAAGAGATTTGGGTCCTTTGGCGGAAAAAATGAGTCCCTTAAATTTTAAACAGAGAATCTTAGCACATAATTGAATAATATACAACTATTTATACTTAGGAAAAAGAAACTATCCACATAGTTATTTGAAAAAGGTATGAAATAAACTAAATTGGTTAATTTTGCCCTTTTTTTCTGTGATTATCATATGTTCAAATAATACACTTGCAAGATTTAGTTATTTGAGAAACTATTTAGTCAGTTACAATGAGGTAAACTCAAAATTTACTTTAAAGTTGGATTTTACCATGAGATAAAAAATAAATGCCTTTGATTGATCAAGCAGAAAGCCCTCCCTTAACCTTTGCTTTCATAAACATTTTTCTAGGTGAAAAAAAGCAACTTGCCCCCCCCCCCTCCATCAATTATCAATGGCAATTTCATAGAAATAGAAAAAAATCGCAAGCGAATTAACACAACGCAAAAATCGCGATCGCAAAAACGAAACATTTTCTCACATGAGTATGAAAATTGCTCATTTGCAATGTTAAATTAGAAAATTTGACTTCATTGTGACTCTTTTAAAATATCTGTGTTGGCTTTGGTGCTCCTTTTAAAATTTCGCCATTTTCAAAATGGCGCGATCGATTAATACGTGACTTTTGCAAGTCCAAATAAAAATAGCCCCTCAGAAATAGGTGAATTACTAGAAAATGAACAAGGTTAAAGTGCTTTTGTATAAAATTCATATTCATAAGTAATTTAACAAGAAAAATGTTAAGTTCGGAACTTTGTGCTTTGCGCGATCGAGAAAATGTTCGCCATTTTTTTTTCACCCATCCTTTTATTGAGGATGCAAGATAATAATTTTCAAAAGTAATTCTGGTTAGGTGAATGCAAAATAGATAAGCTTTTACTACTCAGTTGTCCTGTATCAATCCTGAAGATTGCATTGAAACCACTCTTACTTTTGATCTTTATTGTTGTTTTCAGGAATTTCCCAGAGATAAAAGTTGAGGTAGAACTTATTCTTAGAATAGAGTACAATGGGCTATTTATGAACTTGCAATATTTTGCTCCTTGAGCTCTGCCCAGGAGGTCACTGTAAGCTCCAGTCTTATCACTAAAATTCCATTGACCGGTCAACAGTAGGGGTGTGTTTGAATAGCTGATACAGAGATAGGGTCATTTTAATCCTTTTCTGTTGATTCTCCTGGTCATTGAAGCTTAAAAGCATTCACTAGATAGATCTTCAGCATTTTCCACAATTTTTTTTCTGGTTTTTATCTTTTGGGTGTTCTGGGTCCCTAGGACCCGAATTTTCGCGGAAGTTGCGTCCCTTTCCTGCGAATTTGCGTAAAAAACCCGCTATAGCGCGTAAACGCGAACCCTGAACATCTTGATTAATAATGATTATGGAAAGTTTGATTATTTTCAACACTTTGTTCACTGTCCAGGTGTTTTTTCGTGCGGATATGAGAAATAACATCTCCTTTTCCTTTACGGGTGTATGGAAAAATCGCAACAGCACAAAGAGCAAAATGCAAACTGTTGGCCTTTTCATGATTTTATAATGAATGGATAATCAACACTGTAAGACTTGTTAAAGATAGAATTATATTTTCTTCCAAACATCGTCAAGTTCCACCAAAATTCAAAACTTTTCCGAAGCTTACTTAACATCCTTGCCTATGCACTCCGCAGTCGCTAATGTAAACAAAGTAGCAAGCGCGCGCGAACACGTTATTTGGCACGATGCCAAACTCTCAAACACTCCTGCTGAGTGGAAAGATTTGGGGTCGCCAACAACGGAGAACAGCGTTGAGTTTGGTGCCTCCACAGAGCGATCTATGACATCATGTTGAATAGCGATCGTTAGAAGAGTGAACCAATTGCAGACTCGCGGTAGGTCACCGTCCACAATGGAAGAAAATTCAAATCCGTACACGTTCTTTTGATTACGGACGGAAAAATCACAGGAATTCCGGAAAAAAATCACAAAAGTCCGGTAATCCGGAAGACGCGGCAAAAATCCAGCATTACCGGACTAAATCCGGAAAGTTGGCAAGTCTGTGATGTGATTGCACTTAGTATTTAATCGGCAAGAAATAAACATTTCCATTGTAAGGAATTAAGATAAAATACTTCAATAGTTACGTAAGCTCAAATTATTTCAATGAGCATTAAACCTGTGATTTTTGTTTCTATTGCTCATTTTGCTAAACTATTTGCTTCACCAAAGGTTTAAGAAACCTGTATTCTATCTTGACTAATTATTCCAAATGTTGGGACCACTTCTTATTACTGCTTCAAACCAAATATTTAACTCATTGGGTTTCTTCACAAGGAAATTAAAATTTACTTCTTGTTTAAAAGTATGCTGAATTTGTATCAAAATAACATGGATTCAAAGTTTAATTATGTTGCTACCCACTCCATTTTAGTTCATTCATTGTTTATTAATATTCTAGTTAAAAGCTGTAAGATTATCTTCATGACATCCCTCATTTCTCAATTTCAATTTACTCACATCATTTGGGCAATCAAGGGGGGGGGGGGGCACAATTGATCCTCTGGATTTTCAAAACATAATTTAATTATACATTTGTGCTTGTATTTTGATGCTTTTTTTCCTATAAAATGTCCCCCCCCCCTCTCAGAAAAACTTTGAAAATACAGACCTGCCAACATAATTTGTCTTACTCCAGTTCATTCCCAACAAAAGTACCTTTTTTTATGATAACTTGTGTTTTGGATGGCCTATGATTGCCTATGCTTTAAGTGCTTTTGGAAGGATTTTTACTTGCTTTGTTTCGAGGTGATATTGTTTCCATAAACTACAATTTTAATTCTTTGTTCTGGATGTTAAAGTTTTGTTCTAATGAACATGGACCAGTCAAATGTCAATCATATTTATCATTAATTCACTCTTTATCAATCATAAATTCTATCAACTTTTTTATTCAGTCTTTATTTTAGTGACACATTTAATACAGAAACCTTTTTGCACCAGGGAGGGGGCGGGAAGAATCTAAGTTCTCGTGTCTTCAAAATTCCTTTCTCAAAAAACCCGGTTGAACCTGGGTCTTTTCCATTCTTTAATTTCTTTTTTTGCAGCATATGATACTACTTTAATAAGTGATGTAGAAGATAAATAATAAAAAATAATTGCATGTGATGCATATGCAATCTGGTTGCAGTTTGAGAAATAATAGAAACATAAATGTTACAAAGACATCAGGACTGCAGAATTCTTTTGCAACACTGGAATAATTAATTTCATAAGTACAATGCAGTGCTGTAAGTTTCACATTTAATTTTGTTTAAATTTATTCACTCATACCACATAAGAGCAATGAAAATGAAACAGCAGACTAATGGGCTCATACATGACCGAGCACTGGATTTCTATATGGCCAACTACTGGAGCATTTTCTTGTATTAACAATAGGTTACTTTTTAAAATTAAAATGCTTTTATTTCTGAAACAATTTAGTGAATCATTATCAGAAAGATATAGCCTAAAGTCTTACAATGTTTTTGTTGCAGTATTAATTGCTGAAATTTATAGGTTAACAAAAGTCAACCCTCGTTCTCTTAAATGGCCGACTACTGGAGCTCTTACCCTATTTGACAGTGTGACACTAATGTTGAACAAATGAAAATAAAAAGAAAAATATGTTGTGATTACTGTACTTACAGATAATACGAGGTGCGGCTAGAAAAAAACCGAACTAGCACAGCTGAAACAATAAAACGAATGCAATAAGGCTGAAAGTCGCCTGGCCTGTCACGTGACTCTTGCTCCGCCTACTGCTCGAGTTACATCTGCCTCCTGCACTCAGTCTGCCCGTGGCGTCTGTTCTAAGTAGTGGACGTTTTGTCTGTGCGTCGGAAAAATGTTGAGTGTACAGAAAGAACAGCGTGTTAACATCAAATTTCTTTTCAAACTTGGAAAATCTGCAAGTGAAACGTTTGTAATGTTGCAACAAGTTTACGCCGATGATTGTTTATCGCGAACACAAGTGTTTGAGTGGTTTAAACGATTTAAAGATGGCCGCGAAGACACAAGTGATGACGTTCGCACTGGCAGACCATTGTCAGTAAAAACTGATGCAAACATTGAAAAAATCGGTAAACTTGTTCGAGAAGATCGCCGTTTAACAATCAGAGCAATGTCTGAGTTGACAGGAATTGACAAGTAAAGTGTTAGGCAGATTCTACATGAAAGTTTGAATCACATGAAATGCCCCAGCTCACAATGCGTTGTCAGTGAAGACGTTTTTAGCCAATCACAACATTCCCATCTTAGACCATCCACCCTACTCACCTGATTTGGCCCCCTGTGATTTTTTTCTTTTCCCTAAAGTCAAGTCAGCTTTGAAAGGAACTAGATTTGAGAGTGTTGAAGCAGTAAAAGAAAAAGCGACGGAAGTAATGTATGGACTTACCGAAAATGATCTGCAGCATTGCTATGAACAGTGGAAAATTCGTATGGAGCGGTGTATAGACCGAGGAGGAGAGTACATTGAAGGAGATAACATCAAATTGCAAATAATGGAAAATAAAAATTTTTTATAGCATCAGTTCGGTTTTTTTCTAGCCACACCTCGTATTGTAAAATCAATTTTACAAACAATTTTGAAAGTCATACTATGAAGTTTATTACACTGGCAAATAAAGTTTTATGTTAGTTTTACTTTACAAAACAATAAAAGATAAATATTTTACAAACCTGAAACATTTTTCCATAAAGTCTGTGAAAAAAAGCATCCATAGCATCTACCAGATCTACTCCACCAGTAGCATAATACTTTTCTAAATCATCAAACATTGTAGAGAATAAATAAGAATTTTGTTCATAAAGTTGGCCATAGGTACGAACAAACATATCATGAAATCCTCTCCTGGAAACTTTTAGTAGATCTCGGAAAAAGTCTACAAAATGAATATATTTTAGTCTTATGGTGAACTGACAAAGCAACATTTAAAAACATAACAATTAAAGAAATAAGTAAAAAATGCATGAAAACAATAAATCCGTCACCACTACATAAACATATATGGATAGTGGAGATAAAATTACAGTTTTTATTGAAGACGCCAAAAATCAGATTATTAAATTTGTTAATAAAATGTTTGGTAATCTTACATACATTCGATTCATATAGATTGAATCAAAGCTTTGATTCCCTTCAAACACAACACAATTTTCAAAACTTATCTTAACAAAAATAATATCATTCAACAAAATACACAATTAATGCAATCCATTTTCATGTTGAATTAGTGAAAAATAAATATTGCTTAGGTTAATACAGCCAATAACTGTGAATTTAACTTCTTCTAAAAAAACTCCTAACTGCAGCAGAGTGTATCATACACTGATGAAGACCAAATAAAGTATTATTCGTTTTTTTAAAAAAAATCAAACGAATAAATGAGAAGCAGATTGCCGGTATTCTCAGCCGTAACTCAAAAATGCATGAACTAGGAACCCATGAAAAACCACAACATAAGCTCAAAATATAGTTCCAAGACCTGGTTTCCTAAACTAAGTTAAGATCAGGTGAAAGAGAAACAATTGCAGCAACAGGTCATTCAAGCAAAAAATTTACATGTACAGGGTGAGTTTGATTGAATCTGCCATACAAAAGGGGGTGATAGAAGAGTCCAAGTGGAGCATAGAACCACCCATTATTGTGTCCAATCCTTAACCGTAATCGAGTTATGATAAATAGAAGAAAAATTAGTAAAAAAACAAAATTTTTAGAAAATGATAGATTTCTGAGATTCCTGTAGGGACCTACACACAAAATAAGTACATATTTGGAAAGAATAGACAATCGTACAAAATGACACTTTTCCCATCAAGATAGTCACACTTTACAGCGAACTACAAGCTTTGAAACACTGGCCACACTCAAAATTGAAATTGTTACCAAGTTTTCAATCAACATTTTCAAAAACAACCGTATGAGCTAGAATTGGTCAAATCTACCAAAAACTGATCCATTTCACTAGCTTTCAGATGATACAACAACAAATCATATAAGGCTTTAAGTTCAGCAGAAATTCTGGCTTTTGTTTGAAACAGTGTAAAAATCTGCATTCGTTGTTAAAGTTAGTGTTCCTGCTAGGCCGTTTTTGAAGGGCGTAGCGCCCTGCCCTTTTCCATATCAGCAGAATGCGCCCAGCCTTTCTTTTAGATCGCGAAATGCGCCCCGCCCTTTTCAAAAATAAGTTTTTGTTGTTCAAAAATAAGTCTGTGTTTTTAAAAAGATGCCTCAACCATCGTTTCGACCTGCCGCGATATCGGGGCAATTTTATTTGTCCAGCGATCGGCTGCAAAAACGCCCATGCCTTATCCTTGTTCCCAGAATTTCACCTTGAAAACGACCCCAGAAACAAAAGAAGCAAATACCTAGGCAAAGAGGGGATGAGATTCTCAGAATTCAAACAGGCTTATCAGTAGGAAACAAAGGCATGTTCTTCCTTCCACTGAGGGTGGGTTTTTGAAAGGTTGTGGGAAGGAGTAGGGTCCTCTCGGAAGGGAGAGATCTTTGTTTCATTCCTTCCCATCCTTGATCTTCTGAGAATCAACAATGAGAGAGGGAATAGGACATTTTCCTAACATTTCAGCCCTTTGTGCCCGTTTTTCGTTTGCACGTGGAAATTAGGCTTAGCTAATTTTAGCGCATTGGTAGTGATTGTGTAACAATCTTTTCACATCTGTTTCTGGAAAGTTAAGTTTCTGATTGTTTCCTAAGAAGAACATAGTACAAAGCTCACTGGGCTAAAATGCAAGGGTATTTTTTTAATATCTTGGATTTTTAACCCCCATCCCCAGCGCCCTCTCCACCTAAAAAAACCGTTTGAAATGGAAACATATTGCATTGACAGGGCGTTCTTGCAACTTGCTACCACTACATTTTTGAAGCACTGCACACAGTATTTTAAGTTATTTATTCTATTTGAAATGCAATATATTTAAAAAAAGAGAATTTACTCATCACGATTTTGATGTCTACTAAAATACTTAATGGCACAATGCACATTACTAGGCAGTTTCTTTTGTAGGAAGGGGAGATCAGTAATTAAATACTGTTCTTAAATTGAAATTCAAAGGGTTTTGAAATGCCTAGAATTTTTTTTACTCTTATAGGTAGTTAAAATTATGGCCTGAAAAGTGTTGAAAAACACCCAAAGCCAAGTTTCAGCATTAGCTAAATGTTCCTATGGAGTGTGGAAAATGTGCTTAGCTCAGTTGGCATTTGTGTGTGTGGGGGGGGGGGGGAGCTAACCCTATTCTGAAGACAAGTGCGTTTTCTGGATGAAAACATATTTAACACTAAAGTCAGTGGTGACGGTGATCAAGGGTGGTGGTGGGGGGGGGGGGGGGGGTCATGGTGCAGACTAGACTGTTTGAATTTTTGCAAGGTGTTTTAAGTGTTATTTCTCCTCTTAATTTTTTGGGGGGAATGGGGGGGAGGGGCGCTCAGTACTTTTTGAGTGATGCATCATTGGTCTTGGGTGCGGGACACTGCTTTGAAATAGTGCCCTTTTTTAAAAAAGTGCCCCTTTCAAAGGCCAGCACCCTGCCCTTTTTTTTCCTAGAGTGAACACTAGTTAAGGGAAAAGCAGCAAAGAGTAGCACTTTTCTGTTTTAAAATTTCTGTTTCACGTAAGCAAGTTGCTTTCTTTGCTTCAGAAATTAATATTTTTATATCAAAATACTAGTTATAACATTTTCTTAGGTGAAAAAACAGAAGAGATAACAATAAGTAGAAATAAAAGAAACATTACTTCCCTGTGCTTTTCACAAAGGAATTGAAACGCATGGAAATAATTTAAAAAAAAAAAATTTTTTTTAATGGTTCATTTGCTCAGTTAACGTTTTGAATGTCCAAAAAAATGTGCCTTTTAGCATAGAAAATATTTTTTGAGGGTATTTGAAGAGCATGTTTTCCATAATTTATGTCAATTCTTGTCTCCATACAGTATTATAATTTAACTCAAATTTTTTTGAGTTAACTAAAATGAAAGTTATTTGGTGTTAAAGCTTCAAAGATGAGGTCTGTGTATGCTCCCACCTTTTGAGAACTGCCCATATACAATGCATAGTGCCTAGCCTAATTCCTGCACAAAATTCAAACACAACTAATTTATTTTTGCAGAGGAAAAGGAACATGTTTGCAAAAGAAATACTGGATTGCAATTTTGGTAGTTGTAATTTTGGCAACAATACATAATGATTAGATGAAGGACATTTCCATCTTGATGGTTCGTCAACAAAAAAAAATTGGCAGATTAAAGGAACTGAAAACTTTATTGTGTGCTCCCACAATCAATCTATTCTTATCAAAACTGTATTGATGGCTGTTTCCATAAGAGGTATAATTAGACCCTTCTGCCAATGTGACGCATTGATTTCAAAATTTTGCACAGTTGGATTAGCCATTGATAATGCTTTGATTGAAATATCTGACATGCTGATTCCTACAAAATAGTGTGCTACCCTCATACAACTGCTGAAGTATTTAGATACATTGCATAATATTTTGATTGCAATGACTTTGAATTACCCATGTTTCACAGAAAAGAGTTCACTGTAATGAGTGTGTTTTTACACACTCATTGCTGGGAACTTACAACACTAATTGCATTGAATGGTTCACTCTTATAATTGAATGACAAATGTTGGGTCTTAAAATAAGGGGAAAGCATATGTAATACTGGTTTCAATTATAAACAAACAAACAAAGAAAAAAGATTTACCATCAAAT
Organism: Uloborus diversus; assembly: GCF_026930045.1. Classification (NCBI taxonomy): domain Eukaryota; kingdom Metazoa; phylum Arthropoda; class Arachnida; order Araneae; family Uloboridae; genus Uloborus; species Uloborus diversus. The sequence goes on along the minus strand of NC_072733.1, from coordinate 21,079,679 downwards.
TTTTGGGTATGGAACTCAAATAATTCTTTCAGCTCCCCAATGGTGTTATGTAAAAGTTTATCGAATTCAGCTCGACTATGAGTACTTAATTTGTGCTCCATTTCCTCCGTGCAACAAGTAAGGCCTCTTTCACATATCCTAAGATGTTCTCCTAGAAGAATAATAAGCTCTGTCAAGAAACCATAACATACAGTCTTGCATAAATAAAATCCATCCTGAATTTTCATAACTCACTTAATCATAGTTTCATAATAAATATGTAAAGCATGAATCAACCGAATTAGCGCTGGGTGATGCAATAATTTCTACATTGTCAACCTTATATTGCAATGTTTCGATAGATGATGATTTTAATTCAATGTTGTTTTTTTAAGCTCTACTTAAACTTGTTTAAATTTTACAAAAAATATTAAAGATTTAAATATTATTTATTATACAAGATACTTAATGATGAATTCTAGCACCAGCAAGAAAGTATCAAAAAAAGAAGAAAAAAAGAAGCTGTTAAAAGAGCATGATAGCAATAAAAATTTTGATGTATTTTTGGGATTACCACAGGGGTCTGGCCAGAGGAAATTTGGGTCCGTTAATGGTCCCTTCACAAATATCTGATCAACCAAAACGGACCTTTCACAAAATCCCGACCAACCAAAACGGACCCTTCACAAAATTCTGATAATCAAAAACGGATCTTTCACAAATTGTTTATTGGAAGAGCAAATCTCAAATCAAAATAATGCAGCATATTTCCACCGATAATGTTTGGAATCTTTTTTAAAGTTTAATTAGAGGTATCAACTTATACAAAATCTGCTAATTTTGAAAAGAAAAAAAAAAAAAGGCCCTCTTGTGATGCTCCTGCAATCCATAAATAACTACTAAGGCCGAATAAATATAATGCTTGTTGTTGGTTCCTATGAAAGAAATTAACTGAAAGTCAGTTTGGTTTATAATTTTGCTTGTTTGTTTTATGCAGCAGTGTTGTTGTATGGTTTATAATTTTGCTTGTTTGTTTTATGCAGTGGTGTTGTTGCAAACTTCTCTGAAAAAGTCAGTCGTAAGCATGTAAGCACTTTTCTCCAGGTGGTAAGTACTTTTCTCCCCGCTCATGATTTAAATAAACAATAATATATAGTGAAATGAACTTAGAACAGCAAAGGATAGTAGGGAAAGAGGGGGGGGGGGAATGTGATCGCTTCAGATAGGGTTACCAACTTTAAACTTATCCTCACTTAGCACCTGGTGGGTGTGATGTTTAACTGTTTATCACTACTTAGCCTCTGGCGGGGCGATGTTTAATTGTTATTTGGGAGAATGTTATATGGGTTTGATATTTCGATGCTAAAAAGGATAATTAATTTTAAATAAACTCATTTATTCATCTTTTTTCTTTAGATGCCTACATTTTGAAAAGTACAATCTTTTTAGATTCGATATGAGAATCATACTTTATTCTTTATTCAAGCTAACTTTGTTTTATTAGGATGCAAATAAATGAAAAGTATCTTTATTTTTGTAACAATGCTTATTTTAAGTTCTTAAAGCGGAATTCCATTTTCTTTTACGAGTCAAAAATTTAAATGCTGAATCGATGGTTCATTTATTTATTTATTTATTTATTTTTGATTCAACTGTGTCCAGACATTAATGAAATGTTTATCATAGGACTCTAAAGTGCAATTCTAAAATAATTTTATGAGAAATATTTATTTTACAAGCCGTTTTTATACTTTTGATGTTTTTCACTTTGAGGATTGCGATCTGTTTGCATCCGCTATGGGACTCTGATTTTTTCAAATTTTCGATGTTTAGTACGCTTTGTTAAGAGGTAAATTTAAACGTTTGTTCATTTTTGTAAAAATCATGGAGTTTATAAATTTTAAACGAAATTTTATGTCTTGGTTCAAAATGCTGAACCCCTGCCTGAATTTCTTTATTACAAGTATTTTAAATGCTGTACATAAAACATTTCTAGTTTAATTTAACATAATGTAGAATGGTAAATAAATATTGATACTTGAGGGGTACCCATCTCCCAAAGAGCGATGGCGCCCTCCCATACTCCAATGCTAGAAAAACACTCAAGAATGATATTCGCAACAGAAAAGTGGGAAAAAACTCAACAAAGTGTCAATGATGCAGTTTGCGCTACCTCAAAATTCAAAAATTTAGTTTACAAAAAAAAAATTTTTTTTTTGCAAAATTTGATTAAAAATTATTTTTCACAAAAAACGGACCCTGTGAAAAATCCTGGAGAGACCCATGTTACAATGAGCCTATCTTTTCAAGATGTGAGCTTATGGGAGCAAAAGCATGCATTTCATCCACTGGTTATTCCTTCTTACATTCTAAAAGGGGTTTGTTGTAACACCAAAATATGCGCCAGCAATTTTTGCTGCTACTTTACGCTGCAAACTTTTGTTTTTTTTCCTTTGAGAAGGATTATATGCCAAACATTGTTAATCTAGAGATGTGCCGACCAAAACTCGTTTTTGGAGCAATCATGGAAGCAGGAAAATGGTGAGTTTGGAGCAGTAAAATGGTAAATTTGGAGCAGCCTGGAGCAGTAAAATTGCAAATTTGGAGCAGATTGCAGCATCAAAATTTAAATTTTGCATCAATTTGGAGCAACTATGCATATTTCACACACAGAAACATGTGTGACATGACAAAATAAGAAAAAAGGAGATTAAAGATACAAAACCACCATAACTCATTGATTACATTTATTATATTATTGCTATTATTGTTTATCTTTTCTTTTGTCTAATATGTTTCTTAAAAGACTAGAGTGTTGTCCTGATCTACTTTTTTCTTACACTTCTGATTTAAATTTAGTTCACACATTTACTTTGCTGAAGAAATCACTGCTTTACTGCACATTTTAAGCTATAGTGCTTTGATACCTATTTTCAAAATTTGTTTGCTTCATAAAACTCAACATATTCAAAAAGGCTAAAAAAAAAAAAAAAGAGAAAGAAAGCAAAAAAAGATAGTTAAATTTAAAACTTCACCTCTTTTTTATTTTTTGGTATGTGAAAGTTATTTTCTTACATTTGACCATATATATATATATATATATATATATGTGTGTGTGTGTGTGTGTGTGTGTGGTACGTTTAGCCCAATGTTACTCTATATTGCATATACTAGAGCTTTGACACTATATTAGGGTGGACCTTATTTATATGGGAAATTTTTTTGGAGGGAATTCAACAAGTGACACCCCCTAGTTTTGTGACACTGTAAAAAAAAGTAATCTGTGCAAAATTTGAACTCGGTTGGTCAATAATAACATGTACCCCTAGGACGTTGAATACTTTAATAATTTCCCCACAAATCTTCGAGTTTTTACTTCAGACCCCGTACATCCTTTCTCCAAGGTTTGTAAAATATTTTTACAGTGAGTTAGCACTAAAATTAATCTTTTTAATTACTTCACATCATCTGAAGATTTTACATTGAATAAGAATGAAATAGTGCTTTAGAAACTTTACCTTAATTGTATGCTTTTCTCAATGCATCTCAATTGTGTGCATTCTTTTCCTCAATAGTCTTAGACTGTCTGTAAAATAAATTGCTTTTGTGACTCATATTTGGTAAATCGATTGTGAAATTCTTCGATTAATTGTGCTCGTCTTTCATTGCATCATTCACAACTTTCAGCATGTTAACGATATATCTTCCCTTTAAATAGCTTCCTTCATTTTGCCATGAATGGGATCAAATAGGAAAAAATCTTTTGGTGTTTGAAAATATCTCATTCTTGTAGGATGCTTAAGAACTCAAGGGCATAAAGCAGGTGCAGACAAAGTTTATTTTCTGCAGAAATCTGTAGAATGTCTGCAAATATAATTTTACACAAATTCTGCACATTCTTCTTTAGTTGAAAAAAAATCTAAAGTTCCTGCAAATGACGAATCCTGTTCAACAATTTTCGCAAGCTTTCTGATGAATTAGCGTAATTTTAGATTTTCTTTTGATTTGAAGAAAGCAGTAGAAATTGTGCAGAATTTCTGCAAAATTATATATTTAGTTGGAAGATATTTGCATGAAACTGCAGAAATTCTACAGAAACCTACAGATTTCTGCAGGAAATTTGTCTGAGGCTTTCTCTCACATTTGAACCGAATTGTTCTGGTTCTCAGACATGCTCTGCGACGTATGTCGCAAATTTAGTAGTAGTCTGCTTTGGGGCTTTTCGTTAGGTTCATATTGGCTTCCTCTTAAACCAGCAGTTCTATAAAATTCACTCAGAACAAACAGTGCTGATTACAGGAATACTACATGGAGGAGATGATATATGACAACGTTTGTTAAGAAAAGAGGAAAATTATTGGGAAGGTTAAGGAGCCTTTATGTTAAACTTGTGTCGCCTAGTGAAAATTCCTTTAAAAATGCTGTTTCTAGATGCAAAATATTTAATATTTTCTTCTCAGCACACAATGGGACTTCTACTACCTACAAAATAATGAATAATTTCTAAAAAAGAAAATTACAGTATTCAACCACAAACATTTCAAGTGAAGAGGTCAGAAATTTTTGTTCGTCTTAGCTGAGACTTTCAACTTACTGTATGTATTATACTTTTTATGCAATTCAATAGCAAACCAAACTTATCGAACACAGTGTTTCTTTTAGCCGTGATTTTGTATTAAACATGACAGTATTAAGAGAGATCAAATGTTCTGACATTTTGTTGCCTCAATTCAATGACTAGAAAACTGGGTCACAGAAAAATACCTACTGTTTCCCTTCTCTTCCCTGGTCACTCAGAAACATCTATTCAAACTGAGTTAGTTTTGTTTTTTACTTTTTTGTTTAGTTTTTCATCAATATATATAAGAGCGACGGTGTTTCTTTGTTTGTACCCGATGGCCAGAAGCCCCCATAGCACCTACAGCTCCAAAACTTGGCACAAAAATCAAACGTACCCTGGGGGTGTGCACCTCGAACCAGAAATTCTTAATTCCTAATTAGTTTTTTTCTTAATTAAATGCTTTATGTGATTTTTTAGCCCTTTTTGTGTTCAATTCGTCACAGACCCCCAACCAATCGCGCCGGGAAAATATTTTTTGTACCATAGTATAGGGAATTTAATTTCAAATATGACGATCGAAAAAATTTTGAAGATGGACTGATTTTTGAATTTTTTTATGAATTTTCAAAAAAGCTTTATTTTGCATTTTTTCCCGCTTTTAACTTTTTTCTAAACCCATCCCCCAAAAAGTATTAGATATTTATTTTTGAAAATTTAGTATGTAGTAGTCAAAACATGTTTCCCTTTAAAAAAAAAAAATTATCAAAAATATGCAATAGGTTTTTTTTTTTTTTTTTTTTTAATGAAATTTTGAAAAAACCTTTATTTTTTGCTTTTTTTTTTGGGTTTAATTCTTTCTAAACCCATCCTACAAAATGTATGTGAGCTTTTTCTGAAAATTTAGTATGTAGTAGACAAGACATTTCGCCTTCTTCAGAAAATAAGAAATTTCAAAAATATACAATAGCTTTTTTTTTTACAATTTTTAAAATTCAAAGTGACACATTTTTCCTGGTAGGGGGGAAATTTTTTTTTCTTTATTCTGTGATGTCATGATAGGGTCACAGTTTGGTTGAATAGTGGAACCGGTGGCTTCTTGATTTAGTTATTGTGCCGTTATCATCACTTCTGTGCAAATATTGATTTTCTTTTTAATTTGAAAGTCGCTTGGCGAATTTGGTGATAAACAATGAAGTTGTGGATTATTTGTTTATATTGCAAAGTTTTGCATTTTCGTTTTTAAAGGGTGTTCACGCATTTTAGTTAAAAAAACTGGTTATTTGACATCGGATGGGGGTGGCTGTATTTTTTTTTCTTATTTAATTCTAAAGGTTTTTTTTTTTTTTTTCATTTTCTCAAACAATAGCTTTTCAACAGTTAAATTTTTCATACAGGGTACAGGATTTTCCTTTTGTCCTAGATGTACCTTTTTTTAATTCAGGGATGAGAGTGGTCAGAGAGCAAAAAGGAGGAAATTCAAAAAAATTTCATAAAAGGGATGATATCCAAAACCGCATCAAAATAGAACCTGGAAGCCATAATGTTCAAAAATTCAATACAAAATGGCTAATTTACCAGTTTTAAAGGTAATATGTATTTATTGTCCGTTTTTCAGCAGTTGAGACTTGGCCACGCCCCCAACACTTGGTAGCAAAAGATTCTATATGCGTCTTTTGGGGATGAAGCTTCAGGCCAACACTGAAAAAGGTTGCCAGTTGGCCATCGTTATCGCGCTGGAAGAAGACAAGTGTTCTACAATTTTCTAAGAAATCACCTTCCACCTTCTCTCTCTCAAAAAAAAGGTGTGGTACAAAGACAATTGTTAGACTTAAAAAAATTTTAAGATTTGCAGTGTATTTCTATACGTTTTGGGTTAATTTATCATTGATTTTGCAAAGGAAATCTTAAACTTTCAGTTTTTCACACTTAACTAAACATTTTCTGCAAACACGGTGAACAGTTACAAGTGAAATTGGAACGAAAATGTTTCATTCTATTATGCTGCAACTTTCAGAACTCAGACGTGGGTTTTTCACGCATTTTCTAATTATAAATCTCTGATCGCATTTTGTTAACTTTGCTGGTTAACCATTTCTCACCTTATTTTCGATCCTATTTTCTTCTTTAAAGCGTTTTTTTTAAGTATTACACAGTAGTATGGGATAAATGAACTACTTTTGCAATATTTCGAACTGTTTTACTTCGAATATAATGAAGAATTAGTACATTTTCGAATTGCGTTTGTTGTAACTTTGCGAATTCGAGCCATTTTGAAAATAATACGTAGAATTTTTGAAGTAAACAGGCAAAAATTAATACCAACGATTTTTTAACTATCACTGCATTGAAAAAATAATTTAAAAAAAAAAAAACGACAGGCGACAACTTGAATATCGAAATTTTCTGAAAATATTTCCCTGTCACCTCATTTTTGGCCCATTTCAAACAGTCAATATTTTGTAAAAAATGTTAGGTTGATGTAATATCATGTAGAGACAGTATGAAAAAATATTGAACTACTATTTCAATTCCTAGGCACTTCATTTTTAATTACACAAATTTAAAGCGTACAAACAATTTTGGAAGCCACAGTAGGTAAATTGCACTCTGTGTGACACATTTGATGTGTCTATGAGTACTTTTTTTTTCAATATGGCTTATTCTTCAGAAATGAAAAAGAAACAAAAAAAAATTAAAGCTTTTTACATGCCAATATGGTTATCTACAGAATAATTGAATAAGTGCTTGAAACAACGTTACTGTTTTGACCTATTCATTTTTGTAATTCTGAAAAAATATATGATTTTTTTTATTCAAGTTTTTTCGATTACTCTAAAAGTTATTCAGTTCTTCCAGTACTTTTACGGAACAGGGTTACGTGTGGGGATCCTAAAATAGGCAAAAGTTTGTTTCCCGCATTCTAATACAACTCCGAACAAGGACGGATACCAGGGAGGGGCGATGGGGCGATCGCCCCCTCCTTGAGTCAAAATGCAGAACTCGTCCACGGCATATTTTTGATACTGAAGTTGAAAATTGTTTTAGCCTATCTTCAATAACTTTATGAAGCTCTTGCTGTCTGGAAAATGAAATTGTACCACATATCTTTCCGCAATTTTGTAGAACAGGAAGTCCTCCCCATCCCAAAAGAACTGAAACGAGTCAATCTTTCATGGTGTTTGGAAGGGAGGGGCTGGAGGTTTGCGAGTTTATAAAGGGGTAAGGGTGTGAAATCAATCGCCCCCTCCGTGAATGGTCTCTAGATCCGTCCTTGACTCTGAATGTAAAATGCGTAATTTTTAGCAAGAACCATTGCTATAGTCAACCTATTCAGTTGTTCAACATATCGCATATCCCCCCCCCCCCCCCCGAACAATTTAGGTGAGCTAACTTTTACGATTTTTGTGTCGAGAAAGAGAATTAAATTTAGATTTTAAATCAATAGCCGGTACGGTTTTCCCAAATTTTGAATTGTGTCACTTCCCTTGCCGGGGAGTGATATGATTCTTTGTTAAAAACATACATGATCAGAAAAAAAAATTGTGACTACGCTATCCAGGGGGAGGGGGGAGTCGGTCTTTTCCCTTAAAACAATTGTTTGCGATTTTGATGACTTAAAGCAAACCTAAGGAGCCGTTCACAAGGTCACTTTTTATAACGCACCGAAAATTATTACATATTTCTAAACATTAACATTCATGCAATACTTAAAAATAATCTTGATTTTAATAGTCAATTGCATTAATATATTTCAGATTGATTTTTTATTGTTTTCCCATTTACTCTCCATATTGTACTCTCATTTCTCACATGTAAATCCTTTTCCTTTCTGGAACAATTGGCCAGTCCCCGCGTTTGGTTCAACCAGGTTTTTTTTTGGGGGGGGGGGGGGAGGGGGCATCTTTTGTTCGAATAATGTTTTCAGCATTTTTAAAAAATACCTAACTGCTTCTGTAGATCTACTGACTGTATATCCACTCTATATGATCTGAAATTATGTACAATCCATACAGATGCATCGAAGACCCAGTCCCTAAGAGCTGCTGAGTCACCTCCCCCCCCTAAAGAAAAGAGAGAGGGAAATAGAGAGATACTAAGTCTTCAAAAAGAACACAACCCTTAAACATTTCAATGCTACAGTCTGTGTGGAAATGAAATTTTCCTGCCCCCCTCCCCCTCTTTTTTTTCATCAGCGCACTTGCAATTTCGAATATAGGACGTTAGTGTTTAAAAGGATATCTTTCAAAATTCAGAAAGCCTATCCTTAATTGAAATGTTTCATTCGGAGAACAAAATACCTTACTTTTTTTTTGTAAATACAATATTTATAGTTCTGAAAGGTAAAGATTTCTCGTAGACGACAATTACGTGAAGCTAGAAACGAAAGGAAAGAATACAAAGATATTTTCTCAAATTTAAATGCCCGCCAAAGTTAGGGTTGTCTCAATTGCAAGCGGTAGCGATCACCCTCACGTAAAATTTAGCTCTGCTTTCAGGTAGGCGTTCCGAAGTGTCTTCTCCTCATGAATGCACAATAATTAAATATAAGTATTTTTGTATAGTTTGCTGCATTGTACCATTTCTTGCAAGAATGTTTATTAATAGATAAATCTAAATTTTGAAAAAGAGGCAACAATTTCTAACCCCTGAGTTATTAAACAAAGGGTTGGGGGAGTCATAGGTCAATCTTGGCTGCATCACACAATAGTGTCAACTTTTCTTTTTTTTAGAGAAAAATACATTTTTCTCATTCAAACATTTGAGTTAATAGTGTTAAACAAGTGAGAACATAAATTTTAAAATTAGGCCTGTTTGTAAAGTAAAAATGTACAACAGAGAGAAAAATCTAAAATCCCCCCCCCCCCCCTTCCCCAAAAAAAAGTGCCAAATCTGGCACTCCCTACGGACTTTTTAGGGTTGCTGTTTCTTATTTTGGTGTTGCCAATTAAGGTTTTTCTCAGTTTTTAGGTTTTTGCAGTTGCGAAATTTAGTATTTTCTTGTATTTTGTACCATTTTTTGAGTTTTTTTTTTAAAGTTTTGTGGCAACAATTTTTGGTGGTCATATATATTTTAGCGCCATTTCTTTGTGAAGTGATCAAGCAGATTTCTGACTTGCTGTATTTTGCTGCAAATCTGGTTGTATTTTCCAATTATATTTTTTTTTCTATTAATTATTTTCATCTTTTAGCGTTCAATATAGGGATGCACCGGATAGTGATTTTGCCGGATACCGGATATCCGATGCCCCCTTACCTGCCGGGTTTGGATATCCGGCATTTCAATTGCATTGCATGTTCGCATATTTTTCTACAACGCCGTTTCAAAACAATAAATCAAACTTGTTCCACATATCATTTCTTTAAAAACATGTTAAGTACATTCAAATGTACTTTTTTAGAGCTCTATATTTTAATTCAGGAATTGTGCTATATATGAAATGAAACATTAAAATATTGTTTTATTTCGACAGATTTTTTTCGAAAGAGACAAACTTTCGGCAAAAATTAATTCTGTATGTAATGTACACATGGTTTAAACTTTTAATTATTCATAGTTGAAATCTTAAAGGTCGTATAATGAGTCGTATTTGTTATTAGATTTGCATGACATGTAGAAATTTTTTTTAAACTTCATCATAAAGTAATACATTTTCTTGTTTCCAATTTAGAAATAACAAAAAATAAAACTTTGCTTTGAAATCATTTTTATTACAGATAATACACGTGTAAAATTTTTCTAACATACAAGTTAAAAAAGAAAATATTAAAACAGGGTCAGTTTGACTCAAAAAATAATAGAAAAAATGACAAGACTAGAAATTAAAACTGAAAAAAAAATAAATAAAAAGCTCTCTCCGTTTTTTCTTTATTTATATTTTTAGTTCATACAGAGATTATTTGAAGCCTGAGAATTCGAATTTCACTTGCCCGATCTGCCCTTCTCCTTCCTCTAAAATGTGTCATGCTTTCAATATATGAATTGTACGTTTGTTCTAAGATTTCTTTTTTTTTTCTTTTTTTTTGCAGATGGTTTTTTTTCCAGGTAGATTTCAACTCATTTTTACGGAAGTGGAATAATTTAAAAAAGGGGGGAGGAAACTTTTAAGGATAACTAAAAATGGAAAAAATACAAACGCAACACAAAATTTTGGATATAAATGAATGCAATGAAAGGATTTTAGCATGTGTAGAAATATACCAGCAAATATAATTTCGAAAATAGTTCGTTTGTACAACTGCGCGCGCTGGGTGCAAGCATCGACTACGTCATTGGTCACTACATATTGGTTTCTTGATGGTTCTTCATCCTTTTAGTATCACTGAAAACGGAAGTTTCCACACCGTACTACTCTAAACATTGCTTTGTTTCAGTGCAACTATTCCGCATTTTTCATTTGTTTCTTTCATTCTTCGTTTTAATGTTCATGAGATATAATGGCACCAAAGCGTGCATTATTAAATTATTAATACACTGTAACTATATTATTGTTTTATTTACATGTCTCTCTCCCATTGACCATTAATTTTGTACATCGTAACAGAGTTTTATGTTGAATAATACAGCTTTTTTTATGCAAGAAACGGTAATATATAGTTAAGAAATGGTTCAAAATAGTGTGAGAGATGTTTACAAATGCCTAAAATTTTTTAGTGTGCTTCTAAAAATCCGAATTCATACATTTTTTTACTACGCTAAATTTCAACTTACGCGAGAGTAGTGGAATGCATTCCTCCCTCAAGTCGGAACTTGACTGTATTTTAATTTTCAACTCGGCCGCTCCTCCAACTTCAAGCGCTTTGATATGAACCATTTCAAGTAGAGACGTACCGAGTAGCACTTTGGCCGAGTAGCCGAGTCAGTGGCGTAGCTAAGGGGGGGGGGGGGGCGGAGGGGGCGGTCCGCCCCAGGTGGCACTTTTCTAGGGGCAGCAAATTGGCCCTTTTGATGTGGAAAAAATATATTTTCTAAATAAAAGGAAATTATGGTTTTAATCTATTACTACAGGCAAGAAAATATCTTCTTAAAGCACCCAAAAGGACAAAATAACTTTTCTAGGGCGTAATGGACAATTTAAGTATTCCTGTAGTTTTCATTTATTTCACGAAAGTGACACCACAAACGAAGAAAAGTGCGGCTCAAGTACATTCAAACCAAACTTTCCTAGAAAAATATTCGTATTTCAACACTCAAATTTATGATTGAAAGCTCGACAATAATAAGTTCTTTACCTGACTTGAGCAGCACTTTTCTTCGTTTGTGGTGCAATTTTACTGCGATAATTGAAAACTAAAGGAATGCTTAAATATTCCATTCTGATCCAGAAAAATTATTTTGTCTTTTTGAGTGCATTATGAAAAGTGCATTGTATGTTTTAAAAAATCTGTAATTTAGATTGTAGAGGTTAACTTCTGAAAGACGAAAACAATGAAGTTTTCCAATTTTTGTTATAAGAAAAAGCTAATACAGGATTTTAAGAAATTTTCTTGAAAGCCTGCTGGTGCAACAAAAACTTCCCTTTTTTTTACTTCAGGAAAATAGTAATAAGAGTAAGAAAAAGAGGGGGAGATGTAAAATGTTGCACGAAACAACTTATTGCTCATCTCACTTAAAATGATTCATAGTTTGCTTTGATTTCCCACTCTCAAGAGCTCTCTTCTTCAAACGAAGTATAAGGGATATTTCCGTTTTCTTGCTTTTGAGAGTAGATAATCTATCCGATAATTTTGGATCACATATTAGTCTACTCCTTATGGAAGGTAAGCGAATTTTATTTTTCAACATTTGGTTCAGACCCTCAACTTATCCAAACATAGTCTAAAATGCTTTTAAAAGTATTTTCCGTTTCAAATAATTCCGGTTGGGAACCTTTCCCACCCCCCAGTTTGTAGTCTAATAGTGCGAAAATGTTTTTAGGCGGGAGAGCGCTTTAATATCTCATCCCTTTTCCTGCTATCACCCAAGATAGTTTGAAAATACGTTTTTAGACCTCAATGTTGGAAAATTTCTGGTTAGAGCCCCTAACCCTACCGTTTCCTGTAACGTAGCAAACACAGCCGAAAAGTACATATTTCGGCCTTTAATTCTGAAAACTTTTCCACAGAAAACTCCCACCCTCTGTTCCAAAGTCTCAACATCTAGCTTCAAATTACGTTTCTAAAGCTTCGATACTTCAATATAAATTTGTGAAAACAGCATTTGAACCCTGACTGTCCTTGATCTCCTAACGTGATCAAATAAAACTTGAAATACGTTTTTAGGACTTCCATTTTAGAATTTTTCCGAGAGAGATAACTCAATCGCCCTCCCCCTCTCACCTAACGTCTCCAAAAAATAAAACTGCGTTTTGAAAACTTAAAAATTTTCGATGGAAGAACTCTTCACCCCATCTCTATCGTCCCCAAAGATAGCCCAAAATTTGAGAGAGTAGGAAAGTTGGCTAACCCTTCCTTCTGACATATAGTTTTAACTTTTGCCTTAAGAATGATTTCGAGAGGGGAAACCTCCCTCTGTCCCCTCTTCCTCCTAACATTATAAAACAGAGCCCAAAGTGGGAGGTCAATTACGGAAATTTTTCAGGAGAGAACCTCCTGGTTTAACAACATTTTTTAAAGATATTAGGGAACCCGTCAACGTCAGCAAAGACAACCTTGAACTGCATTTTTGAAACTTCGGTGCCGAAAAATTTCCAAAGAAAGAACCTGAACCTTCGCTTTCAACCAAACCACCAAAGATACCCTTAAAAATGATTTCAATTTTACAAACATTTCAGTAAGAAACCTTCAGTGTCCCTCTCTCCCCTAATGCCTACAATTGCATTAGAATAGGCATGCAATTGCGTTTTCAAAATCGAAGTGCCTCAAATTACACATTTCAGCGCTTAAAAATTTCGCATTGAATATCCGATCATTCCCGATTTCCTTCACTTTTTCTAAGTAGTCTAGGTTGCATTTTAAACTTTCGTAAAATTTCCTTTCGTTGCTCACCGATCCCTTAACATCAACAAAAAAATACTAAAAGAGAGTAATTTTGAAAAAAATCGGGAGCTAACCCAACATGCCCTTTCTAATAATTTTACTAAAATTGCGGAATTTGACTTAAATTTAGCAATTTTCTGCAAGTGTGGGCCCTCCCCCCCCTTTTTTTTTCTTTTGAAAGTATATAGAGAATAATTAAGTCTTACTTTTTCTTCAATTAAATTGCTAGTTTTAATTTAAACACCTTTGACAGTTTTATGTAATAGCTATTTCACAACGAAAGGGAGGCAAGTTGAAGAACCGCCCCGGGCGGCAAACACTCTAGCTACGCCACTGAGCCGAGTACCAAGTACTCGGCCTTTCACTACTCGGCCGAGTTACCAAGTACCAATTATGTTTTAAGAAGAATCACCGACACACATGTGATGAATTTTGAACTTATTGGAATAGTAGTACAGACTCCTTGTCCATATAATAGTTTTTAAAACTAAATTCCTGCTGCAATTTAATTGCACATTATATAAACAATTTTGTTTGTGTCAAAAATTTTACAAAAAAATTATTTTTAAAATTAAAAATAAATAAATAAAAGGTATCAATCAAGTTGGAATTAAAACAAATTAGTATACCAATGAATTATAGTTCTAGTCTGCCAAACAAATAATTTTTAAAAGCAGATAAAACAAATGTGCAGGAACACTGCAGACCACCGTGTTTCTGCCTCCCCCCCCCCCCCCCCCCCGTTACAAGGAACGTCTTTTTCAGTGCATAACATGTGAGCTAACGAATGTAAAGACATTCGACAAAAAAATCCGACTTTTGTCGGATGCCTTTAAATCTACGAGCTCCCATTTTGAGCATTGAAAAAGGAAATCCTTGTAACGCCAAAACACGTGTCTCGTGCAGTGTTCCTGCACTGTGCTTTTAACATTGTTTTATTTCCTTTTATTTTTTAAGCAAAGGTATTTTTATATTTTTTATGACTAATTTTTGTTTGTAGCAAAAATCCATATTTAATATAAAAATTCCATATTTTCTATACTTACTTTTTGCATAATTTTTAATAGATAAGTTTTATTAACTTTGGGGACATTAAAATAAAGATTCATTCCATTGAAGCATTACAAACTTCATTATTCTCAAAATTTAATTTTATAACTTATAAATTTAATTGCAAATGATTGCAGAATATAATGCTTGCTCTTTTTTTATAAATTTTAATATCTGTTTTGGACAATATCCATTTCTTTGCAACTACTCGGTATTGGCCGAGTATCTGCTCAGAATTTGGCCGAGTACCGAGTAGTTACCGAGTTCCCGGTGCGTCTCTAATTTCAAGGTCGACTTTTCACTTCAGCGTGTTAAAGCAGAGAGAGTGAGAGAGGGAGAAATTATTGGCAACATACCGTCATCAGATTCGCGAAAAAAAGGGGGGGGGACGCGGGGGAATGCCAGAAGCTAGGTTTGAAGAGGAATGGTCGTTTTTGAAGCAGCAATTAAAAGAGAAAGCATCATCGAAAAGTTTATGAAACAGTGAAAGCTTTAACTGGAATTTTTGCAAAAGTAAGTTCAAAATTAAACCCTCATTTCGTACCGGATAACCCCACATCAACCCCGGATATCTCTCACATTTTTACCAGATAACTGCCCGGATATCCTGCAAAAAACTGTCGGATATCAGGATCCGGAGTGGCTTGTCAGATCGGATACCTCATAGTTTTGGATAGTTAAAAAATCAGCCAGATAGGCCGGATACCGGATAGTTACCGGATATCCAGTGCATCCCTAGTTCTATATGCCTACTGTATATAGTGTTGTTGAAAAGTTTCAGGGAATTTTGAGTCAGAAAATTGATAGTTGTTTTTCATTTTCGTCGGGTAGGCCGACAGTAGGAAGGCCAGGTATTGTTAATTGTTTATTTGTGCATCATTTGGCTCAGGATATGCAGATGTTAATTGATTTTTTGATGGAGGTTGGATTGTTGAAGGCTGCAGTGTGTAAGAAATTTGGGTCTGGGTGTGAAACAGAAGTTGAAGTCGTATTCGGATAGATTTGCGTATGTTTGTCGCAAAATGGTAAGTGGTAATCAGTGCAACACTGAAATGTCGATAAGGCATAATTCTTGTTTTTTGATGTCTAAGCTTAAGTTGTTTGAGGTTTTGTTGATCACGTATGAGATGGTGATGATAGGTGGTGATGGTGTTGTTGTGGAAATAGACGAGTCGAAGTTTGGCAAAAGGAAGTACAATAGGGGTCATCGCGCGAGGCCTTCGAGATAGGAAGGCCATCCAACTAGCAAATGACGTCATCGTTCGTCGATCCACAATGATATTGGGAAATGAGCACTTCGATTAGTATTTTGGTTTAATTAAACTATTTGGTTTATTTATTATTGTCTTCTATTATTTTAATAGCATTAAAACTTTTCATTCTACTTTTTCATTTGAAAACATAAAAAGGAACCGATAATCATACACTAAAAAATACACTGAGCTTAATTCATAGTATTTTACATAAAAACATTTATAAGTCTTGCCAAGTATTCAAATAACTAAACACGATTTTATTTTACAATCATGTTAAAACGAAGTGATAAATAAACACAGTTTTATTTTTCATTTGAATTTCTTTTTTAAACTAATCGCATTTTAACTACTTGTATATTGTATTGAAACATTAACTCTTAAGAAGTATTCAAATAAATAAATGAACTTTCATTTTACAATTACATCAAAACAAAAAATAATTTAAGCATTGTATTTGAATAAGAATTAAATGAAATTTTAAAAAATAAATAAACATTTTTACTTAAGTAAACGGGAAACATGACTGCAATATGTTTCAAAGACATAACATCAAATTAAAGTACATAATACCAGATTATTAATGTTAACTTAGCTGAGCAAATTTATGCTTTTAAAAAGACATGAATGCTTGGGTGCCACCCCCCAAAGTAAACACTGCCCTACCCCCTTCAATTATGAAAACTTCAAGAAAAATACCCCAAAAACATCTCCCCCATCTCCCTTAAAATTTCAAGGGCACAGTTATTTAACTATAGCCGTTGAAAAGCTACCATTACTATGAGAATATGATTCCGACCCCTCCCCCCCCCCCCCCTTCGGTGGGCACTCTCGAAAAATTACACAGGAATTCAACTTGAAAAACGTTAATTTAAAGAAGGAATTATGCAACATCATGAATACTGTATGTTGTATATCAAAAAAATGTATTCGATATCTAAGCAGCCTTTTTTTTTTTTGGAATTCGGCTACTTTTCCATTTTTAGCTGCTAATGATTCTTGTGGGGGGGGGGGGGGTCAATAGTTCATCATTTTAGGCTTTGAAAAATTATTTTAAAAAGCATTAATTGATGACAAAGTAACCTTTTTCAAAAAAGTTTTCATAGAATGACCATTTGAGCAACTTTCTTCAATACATAAAACCTCATATATGTTAAATTTAGATCATCATTTTGCTGAGTATGCACTTTTAGGAATTCAGTGTGACAGTTTTGTGACAGGGAGAAGGGAGGGGATAACAAGAAGTGTGACATCACGCGTTGTTTATAACAATATGCTCATGTTGAACAGCGTTACATGTAACAAGGAAGGGGGGGGGGGGCATTTGTTCAAAATTTCGCAATATACTTTATGGACAGAACCAGCTTGTTTGAATAACATTGCAGGGGCGTAGTTGGGGGGAAATGTTTGAGTATCGAACCCACGACCTCCGGCGTTTAAAGCTAATCTTCTACCTCAGAACTACGGAAGCCCATCAAGGAATGTTTTTTGATCAAAATAACACATGCTAGCGTATGAAACAATTTAATTGAAACCGAAAATATAAGATTAGTTCAGTTAAAAGCATGTTTCAATAAACTTGTTTACATACATATTAACTGAATATCAACACCAAGTTACGTTGCTTCTGATAGCAACAAGTATATTTGCAGAAAATTTTGACATATGTACATTGTCAGCTTGGAAAATCCATTTCGAATAAATGCGTGTACAAGGTTGAAAAAAATAAAGAAATAAAAAGTTGCAAGTCAACCATTTCAAATATTAAAGCAGTATGCTGAAATTAAATTACAGACAAAGATATCAGAAAGGAAACTGACAATTGTTTGTGTAATAGAGGAAAAGTTAAGTAACCTTAACTGCATGAACTCAAAAGCAATTTGTTTATCTGAGAAAAGTACTTACCTTCGAACTTTAAAATTTATTCCATAAGGAGTCCAACTTTTTTCTTCGCATGCAGGTTGTTCAGAAGCGGAAATCGCTGACTCACTTTCACTCAGCACACTTACAAACTTATATTATATATTAATTGCTTCTACATTCCGGTACGTGGAAAGGATGAGATAAATCCAACAGTATTGTATTCAAAAATATGCATCCGAAGTTACATATTTCCCATTTCATCTATTTCAGCCAGAGCCTACTGTTTACTGGTAAAACACACTGCTTTCAAAGTTTCGCGTCAAGTTCAAAGATCGACGACTGGTGGCGTAACGAAGCGGGGGGGGGAAAGGAGTTGTCTGGCCTGTTATCACGTGGGCCACGGGCAAATGTGAAGATGACACCTCTCTCAATGTTGTCTTAATCTTTTAGTTCGTTTAGAATCCACGGCTTCTAGATATACAAATAGTAGCTCATCGCACATCCGTAATACATTATGCGGCTGAACCTTTGAAGACGCTATCCAAAAGGCCCATTTTTTTTCTAATGGGCCGTGTTGAAGGTCAGTGGGTTTTCGGTGGTGTTGAAACAAAGGGGATCAGGTAAGGTTTTTTTAGTTGCTGTGCATGATAGTTCTCAGGAGACGTTGTTGTTGGTAATTAAGGACTGGATTAAGCCAGCTGCTCTTTATTCTGATTGTTGGAAAAGTTATGATTGTTTGATGGATGAGGGTTTTGAGCATTTAAAGATAAATCATTCTTTAACATTTGTAGACCCCGATTCCGGGTGTCATACAAATACAATTGAAAGTACATGGAGGCACGTTAAAGCTTCTTTGCGTACATACAATCGCAAGACAGATTTTAAATTTTACTTTGAGATGTACATGATTTGTAAATCATGTTTAGCAGCTAATGTTGATTGTTTCAATAAATTTATTGAAATTGCTTCTAGGCTAAATTGGGAGGAATTCAAAATTTCTGTATAAATAATTTTTTTTATTAGATTGCCAACACGTATTTTCAATTGTATTCGTTAAAAATTTTTGTGTAAATTGTATATAATATGTTATTTAGTGTCATTTATTTGTATTTTTTATGTATTCATTGTATTTTTTAGGCATTCTCTTTTTTTTTGTATTTAATTATTCCGTATTTTTTATGTATTAATTATTTGTATTTAGCGAAAATCCATCTTGGCGAGGAAAAAAAGCCGCTAAAAACAGGTATTTTGCTTGGCGAGGAAAAAAGTCGTCAAATTTCCGATTGGGGGGGGGATATATCAAAGTAGTTCCATTGAGAATAAATAAATATATATGTATATAAACTATTGGTTATCTTTTTCCTTGCATTGGAATCCAAAATTTGTCTTTAAAAACTTCCTACACGATTTCGGAATCAAAAGAACAACTTGCAGTCGCCTCATTTAATCATGAAATCTCAAAACTTGTAACAGGCTGTAAAGCCTCAATGGTTTGAGATTCACTATAAATATTTTTTACACTTTCTTAAATACACAAAAAAAGTAACCATGCCAAATTTCAATAAAATTCGAGACTGTGGGTGCTATGCCACCTTTTTTGATCCACTTTTGCATTTTTTCTAAAACAAATAAAAGAAATAAAAATATTATTGAAACGATGAATAAAATAAGCAGATATAAGGTAGCATATAGTGAAAAACCACCCAACATTAAAAGTAATTCAAATACTTGCAGGATGTAAAAAGATTGAAATCTCAAACGAGGCATGCAAATTTCGGTGCAGCATTTGTTTGACATCGTTGGCATGATTCAAAAACATATGTTTTTGGCAGATATCGCGGAGGATGAAGATTCGAGGGAAAAAAATAGAAAAAATAAGAAATCGGGGGACCGAAAATTTCAAAAAATCATATATTCTTTTCCGATTTTTGAGAAAAATAAGGCTTGAAAGAGGTAAAAAAAAAGGAGGAAAGGTTCTAAAAGTCAACAGAAAAAGTTGGAATTCTGGCAAAAGCCGGAAAAATCTCATCCCTGTTAATTGTTTTGTTTTTCTGCTGGGAGTTGAATTCTTTTTCACATGGGATACAGGATTTCCTTTTGCCCTAGATGTACCGTGCTTTTTATTTGCAATTGCTTATCGGTCATAGTTTGTTTCGCTCGTTAATTAGGCGAGTTACTGTAGCGCAGTCACTTTTGCCGGACGTTTCACCGTATCTATGTCACATTACATATTTGTGTACTTAGTTTAATTAAAATATTGAGGTGTTTCTTTTTTTGAGCAATCCCGATTGCTAATTGTTTCCATTTGACCGTCCTTGATGTTTGGTTCCTTTTTCAACTCCACCGTCCTCTGCAGGCACGACTCCTCCTGGTAGCCGCTGCTCCTGGTCGGTGGCGTCCATGTCCTACACACACGCACGCTCATACACATCCACGCACGCTCATACACATCCACACACGCGCCTTAATACACATACACACACACGCCTTTACACGCATACACACACGCACCTTTACACATACACACACGCCAACATGCACACATAGGTCTACGCACACACACAAGCATACACATACACAACTATGCACACATAACCGCCCAAGAGGAGGGACAGGAACCGTTTCCAGAAACAAGCGAGTGGGGTAGCATGAGAAGGGTACTGCCGCAACTCACGATTGCGAAAAACAATATTTGAATTCAAAATTTCCAGAATTCAAACTAATTTTTAAAATTTGAAAGGTTTTTCTTTTTTTTTCTTTTTGCAAACTACGGGGAACAAGGAGGGAGCTTTTTCTTTTGCCCTATTCAATTAAACAATAAAGAACAGTTTTTTTGAATGATCTTAGTTTGCAATTTGGGCGTAAAAAGGCGTGCAAAACGCAACTGGAAATGGGTATAGAAAAGACGAAAAAGATATAGATTAATTAATACTGCTGCCAAATCTACTTAAACAGGCACCGTAGACGATGAACTTAGCACAAAAACAGAGGGCACGGGCATATCCGTGCGGGTACTGCTAGTATTGTACTAAAATCATTAAACGAAAAGGAAACATGTGAGTGAAAGCTTTTTTGGAGGAAACCAAAGCCAAGGAGAAACTTTACCATATGACTCAGAAGCAGCAATAAATGAGTGTAAGCTTGTAGTAATAACTCTAAATATGCTGTATTATGAGCTTGAAGGGCAGATCAAAGATCTCAGCAGCACTCAACTTGGGCACTGCTTACAATAAATGACATTTCAGAGATGCAATGTGGTTTTGAAACTTTAAAAGCTATTGATGTTCTGCAGAGTCCCGCAGAACTACAGATTCTGACTCTTTATTTCTCCCGAAAAAATTTCTTTGGCATTTCTTTCTTAGAAAATAAATTCATAGGGATACTGGGAGGTAGGAGGAAAGGCAGGTGGTAAACTTCCAGATCATCAATCTAACAAAATAAAAGTTTTAAAAAGTCATCTCTATCAGTTGAGACAAAAGGACTCAATTTGGCTTCAAGAACGTTCTCAATTCCTTTTGGCATTGAACCTGGTATAATTAAACAATGGCAGATTTTTTTTTTTTTTTTTTTTTTTAATGCCATTCTTAATAGGCAGTTGGACAAATATTAAAGGGGAAGAATTACTAAAATCCAATGTCAAAATATCAAAATTAAAAAAAAAAAACCTCCATGTGATCCGAATGTATCATCGACTTTTATAAATGCAATATATTTTCTTAACTTTTTAAAGACATGCTTACCAGATATTGCTGCAGTAGGTACATCTCCGTCATCAAAACCTTTCGCTGTATAAGCATATTTGACATTTGAACAAGGTAATACAGCTTTCACTAGTGAACTATTCAAGAAATTTAAAATTACATAGCAAATGAAGATCACAAATCGCTTCATCGTGACTATAAATAAGTTATGTTTCAACTAAACTATCATCGGGAGATCATCTTTTTTCGGAATAAAAAATAATAATCTTGTAGGAAAAGGTATTGACATCGGAAATGAAGCTCAGAACTTTACTTCTTAATACATTTCGTTCGAAATATGTACTGTGTGATGAGCATTGAGCAACATCAATTTCAGACTCTCGCACCCCAGCACACAGAAATTTACAATAACCATTGCCAGATGAAGAAAGACATGCAACAGATGAGCGTGGAGTGGGAATACACCGATGGAGTGCACATTCGCGTGCGTTTTCGAAACGATGCAGAGATGAGTTTGTCATGTTTCGCACAGGGATTCAAGTGAAACACGGGGGGGCGTGGTAGCCCGATCGGTAGAGTGTCAAATTCGGGACCGGAGGGTCCTGGGTTCGAACCTCGATGGTCGAAGACCCACCGTCGTCATTAAAGGGGACTGGGCGACGTTAAATATGCTCGTGGTCTCAATGTCCTCCAAGTGAAACGATACCTCTGGGGGTGATAGCACTAGGTAGCTATTAGTTCCTGGACTAGTTCTAAATTCTCATTAACTGTTCGATCCGGTGATGGTGCTGCTACCTATTGGTATATAAAATAATGGAGGCAAGCCACTTAGTATGCAGTCCTCGACATAAATACAGTTGTAGTCAGTTGTGACTCTGAATAGGAATATGAAGTAAAACACGGCCGATCGCAATGCACCGCTGCGATCGCTATTTCCCCAATTTGCACAGGGATTCAAGTGAAACACGGCCGATCGCAATGCACCGATGCGATCGCTATTTCCCCAATTTGAATTCAAGTGTAACATTGCAAATGTCTTCAGTCCCGATTCCCTTGCAAAATTTGCAATTGCTCTCGAGCTCTTGTAAGTCTGGAAAATCTCTCGCAAGTGCAGAAAAACATCAATGGCGTCTGTTTTGAATGCAAAGTTGATTTTAGAATTAATGGAATGTTATTGTTGAAAATTTTCAATTCTAAATTGGCAACTCAATGCAAGACTCGTTTTTTGTTTACCGTAGCATTTTTGCACTAGCCTTCATTTTACATTGGAAGTAAAATTGGTTTTAATTATTTAAAATATGCGATACTTCTTCAATTTAACATTGTTTTCATCCACAAATGCAGTACTTATTTTAATTATGACTTAATACTTGATGGCATAATATTCTGCATAGTCACTACTTCGTCGTTTTGAAGAAATCAACGGAATTTTTTTCCGGCTGAACAACAATACAAGTTGAATTACTACTGTGATGAGAAATTATAATTAAATTCTCTTCATTGTTGTAATTTTACTAGTTAGTACTATACTAGTTGAGAAAGAAAAAGAAAAGGGATTGTTGAAAGTGAGTAAATTTGTTTAACGTTCACTATCTTACTAATATAAAATCTCAATTCTAGGCTAGTATTTTTCAATTATTTGCTAAAATTGCATTTACTTGCGCATTATGGTACAATAAGAAAATGCATCAAACTTAGCTACATGGCCCCGGCATAAGTTCCTACTATGACATGCATTGTACTCCCATTAAAAGGTAAATTGCGAAAGTCTGAAATCTGGTAAATGTCGACACTAGTCACTGCATAACAACATACACATACCAAAGGCATCGGTGATATACTTAATATTTCTGGTGAATCGTCGGTAAAAGTCGACATTCTTTAATTTTGGTGTTTTGCAGTAACACATGTACTGCATATCCATGATTTTAAAAAAAGTAATTGGCAGAAACATTTCGCTGTAAATAAATGAAAAAATAAATGACGATCCAAATCCCGTTGTTTTTTTTTTCCAATGAGGAAAAAAATAATGGCAGTACTTCACAATAAAGGTGCATATGCAAAACGTAGTCAGACAAGGGGGGCAAATTTCGAATTCAGTCGTTTAATACTGGTTTGGGAGGAGGTGATAGTGAAAAGCGAGCAGTGCCAGATGTTTAATTTTTCTGTTATTTTTATATGTCTGTGGCAAATGTTGAAACTGATGCCCTCACTAGTGATGGGCATTATCAAGACCTTTTGATAATCAATATCTTTCCAAATCGATAACTTGAGCGATTGATAATCCAGATCTTTTGAAATCGAGAACTCCAGCTGAGTCAATCAATAACCAAGAATTCGTGACAATAAAAGTTCTCGAGTGATTCGATTATGCCCATCACTAGTCCTTACCCGTCTACCTTCAAGGTTTTATATCAAGTTTGAACAAATTTGAAGAAAATAATTATGATGAATTTTGCCGCCTTTCAGAAGTTGCCGCCTGTAGCAAGGGCTTGCTCCCATATATGTAGTACAGTCCAACTCACTAAAAACAAGCGCAAAGAGACTGCAGCATTTGCTTGTTATATATACCAGAGTGCTCGTAAAAAAAAGGGTTTGTGGAGAAAATCATGAAAATTTATACATACTGAGTTATTTTTATATTTCAATATAACACCAAAGTTAGCTATTTTCTTTGAACTGTCTTATTTCTCTCTTTCTTGTTATTTTTTCAAGGATTTCGTGATATGAAGAACATTGCCAATGGCATCTGCGGCTTAAAATAGTTTGAACTTTTTCTGCACTTTAGAAACTATTGAATACTGTAAGCTCCGCTTAATCGGGTAACGGATAAACGAATAACCCGTTTATACGAATAAAACCTCCTGGAACCGAATATTTCCCCATAGATGCAATACTAAAGATCCCCGCTTAATCGAATAATTTCCCTGGATAATCGAAAAATATTAATCAGCTTTCACAAACAATTTTGATGAGAAACATTTTGAATTCATTAGAAAAAAATTAAGTAAGAACACTTATTGTTTGCATTCGACGAACCTCACCGGTCGACCGGTGAGTAACGGGTTACTAACCGTAACGTTCTATCATCTTTCGGTTACCATTTTAAGCTGTTGATTGGTTGATTAAAGCACGTGATCGGTTAACTGGTTGAACCGGTTTGCAAGCAAGCATCGAGTTAAACTATAAAGTAATATTTATTGCCAACTATCTTTACATTAAGAAAAATAGCGCAGTCGATAACCTGATTAAATAACACAAATAAATATTGTATACAATTTAGACGATGATAAATTGACAAATATTTAATGTAAGATACGGTAGACAAGGAGGGGGAAAAGGGTGTCAGAAAGTGTTCCCAAAAGATCTTGAACGAGCAATCGCCTATTATGGAATTTTTTCAAAAAACAATGTTGTTCTGAAAAAAAAAAAGTGCCAAAAATAAAGATTTCATTACTGAAGTTGTAAGCTACTTTTTATAATTTTCATACGTGCTTGTAATATACTTGTTTATATAAGAAATTATTTTGTTGTTTATTTAGCTTATTTCTAAAACTTAAGAAATAACACTAATTATTTCCCTTAAAAACTTGTTTTTAGATTATATTATGTTTTAAGACAAGTTGTAAATCTAAAAAGATAAATAAAATTTCCCCGCTTAATCAAATAATATTTCTTGGAACCGACGATATTCGATTAAGCCGGTCTGACAGTATGTCCAATGCTTAAGGCTTAGAGCTACAATATCCTTGGAAGTATATCTCGGAAATGATTTAACATTCGCTTCAACAAATATAATTTCTAAATCCTCCTAAACTCCACAATTTTTTTAAAAAAAGGCTGTGTCACTTTTTCTCAGGATTTATGTCTTTTTTTTTATAATGAAATTTTTCGAGAAATAGAATAATGTTTTCTGCAGTGGAAATTGACAGAAATTTTATGATTGACAAAAATATTGCTCGCTTGAAGCGGGGTTTGCTCGATAAGGTGAGTTACGCTCTTATAGGCTTAACATTGTATTAGCCAAAGCTTTTTGATTCCCTCGCTAAATCCAAGTTCTCGTTAAAACAGGGCTCGTTATAAGCAAATTCGACTGTATTAACCAGATACACTACAAGAAATGGTTCCGTAGGTAATTTAGACCTTTTAGTAAATAGACAAGTGCTCGAACAAGATGCAGGCTCGGATCCACGGGAGGGGAACTGGGGGAACGTTCTCCCTCCAAAATCCCATTGTACCTAAAAATTTTCAAAAGAGAGTACGGGAAAATAATTCCGTTTTTCAAAACTTGAACTATAAGAAAGGCGCCAGAAAAAGTAAGGAGAGAATTTTAAAAGCGGATCTAAAAAGAGGAACTGCTGGAATGTCCCCCCCCCCCACACACACACACACTTTAGAACGTGAACTAAGGCACCAGGAAAAGCAATTAGGCAACAACAGAAACGGATCCATGGAGGGAACTGGGGGAACCTTCTCCTCCCCTCAAAACTACTTACTTGGGGTGCTTGAGGGGGGAGGTCCCTCAAAACTCCCATATATACCTAAAAATTTTCACAATAGAGTGTAGAAAAAATCTTCTGTTTTATAGAACTTAAACTCGAGGAAAAGCTCCAGAAAATTCGATCAAACAATAGCAGAGGCGGATCCCTGGAAGGGAACTGGGGGAACATTCCCCTTCCTCTAAATTCTCATGTGTACTTAAAAATTTTCACAACGTATTACAGCGAAGTTCTCCAGTTATATAGAACTTTAGCTTGAAGAAAGGCGCAAGAAAAAGATAGGAGAGAATTGCAAAAGCGGATCTAAAGAGGAGAACTGGGGAATGTTCCCCTCTTCCCTGCATAAAAATAAATAAATAAATAAAGACAAACCTGTTTAAACTGTTTTTTGCATTTATTTGGTGAAGGATTAATCATTATATTTAAAGCTACTGCAATTCAGTGGCGCTATTAGAGGTGGAGGCTGGAGGGGGGGACACAGGGCGACAGGATCCGTGATCCCCCAGAAGGCCGAGTAGAATGTTTTTGTAAAACATTTCCTATAATTAAAGAGAACAATAGAACGTACCTTGGAAACAGTCGCCTTTTTTAGTCGGTCTAAAAATAAGAAAGTCTTCGTAATGTCGGAAGTCCGCTTCCTCTGCCAATACCTTTAAAGCGCGTCTCAAATCTTGTTTTCAGGACTTCTATTTTGAAAATTTTAAAGGGGAGAACTACCTAACACCTCGCATTCTAATAACATCGAGAATCGTTCAAAATTGCTTTTTTGGAGCTTCAATTTTGAAAAATTGCCAAACCCCTGACGTTACCAAATATGGTCTACAGTCATTTTTTTAAGATGTCGATAACGAAAAATTTCCGGACAAGGGTCCGAATGCTCCTGTAGAAAATCTGAATATTAAAAAATTAAGGTTTTGAAAAATTTAATGGGGAAAGCGTTTAAATCCTTTATCACCGAATATCGCTCAAAAACTTCGTTTTCTAGGACTTCAATTTCGAAACATTTTTTGGGAAAAGCCCCAGAACCGTACTGCTCGAAGTATTGTCAAAGTTTGCCTGTAACTGCGTTTTTGGAAATTCAATTTCGGAAAATTTATCGGAGGGATTTTCGATTTAAATCTATTTTACAAAAAAACGGAGGCAGCCCCCCAAAAAATCCCATCTCTGACCCTACCGTCAATAAATATCGCCTATAATTGCGTTTTTAAAACTTTAATTTCCGCAGGCGGCCCCCGAACCTTTCTTTTTTGTAACATCACCAGAGGCCGTCTAAAACTGCGTCCTTAAGACTAAAATTTCAACATTTTTTTTCAACAACCGCCCTATCAGATGGTGAAAATTTTAAAAGTGCACCCTCTATAAAACTTTTGTGGTTGAACCACTGGTGCAAATATTATTTCCTTTAAGCACATACAAATAGAAAAATGAACAAACTTTTTAAACTAATTATTTAAGAATTGTACATTTAGAATTTGTAATGAATACATTTTTTTCCATAAGAGGCATTAAGAAGCAGTAGACTCAATATTTATGGTTATTTTTTAATGAGTAATTTCATATAACTCCCCCACCCCCATAAACATACTTGCTAGAAAAGTTCCCCTCCCAAATCCATAGTCTGGATCCGCCCCTGACAAGATGTGCAGAAACAACTTCTGCCGTAGCCTCTGATAGGATGGAAACGGCATTGTATCCTCGATGGCTATTTTTTTGCCCATTTACTTCAAAATTTGCACAGTTGGTGGCTGCAGCTGAGTTTTGCATCTAGTTATATTACAACATGCTTCCTTCGCCCTGGATCCGGCACTTGATGTACGAGAGAATAACCTGCAATTGTACCAGACAGTTCGTTTATCACATCCAAAGACTGCAGTTTGGTTCTTATTAGAACTCATCAGTCTGGAATAGTGTGAACAACCGAGCTGGAGGCTTATATCAACTCATTGGAGCTGAGAACGCCAACAAACTGGTAGACAAAGTAAATTTATCTCACCAGTGAGTGTCCGCAGCATGGTGCGGTTCGACTTGTGGCGGGTTATACAGCATGTAGCTCTGTAATACTACATGAAGTACATGGCTGGTTTTAAGGCCAATGTATGCCTTTACGTGCGGCAGTGATGGGAAAATTGTATTACAGCAATGCATTTGAATTTTTAAATCTCAGACTTGTTTACGCAGGGCCAACGAGAGACCATTGCAGCCTAGTCGAAAACTAGGGGTCAC
Source organism: Uloborus diversus (assembly GCF_026930045.1). Lineage (NCBI taxonomy): Eukaryota > Metazoa > Arthropoda > Arachnida > Araneae > Uloboridae > Uloborus > Uloborus diversus. Next base: position 21,051,574 of record NC_072733.1, on the reverse strand, counting down.
AGCTCAGAGTTTTATGAGGAGAGTGGGGGCTGGGGACCAAGCTAACAACAGGTTCGCCTTGGCTCTCAGCTGCCCTGCTTTTACCTCAAAAGCAAACCAATTTCCACTATTACTCCGTATCCCTGAAACAGCTATAGTCTAGAGGGGAAAAGATTCCAAATTCCTAGAATTTCAAAGCTTCCAACTTGTATCTCCTAACCTAAAATTGGCCTGACACTGCAACCCCGGTTATAAGTAAACCTTCACCTCCATATAAAAAATTTCTCGTTATGCTACAATGCCCCAAAACACCCCTTTGTGTAAATTTCCAGGGCTAGCAGGCCCCTTGTGAGTCAGCTTCAAAGCTTTTGCCTGGCACATGGCTGTCCAAAGAGAAGGATGAGCAGGGCATCCCCCGCCGGGCGGGAGTGAAGACATGACAGCGAGCTCTAAACTGAGCTTTAGCTGCATTAAAATGTATTCTTTTTACTTTTATTCAGTACTAGTGGTACCCACACGGCTTTGCCCATAGTAGAAAATTAAAAGGTCATTTGGTTCGCCTTTATATTTAAATAATGTATGGTGAATTTCTCGCCAATTCGCTTGCCCATGTTACAGTTCCGCGTTATGATGATTTCGTAATTTACTATTCCACATTGTGATAATTTGTTCGGAGAAATTTTCTGAAAATTGGAATAGAAAAAGAACAAAATTGAATTTTTTAAAAATCGCTTCGAGGTGCACACCCTCATGCTACAAACTTTGCAAAATTTCATGAAAATTGGCCAAATGGTCTAGGTGCTATGCGAGTCACAGAGATCTAGACAGAGAGATTTTCAACTTAATTATTAGTACAGACTAGCTGACCCAGCCACGCGTTGCTGTGGCAAAGAAGTTGGATTAAAATAAACTTTTACTCATTATTTTCATAGAATCAAATAAATTTTTAATAGAGCTTAAAATAGTATAGCCGATTTTAAAACATAAGAGATTGATAATGGGCGTGATTCAATGTAAAAACCATTAATAAATGTTCCTGGAAAATTATGAGCAGCTGATGTAGCCAATTTCTGCCGGTAACATGTCATGCCAAAAACCGGAAAGTTTTCCGATAAAAGTTAATAACCTTCCTGAAATTATCTCGGAAGCCTTTTGAAATATTCGAAGATCTTCCTGTTAGAAGCTAGTCGTTTTTTTTGGAACTTTAGTGTAAACTTAGGAAGGGATAAAAAAAAAAGCTTAGCACCTTTCTAATTTATTAAGGAACTTGTATTAGCAGTAATGCAAACATAGCCAAAGCTTAGCCAGAACTGCAAGCAAGTATCGAAATTTTTACTGTAATGTTTCGGATTTTTTTTTTTTTTTTTTACAATGCAGGCTGAAGAAAGTAGTTATTGAATTCAGTAAGTACTAACTAAGTTTTCTATGGGAAAAGCACTATACTTACGCTTAGTAAATTTTGAAAGTATGACTTCGGCGAAAAAAAAGCAAAAATAACTTGAAAGTGATAGTAAATATCGAAACTGATTGTAAAAAAACCGAATGTAGAAACTAAGAGTAAACCGCCATACACTTTTAGATTCTACACTACATTTTATCACCTCAGCTTTCTCTATAGTTTGTAATCAATAACTTCTTTACAAAATACACTAACTAAATTAAAAACATATAAAAATTAAATTTTTTCAATGAAGTAGATAACATTGACTTCGAACTATTGTTTCTATTATTTGAAAACTGAAAACTGTCTAAGCACTAAGTTGTGCACAATGTTCTTGCTTAACCACTCTTTTGATAATACGAAAAGTATGATAACTTTCCACTTGTGAGAAAGGCGATATATGGTTGCCCATGAGAGAAATATTTATGTTTCAAGTCCAAACAGAAAGAAGACATTGTTTGTTCTTGAGATCTATTTATGGTCTTTGCAAAAGCTAAACGAATCAAAAATTGAAGCCTTTCAAATGTGTTTGAAAATTATGACGCTATTAATGGATTACGTGGCAACACAAATATTTCTCCTTTAAACTTTCCCGTCAAAATTGTTGACTTTTGATGAAGAAACGTGTACCGTTGCGTAATTTAGGTGGATTTAAATCGCGAAAAAGAATAAATTGTTGGGCCAATTTTCAACCGGAAATCGTGCAGTCGCATTCCTGGTGTATCCAGGAAATTTAAAAATTCAGTTGGAATGTTTACTGCTTTGTTTTCGTCGACAACTGTATAGGGTTGTTCAGCATCAATGGGGAGCTTTTTTTTCCAGGCGTCAGTAATGGATCATTATTCGCAATAATTGTAGCTAAGACAGCGTCATTGCTCAGTTGTTATACGTTACAAATCAGTCAGCTGTAAGTCGGTGACCCAACTACCAAGTGACGGCATATCATAATAACTAAGTGGCAAATTTGAAATTGAAACGCAAAAACCTTCAGTTAAAACTAAAGCTTCATATTCATCTTTGGTGTAAAATCTGGATTTGGACATTTGTGTGTTTGTTAAACTTTATGAAATACGTCTTCAAACGTGAAAAGTATATAGTTTCTCCTTAAAAATAGTATGTCGTCAAAATTGTTTTAAACAGTTGACGAATAGTAATTCTCCTTATGTCAAACCTGCATTAGAAAATGTCAACTCCAATAACTTAGTACGACCAATAAATACAATTTGCGACATGCATCGGGATACGTATTTGACAGTCGACAATTGACGATCCACAAATATTTCTGTCTGTTCGGGAATGTTTACCGAAAACAAAACTGCTACAAAACCAGCACGATTACAGAGGCAATTATGATTTTAAAAAAAAATTAAATTTATCTGGGAATAGACTCTCAATTTGTTCACTTTTCGTCTCAACGGCAGTGTAGAAAATGTCTGTCTATTTGTTGTACTGTATATTTTGATACAGTTCAATTTCACCGTTTCCAATACCCAGCAATTGCTTAGAAAATACCTCAGGGATTAGATTATTTTGCGTTTATACTCGCATGTTCATGGCCAATCGCATTATCTCGACATTACGCTATAAAAACGATTGTTTTAAACATGCGTTGATTTCATCGGAATAACTGGTAATGTCTGCCGGAAGTCTCCAGACAGTATTCAGACAATTTCGCCTAAAAGTTTATCGTTGCCGTTTAAATCTTGCACAATCCTATGATGGGCTTCGATTGAATGCTTTTACTCATGAGCCATAGTACACTTATCCCAAATTATAATTTCACTCTCTTGCAACACTACAGCCATTCTACGTTTTTTTTTTCTTTAATGTTACACATTGCGTTTTGTTTGTTATGAATGTCTAATAGGCAACTTTAAAGCTGAATGTGTTGTTCGTCTACCATCTAAAAAAAGTAGCAGCAATGCCTGACGATGCAATTGTCACTACAATTTTCTGTTGCGAACGTATCTTTGCAAGAATCAATGATATTAAAAATTTCTTATGGAAGAAAATAAAGAAAATAATTGTTTTCCGCTTAAATTCATTAACCTTCCAGAAATTAACCTGGAATATTTTTGAAGATTTCAGTAGACTTCTTGGTTAAAGGCAGAGAAACCTAACGCAGGTTTAATATAATAAAAGCCTGGAACCTTCCTGCTTTTCTAAGAAAGATCTCAAAGCATTAATGCACGCATTGCCAACGCAAAGGCAGACTCTCAAGCAATTAGCTCGAATGCAACTCCTCTGCAACTCTTGTAAAGCTTCGTGATCCAGATATCTTTTCGCACACATTTGGTGTTGAGTCAATCTCGACGAACCGTACTCGCTCCGAAACCGATGCACGTATTAAATGCATTTAGTTAATCTTGATACTGGTGGAGAAAAATATTTTTTACAACTGTGTGAAATCTGCAATTTGTAGCAATTCAAGGAAACGTTTTGAAAAATATAGTTGATTTTCTCAGGAAGTGAATAATAACCTGTAATATCCCGAAACGTTATATGGAAATTCTAAGCAACATTTCTGAGTTTTTTTATCATGGTGTTTTTAGCAGTAAGTCATACGATGTTAGAGTTATATCGATTAATTAACTTACACTGCCATCTATTAAGAATTTTTAGAACTAAACAATTAATTCACACTATTATTGCATAATTAATATGAAATTTGCAATAAAAAATTACAAAAACTATCCTATCTTTTAAGTTGGACCAAATTACAGATACGTATGAAATTTGATAAAAATCGGTTCAGTAGTTTCGGAGTTTACCCCGAACAAACATCGTGACACGAGATTTTTATATATATAGATTTAATTTAAAATACTAACACATTCCTATCTTTCTTAATAAAAGGAAAGATAACATGGTCAGTCTCTTTGGACGGCCCTGCCCCTGCTTTCCTACCCTCTGTGCGGCCTTGGTCAGGCCCGGATCTACATACTCGGAGACCCTGCAGTGTGTGTGGGGAAAGGGGGCATGCCACTGAAAGTGCCCCCCGGCCCTTAGTTACATAGAAATTTAGTAGGCAGTCAGCCGCCGTGCTGATTTTTGACAGGGGGCCGCAAAATTGATAGATTCGGGCCCGGCCCTGGTCGTACTGTGTTCTTTCATTGTTCGTATTACAGTACATGTAGGTGTAATTAGTTTTATAATTTTGTATTTGAATAAAATTTATTTTTTGAAGCTACACTTATTTCAGGGTAACAAGAAATTAGTTTACATTTTACTGATGAAAAAACAACTGACTTCCCTTAATAACAAAGAAGATATACTGCAATCACACCTGTTTAAACGAAATCAAAGAGACCTATTATGATCTAGATGAACTAAAATAAGTAAAATACCGTAAAAATGTGTTTAGTTAAAGTAAAAAGAACTTATCTCCGCACAATGTGTATCAGCATTTCAAAACTAGATGTATCTTATCAATTTGATTATTTGTAACTATTCTAGAAATTGGCTCCAACTTTTGAATTTAAACTTGTACATAACCCAAGCTATTAACAAAAACTCTCATTTTGCTTCATAAGTAAACATATTTTTACTTATTACTTGTGCAAATGTATTCAACGTAGGGAAAAAAAACATGTTCAAATCAAACAGATATTACAATAGGCAGTTTAAATTCAAAATTCTCTAAGTATTATTCAATTGCCGTTGTGAGAAAATTATTTGAAAATCTTTGATCCTGATTAGATTCATTCTCATCGGATGATTATCAAATCGTAATTTTCCTTTAAACATCATGCGTGTTATTCAAAACAAATACAATGTGCATGTGGAACATATAGAGCATTTCTTAAACGGCAACATTTTTTATCCAGTTTGCTTTCTTTTCCAACTGTAGAACTGAAAGTTGAAAAAAAATGTAGCACGGAATATATCCATTACGCGAGCGAACATGAATTCAACATCAAAACAAATATTGCATCACGATTTTAACCATCTCAAACCCAGGGAGCTCAAACCTAATTCTCTCATTGGTTGACATCAGTTAATCGCTCCAAGTACATGCGATTATCATCGACCAGTAGCTCCTTTCTCACTTGCGATTGTCCAAATTGTTTCACTTGAATTCGACTGCCAACAGCGATTGCAAATCTCGTCGATTGCGATTGTCTTTTTTGCGATTGTGTAGTGTTTCACTTGAATCCGGCCCTTGAATTCAAGTGTAACATTGCGATTGTCTTCAGTCCCGATTCCCTCGCAAAATTTGCAATTGCTCTCGAGCTGTCATAAGTCTGGAAAATCCATCGCAAGTGCAGAAAAATATCAATGGCGTCTATTTCGAATGCGAAGTTTATTTTAGAATTAATGGAATGTTATTGCTAAAAATTTTCAATTCTAAATTGGCAACTCAATGCAAGACTCGTTTTTTTGTTTACAGAAGCATTTTTGCAGTAGCCTTCATTTTCAATTGAAAGTATAATTGGTTTTATTTGCTTAAAATATGCGATACTTCCTCAATTTAAATTTGTTTTCATCTACAAATGCAGTACTTATTTTAATTAATGACTTAATACTTGATGGCATAATAATATTCTGCACAGTCGTCATTATATTACTTCGTCGTTTTGAAGAAATCAACGAATTTTTTTCCGGCTGAACAACAGAACAAGTTGAATTACGACTGTAATGAGAAATTATAATTGAATTTTCTTCATTGTTGTAATTTTGCTAGTTAGTACTATACTAGTTGAGAAAGAAAAAAAAAGGGACTGTTGAAATTGAGTAAATTTGTTTAACTTTCACTATCTTACTAAAATAAAATCTCAATTCTAGGCTAGTATTTTTTGATTATTTGCTAAAATTGCATTTACTTGCGTATTATGGTACAATAACAAAATGCATCAAACTTAGCTACATGGCCCCGGCAGCATTTAAACAACCCTTATTACTCTGTCAGGGGACCATGTAAAAGTTTTGAGGCTCCTGATTGGCCAAAGCGAATGACTAGCGCGCATACACGGTGGCCATGTTTTTTCGTTCCTTCAACGCATATGAACAAATCTCGTTTTAATTCAACTCATGCTTAAATGTATCTATTTTCCATTTCGAACAAAGGCTACCTGTTTCTTTTTTCAAATCTGCACAATTTCTTTCTGCATTAATTGAATACTACTCATTTAAAAAAGTTTCTAGCAATTGTACTTTGCTGATTTTTTCAATTCAAAAAAGGGGGAAGAATTTTATGTGCTGCCATCTATATATACATTAGAGTATTTTATACTCACATAAACTCATATTTGGTATAAATTTTAAACACTTGAAAAATTTTATTGTGTACACTGTTTTGAATTTTAATTCGTTTCTTCTATTGACGATTTTTTTTCCACAACTTTTTGAACTAGTTTTTGTATTGTTTGGTAATAATGTTTAGTGGTTTCAATAAGATTATAAAACACAATATTCGCAACTCCAACTAACTATAGGGGGCACTGCAGTCACTGTCTAATGGCGGACGAAAAAACTAAAACAAACGCATATGGTAACGAAGAAAATACTAAAAATGTTGTTATTTTTGTTCGTATGTATGATTTTTTTGTTTTATCCTTTTTAAATCAATATTGTAAGTCCTGAGGATATTTTGGCCCACGTAGAAAGAAATGAGAATTCAAGAAGTATTACTAAACGTCAAACATTAATGCAAACTACGTAGTTCGTAGTTCTAAGCAGCCATTTCCACGATGTTGAGTTCGATATTTATCAATTCTTGATAAAACTAAATAATAATTGTGGCCTGACAAGAATAACAATTAATGCTAGATAATTTAATTATATGATATTACGAATTATTATCAACAGAAGATGATACTTCTTTGCCTTGCTTGGCTAGCGCTTATTGTTTTGCATTTGTAGCTGAGTTATTTCTCTCAAATTCCCGAATCGGTTAATTTAAAATTTTTCTGTTTCGATGTTTCTAATTTCTGAGTTACGATTTAATTATGTCATGTTATGCAAATCATCAACAAAATTCTCACGGAAATATGGAAGTAGTTTTCTTTTCAGTTTGAATGACCATTATTTCTTTTAACTTATCGAATTCTGTAATCTTACTACCATTTTATTCCACTCATGATAAAAATTAAAAATGGTTTAACTAAAAACGCGAAATCTCGCCAAGGTTACTTTGCTCGCACAATACTAAAACTATAACCCTAAACAAATTTTGCGAAACCTTTCAGCTGAGAATAAAAGGAATAAAGTAAATTCTTTCTCGGTTAAACATTTTTCATTTTGTTCTACGATAATATATTCAAGAAAATATTTTGCTTACTGTCCATTCCAACTGAATGCTGCTGTAAAATATGGTTAGTTAAATTAATTTAAGATTTAAAAAAAAACCCATATTCTTACAAATTCATACAAAACAATAAAAATTTTTACCTTGTATAACGTTATCCAAGTTAGTTAATCCAGAGTTTTCGCTTTAACCATTTCTCAATCAACTCACAATTTAAAAGGAAATAAGGAAAACTAACATTATTCTGAGAAGCTTGAGAATACTACTAAGGGACTAAACAATTTCTGTAGCTGAAAGCTACAGAAATCGAACTAAGACACATGGATTGCGTTAATAAATACTCAGAACAAACTGCCTGTGTTTACGTCAACAGACACACATAGAACGCAACGTGGCAAAGTTTTAGTTTTTCCGGCAGTTTTGTAAATCACCGCAAGGTAGCGTACTCGAGTGCTGGAGTTGCGAATATAATATGCATGTGTTTTTTAAGCTAAAATTTAAAAAAGAGTAGTTCTAAATTTAGTTTCGTGATTTTACATTTTGATTAAAAATGTTTTTTTTTTTTTAACAATAAGGAAATTCACATCAAAAATAAGTATTCTAATGCATTTTAGGGGTTTTAATCATTACTTTTTTCTTATAAGGAAAATAAACGTACGCGATATAAAATTACGGAACAACATTAATTTTTAAATTTAGTGGAAGTTTTTTTCTTTGAAGCAGCATTTAGCGTAAATTAAATTGCAAAATTTTTACAGAAAAAAAGTTATTGCTCAGTTTTAAAAATTTATCTTTAAGTGTGATATTTCAAATTGATTTCCTGTCGTTCTTAGCGTGTTTTGATCAGCTAAGAAAAGTTTCCTTTTTTTGTCTTTTGAAATGAACAAATAAATGAAAGAATGACTTCAAAGCAACTTTTATTTTACTTACATAACAAATATATAATTTATATTACATGTAAACTATTAAATATCTGCAAATTTTTGTTTTGCAATAATAAGTTAAATGTATTATAATTATATCACGTATGATAATTATACAGCCTGGTAGCTTCTATTATGAATGCACATTTAATTTTACAATTTGAACTGAATTATATCAAAAAAGAACTTTCATCTTACAGTTTTCATTTTAAATTAGTTCTAAGCATTCTTGATTTTAGATTGAAATACAGTATTTTACAATTCACAAATTTTGCTTTAAAAACTGATCTGAAGCATCTCTTACTTTTACTAAAGCATCTTTCTTTCTTGTAGAAAGCGTATATAATTCAATTTTTACATTTATTTTTGTCAGACAACTAGAGTTTTTTTAAAGGCTTCTTTTTATTTTAGTCCTTTGAAATCTTCATGAAGGAACTGTGGTGACGAATAAATGGTTTCCTAGAAACAATTGAACAAACAATTAAATCCAATAAAAAAAATCAGGTTAAATCCAAGAATAAGGTACTAACTGCACCAGGATGATACAACTAATCTGGTGATTTGGGAGCTCAGTTTTATTTTGGAAAATCCACCCCTCCCCCCATGAAAATGTAGGCACAACATGAAATAATTGAGAAAATATTTAATATTGTAACTGACTTGTAAAGTTCATTAATGGGAATGAACTGATGAAGGTTCAAGTTAAAGGAATTGGCATTACTATGATTACTTTGTCCCTCCAAAAGTTGCCGTATTCCTAACTTTTTTTTTTAATTCATGAATGCAACTCAGATTTATAGAAAATTAAAATAGAATAAAATAAAAAAAGTTTGACAATGCAATTGTTTTACTCTACATACAAGTAAAGGTTAGATAAATATAAATAGCCTAAAGTCTATGAATAAAATTAGTAAAATATTACTCATAGCTGTTAAAAAAATTTCGCACAAAGAGAAATTTAAAAAATTTCTATCAAGTAAACAAAAATAATGTTTCAATGATTATTATTCATTTAATTTTAGCAGAATGTGTTTCCCGTTTTATTTTAATGCATTTTTAAAATTTTCACATATCAGATACATAGATAGATGGCAGCACTGTAGAATGAATAAATGAATTGGTAATTTTATCAAATTTCACGTAATCAATATTTATCAGAATATAAACACAAAGAAAATATAAGTACTTACAAACACATAATTCTCTTTCCCTGTGGAACTGAAGACCTTGAATTCTATTTCGTATTTGTCTGAAGTCCAAATTCTTTCACCCATTTATTGCACTGCTTCGCATTATTTATGTCGCTGCGTATAGTAATAATATTACACTTCCTATTTAAAATACAGTTACTAAAAGAAGCGGGAAGTTTCACTTCCAAACAAGATTCGGTAGCCGTTATTCGAAATTGAAAAAGAAAATTGTGACGTAGTGAGTCACAGAAGTAGCGTTGAAAAAAATTCAGCTTTCAATTTAAAGCCAGTCACACCACGAACAAAAAAGGACTAAACCCCTTTTAAAATGGAACAAATAAAAAATTTATTTACAGAGAAAAAAAAATAAAAAAAAAACGATTAATCATGACAGATGGGGTTACAACTTTCTCATGGCAAACGCAGTTGCCTCGTGGTGATCACAAAAAAAATCACGGTTCCACATATGAAACCGGAGAATGCCTATGGGCACCTATTTTCAGTGAAGTCCAAGAGCAATCTGCCCTCCCAAAGTTCAGACGAAAAAATCCTCGTGAAGGCAAGGGGCTTGTCAGTTAAGCCCCTTAAAAATTTCCCATTGGTGGGAACATGTTGACGAGCACCGCAACGTAGTGGTTCCGTCGAGAACTTCCAGCCCGGATTCGCTGGTTGATCCGGCGCCTCATTAACATGAGGATACACCTCCACGTCTGCAGGTTTGCGGCAAGACAAAAGGGATCACCGGCCAGGCTTGACAGCAGACTCGACACACTCAAGTTTGAAACTGTCCAAAGTGTCGCCAGCTAGTCGGGTCCATTCTTCAGTGCGGGAATCCAACCCAGACACAAAGGGTAGTAGAAGAATAGCTGTCCGTCAGTTCCACAGAGTTCGGTCGGGCATCCCCGTCGCACAATGGACGCGCGACATCAAAAAGGGCACAGGACTGAAGATGCCACAAAATGTATACATTTAAGCGTGAATTAAATGAAAAATAAATTTGTTCATACGCCTTGGACCGAAGAAAAAACATGGCCGCCGTATGTAAGCGCTAGTCATTACGCTTTAGTCAATCAGGGGCCTCAAAACTTTCACATGGTCCCCTGACACAGTAAGGGTTGTTTAAATGCGCCCCGCATAAGTTCATACAATGACATGCATTGTACTCCCATTAAAAGTTAAACTGTGAAAGGCTGAAATCTGGTAAATGTCGACATTAGCCAGTGCATATCAACATACACATACCAAAGACATCAGTGATATACTTAATGTTTCTGGTGAATCGCCAGTAAAAGTCGACATTCTTTAATTTTGGTGTTTTACAGTAACACATATGTACTGCATACACATGCTTTTAAAAAAGTAATTAGCAGAAACATTTCGCTGTAAATAAATGAAAAATAAATAAATAACGGTCCAAATCCCGTTGCTTTTTTTTTTTCAATGAAGAAAAAAATAATGGCAGTATTACATAAAGGTGCATATACACAACATAGTCAGACAAGGTGGGCAAATTTCGAATTAAGTCATTTAATATTGGTTTGGGAGAGGTGGGGGGTGATAGTGCTAAGCGAGCAGTGCCAGATCTTTAATTTTTCAGTTATTTTTATATTTCTGTGGCAAATGTTGAAACTGATGCCCTCACTAGTGATGGGCAATAGCGAGACCTTTTGATAATCGAGATCTTTCCAAATCGAGAACTTGAGCGATTGATAATAGAGATCTTTTAAAATCGAGAACTCGAGCTGAGTCGATCAATAACCAAGAATTCGTGATAATAAGAGTTCTCGAGTCATTCGATTATGCCCATCATTAGCCCATACCCATCTACCTTCAAGGTTTTATATCAAGTTTGAACAAATTTGAAGAAAATAATTATAGTGAATTTTGCCACCTTTCAGAAGTTGCCGCCTGTAGCAAGGGCTTACTCCCATATATGTAGTACAGTCTAACTCACTAAAAACAAGCGCAAAGAGACTGCAGCATTTGCTTGTTATATATAACAGAGTGCTCGTAATAAAAGGATTTGTGGAAAAAATCATGAAAATTTATACATACTGCGTTATTTTTATATTTCTATATAACACCAAAGTTAGCTATTTGCTTTAAACTGTCTTTTCTCTTTCTTGATATGTTTTCAAGGAATTCGTGGTACGAAAACCATCGCCAATGGCATCCGCGGCTTTAAATAGTTTGATTTTTTTCTGCACTTTGGAAACTCTTGAATACTGTCAGTCCCGCTTAATCGGGTAACGGATAAACGAATAACTCGCTTATACGAATAAGACCTCCCGGAACCGAATATTTCCCCATAGATGCAATGCTAAAGATCCCCGCTTAATCGAATAATAATAATCAACTTTCACAAACAATTTTGATGAGAAACATTTTGAATTCATTAGAAAAAAATTAAATAAGAACACTTATTAGTTGCGTTCGACGAACCTCACTGGTCGACCGGTGAGTAACCTGTTACTAACCGCAGCGTTCTATCATCTTTCGGTTACCATTTTAAGCTGTTGATTGAAGCACGTGATCGGATAACCGGTTGAGCTCGTCAAACGCAAGCATTGAGTTAAATTATAAAGTAATATTTATCGCCGACTGTCTTTGACATTAAAAAAAAATAGCAGAGTCGATAACCTAATTAAATAACACAAATACTGTACACAATTTAGACGATGATAAATTGACAAATATTTAATGTAAGATACAGTAGACAAGGAGGGGGAGAAAGGTGTCAGAAAGTGTTCCCAAAAGATCTTGAGCCAGCAATCACCCATTATGGAATTTTTCAAAAAACAATGCTGTTCTGAAAAAAAGTGCCAAAAATAAAGATTTCATAACTGAAGTTGTAAGCTACTTTTTATAATTTTCATACGTACTTGTAATATACTTGTTTATATAAGAAACTATTTTGTTGTTTATTTAGCTTATTCCTAAAACTTAAGAAATAACACTAATTATTTCCCTTAAAAACTTGTTTTTTTATTATTATGTTTTAAGACAAGTTGTAAATTTAAAAAGGTAAATAAAATTTCCACGCTTAACCAAACAGTAATATTTCTTGGAACCGAAGATATTCAATTAAGCCGGCTGACAGTATGTCCAAGGCTATTGAACTTCAAATTCTTCACATTTGTTGCTATTGTAGTCACTTTCTCTCCTTTACATCTGCATTAGATTGACTTAGAGCTACAATATCCTCGGAAGTATATCTCGGAAATGATTTAACATTCGCTTCAACAAATATAATTTCTAAATCCTCCTTTACTCTACGAATTTTTTTTAAAAAGGCTGTGTCTTCCCTTTTTCTCAGGATTTGTCTTTTTTTTTAATTCAAAATGTTAATGAAATTTTTCGAGAAATAGAATAATGTTTTCTGCAGTTCAAATTGACAGAAATTTTATGACTTTCCCCGCTTCAAGCGACAAAAATATTGCTCGCTTGAAGTGGGGTTTGCTCGATAAGGCGAGTTACGTTCTTATAGGCTTAAACTTGTACCAGCCAAAGCTTCTTGATTCCCTCGCTAAATCCAAGTTCTTGTTTAAACAGGGCTCGTTATAAGCAAATTCGACTGTATTAACCAGATACATTACAAGAAACGGTTCCGTGGGTAATTGAGACCTTTTAGTAAATAGACAAGTGCTCGAACAAGACGTGTAGAAACAACTTCTGCCGTAGCCTCTAATATGCCTTCGCAAACAGCATTGTATCCTCGTTGGCTATGTTTTTGCCCATTTACTTCAAAATTCGCACAGCCAGTGGCTGCAGCTGAGTTTTGCATCTAGTTATATTACAACATGCTTCCTTCGCCCTGGATCCGGCACTTGATGTACGAGAGAATAACCTGCAATGGTAGCAGACAGTCCGGTTATCACATCCAAAGACTGCAGTTTCGTTCTTATTAGAACTCGTCAGTCTGGAATAGTGTGAACAACCGAGCTGGAGGCAGGTGTCAACTCATTGGAGCTGAGAGCGCCAACAAACTGGTAGTAAATTTATCTCACCAGTGAGTGTCCGCAGCATGGTGCGGTTCGACTTGAGACGGGTTATACAGCATGTAGTTGTGTAATACTATATAAAGTACATGACTGGTTTTAAGACTAATGTATGCCTTTACGTGCGGCAGTGATGGGAAAATTGTATTACAGTAATGCATTTGAATTTTTAAATCTCAGACTCGTTTACGCAGGGCCAACAAGAGACCATGTCAGCCTAATCGAAAACTGGGGGTCACGGCTCAGAGTTTTATGAGGAGAGTGAGGGGGGGGGGGGGCTGGGGACCAAACTAACAACAGGTTTGCCTTGCCTCTCAGCTGCCATGCCTTTACCCGAAAAGCAAACCAATTCCCACTACTCCGTATCCAGGACAGAGCTACAGTCTAGAGGGAAAATGATTCCAAATTCTAGAATTTCAAAGCTTCCAACTCGTATCTCATAACCTAAAATTGGCCTGACACTGCAACCCCGGTAATAAGTAAGCCTTCACCTCCATATAAAAAATTTCTCGTTATGCTACAGTGCCCAAAAACATCTCTGGTGTGTCCATTCCCAGGGCTAACAGGACCCTTGTGAGCTAGCTTCAGAGTTTTTGCCTGGCACAGGGCGATCCAAAGAGAAGGACGAGCGGGGCATCCGCCCCGGGCGGGAGTGAAGACATGACAGCAAGCCCTAAACTGAGCTTTAGCTGCATTAAAATGTATTCTTTTTGTTTTCATTCAGTATTAGTGGTACCCACACGGCTTTGCTCGTAGTAGAAAATTAAAAGGTATTTTGGTCGCCTGTATATTTAAATAATGTATGGTGAATTTCTCGCCAATTTGCTTGCCCATGTTACAGTTCTGCGTTATGATGATTTCGTAATTTACTATTCCACCTTGTGATAATTTGCTCGGAGAAATTTTCTTAAAATTGGAATAGAAAAAGAACAAAATTGAATTGAAAAATCGCTTCGGGGTGCGCAACCCCATGCTACAAACTTTGCTACATTTCATGAAAATCGGCCAAACGGTCTAGGTGCTTCGGACGGCCCTGCCACTGCTTTCCTCGAAATGGGAAGAGTGGGCGCCGTCGATTGGGCGCAGAGCACTTTGGGCGCCGGGAACTTTGGGCGCGGAGCATTTTGGGCGTCGGGAACTTTGGGCGCTGAGCACTTAGGGCACCGGGAACATTTGGCACAATGTGCTCGGCGCCTAATGTTCCCGGCGCCCAAAATGATCGGCGCCCAATATGCCCGGCGCCCAATCTTCCTAGACCGAGAATAGGGGATTCGGGATTTCTCCATCGTAAATATTGCGAAATTGATGATGTCCTATAGATTTTATGATTTACCTAAGGTACATAAAGCTGGCATTCCTTTCAGGCCGATTGTTTCCAATATTGGTACGGCTTCTTATAAACTTGCAAAATATTTAGTCTCTGTGTTTTCTCCTCTTATGAATCATAATGTATTCACTGTAAAAAACTCTATCGATTTTGTCAAAAAAATTCAGAATTGCGTTCCAAATAATTCTTTTATGGATTCTTTTGATGTGAACTCATTATTTACGAACGTTCCGGTCGAGGGTTCATTGTTAATTTATTTCTGGTGTTTAAACAGGGGGCTCTTTTGGGATTTTTCAAAATTGAAGTCTTAGAGGCTCAATTTCAAGCTTTATTTGGCAAGACTGGGAAAAGGGTTAGATAGGGGACAGGAATGAAGATATTCCTCGAAATTTTTACGATCTTTTTAGAAAGATCCAAGAGGGGTGGGGGGGTTAAAAGTTCTATAGGTGGATCTTAGCCCTCTATTTTCCACGCCAATTGACAGTAACAACAGTGAAGTAATTAATTTTAATAAATGAATGGTTAAATGTGTTTAAAAAAGTAATTGTTTTTTTTTTTTTGTACTTTCAGGAAAGTATTAAGCATATTTTTTCTAAAAATATTATTATCAGACACAATTAGAGGTAAATCAGACCCATGTGCGCCGACAGAACCAGATATGGGGGGATGGGTGGTGTTCACTTGCATGCAAATCGCGAAAAAAAAAATTGTTTTTTTTCATCATCGTGTTTTTTTTTTCTCGTTTATTTTTAACTAGCTGCATTGCCCGGCTTTTTGCACGGTCTACCTCGAAAAAAAAAGTTTTGTCAAGTGACGCGTGTTTAACAATCATGCTTCAATTAAGGGAAAAAAATACTACGAAATTTCCCGTCAAAATACATTCTCAAAGAAAGAAAACGGCAAATCAAAAGTTCCCCCAGAAAAAATTAAACGCAACCCCCCAGAAATACAACTAAAATCCTAAAAAAAAGAAAGAAAGACGATAAGTAGCTAAATAATAATCAAAAGGGGAAAATTTTACCTCAAAACAAAAACAAAATTTTACTAAGCCACAACCGAGAAAAAAAAAGTGGCAACCTTCTGAACGCTAATTTAAAATGAGATCACGCAAATGATAATTTTCCGCTTTAAATTTTCTGTTCCATTACGCTTCGCAGTGCTTTTTATTTTTTTTTTCTGGTAATTTTACAGCCTTTTTTTTTAACTCGAAGAAAATGAAGGAATTCTATTGGTATTCTTCGCGGACTTTAGAATGGGACCTGAATCAAAGAAATCGGATAATTATTTTGGGTGGAAAGGACTATTGAATGCCATTTTCGGGCTTTAAAATAAAAATTCGAACGGTTCAGTCCTTTTTTGGCGTTTGAAAATCCCCCCCCCCTTCCGCGTTCTTTCTTGGGTGCCCAAGTACCTTCCTGCCAAATTTGGTCGAGATTCGACGTAAACTGGATTTGTATAGAGAACATACACAGATATATACATACACATATACTACATACACACATATTCTTTGTTTTATTTATATAGATTAATTTATTTACTTTAAAGCGAATAAACCAAACCCAGTGGAACGACAGCTCATGAGGGCTCAGGACTAATGTGTCCATCTCAGTTTTCCTGACTAAGGGCTGTGGGGAGCAAGAGCACGGGGCAGATTTAGTCTATATTCAAGGGGTGGCGGTTGAAAACCGTGAAAGCCATCCCCCTGACCCGTCATGTAGAGGGGCAAGGAGTCAAATGCCCTTCCCCCTTATCCTGTCTTTTAAATATTAATCGCCTCTAATTAATTTTCACCCTTTGTAGTGTCAAATCGCCCCTTTGGGGGTGATCCCCACCAGGGCTGGAAACAACTGTTCTAAATTATTCATTGTATTTTTTATAATATAAAATGTTTCAATGCGAGTTATTGTGTTTTTTTTTTTTTTTCTGGAGTCAAACGGTCAAATTATTGTTCTGTGTGAAATATTTATTACTTGTGTAAAATTAATTTGTAAATATTATATTGTTTAATACATATTTATGTTTTTGTACTCCAAATTAAACCGATTAAATGACACTGCGGACAGTGCCTTTGGAGCTTTTTAGTGCTGAATTTACTACTAACTCATGTTGAACTATAATCAAGAATTTCTTAATTTACTTTCGTACACGTTGTATGTTTTAACTTTATTTTATTTTGCTTACTATTTGCTATGTATGTGTGTTTTTGTTAATAAAAATCTTATAAATCATCGCAATGTCGTATCATACCAGTATAGTGTAGTCCTGGAAGAAAAAGGTTGAAAAACACATATAGAAATAGAAAAATTATCAACATTCAGAAAAAGGGGAAGGGGCGAGCTTAGGTTTAAATTAAAAAGTGGGTAATACTGTCCATCCTCGACTGCACTAACTTTCTAAAATTAATTTAAAGCAAATTTGTGGAATGTACTTGATTAAAATTAGTAGCGATTGCTAGTAATTCTTTCAATTCTATATCATTGGTTTCAGAAAATGACGGTCACTAAGGGGGCGGTCGCCCCCACCGCCCCCCTAGTAAATCCGCCACTGCAAGAGCAGATGTTCCGGTTTGGTGGTCAGCCTATAACGTGGGACCCCCAGTGTTTAGTTCCCAAGCACGCTTGGTACTCATTTTATGAACCAACTGAAGAGATGAATGGCTGAGTCGACCAAGCACAACCCGGAATCGAACCCGGACCTGTGGTGTGAAAGCGCTAAGCGTTAGAGCCACTAGGTTTCTTTAAAGCGAATAGTGAGTAGTATTTTTATCTTTGTTGAAACTATTCAGCGAAGAAAGTTAAGTAAAGGAAAGGTTTGCAATAAGTAAAAAATAAATAAAAGGAATTTAATATTAAAAAAGTCTAAAAGTGATATTACTTTTTAAAATCAACTAATTTTATTTTTAAAAGCCAAGGGTTGAAAGTGCACTCTCTTGAAGCAGCCCACTACCGGTGCTCATGGACATAAAAGTGAACCATATTTCCTTTGATGTATTTTGTAGTTTTTCCTAAGGGTATTTGTAGACCTTGTTGAATTAATTTTATTTTATTGTTAAAAGTCAACGGGAGTCAGAATGCACCCGTTGCTGGCGCTCATAGACATGAACATGAATTTAGTAATTTTTGTGATGTATTTTGTAGTTTTGTAGCTATGATTCTGATCCTTCCCCATGCTTGACGAGGAAGCAATATTCCCATCACAAACAAAATTACATGCGCCAAAACTTGACGACCATCCCATTCCCGATTTATTTGAAAAACAAAACAAAGAATGAAAATTGAAAATTATTTTAAAAGCCTTGCTTAAAATAATTACAAACATTTATTTGTTAACAAACACAAGGTGGCAACAGTTAAAAAGTTTAAATCATCGCGATTATCTGGTCATTTTATTTTCCAACAGGTAAAATCACGCGAAATACGCAGACGACAGTCTATTACGATTTATCTTTCTTATTTGTTGCATTTATAAAGCTATTTTTATTCACAAAAAAAAAAAAAAAAAAAAAAAAAAAAAAATCAGCCCCCCCCCCCCCCCCCATGGAGTGGTGAGCGCCAAAGTTGAACCAACAGCCGTTTACATATGGATTCACATTTATTCCAAATTTCATCCAGAACGTAGCATTACTTCTTGAGATATGGCACTTACAATGGAAAAAAAAGAACGTTCGATTGCGCCACCCCCTTTTCAGCTATTGACACCAAAATAGAATCAGCTCTTATACCCTCTAAGGGCTACTTGTCGATAAATTTCTGTTTGATTCCGTTCATTATTTCTTGAGATACAGCAGTCACAATTGGCGACAAAAAAAAAATATATTCTCTAGCTCAATCCCCGATTGAGTTATGGACAGTAAAATTGAATCAGCACCTGTACCTGCTAAGGACAACATATGGACCAAGTTTTGTTTGATTCCGCCAGTTACTTCCTGGTTAATAGCAGGCACGCATAACTCAAAAAACGTCCAATTGCTCCACCCCTCCCCCGCCCTTTTGGAGGAATTCACGCCAAAAAACAATGGGCACAAGTTCACATAGGGGCACATAAGTGTACCAAATTTCGTTCGATTTCATGCGGTTGCTGTAGAGCGGCCACAAAAACTGGTCACACACATCATACGTGACACGCACACAAACACACACAGACATTTTCCAAAAATGGTCGAAATGGACTCACACACATCAAAACGTTCGAATCTGTCAAAGTTCGAAATTTTGCACTTATACAATACTTTCTTCTATATATTAGATGCAGAAGAAAGTAAAAAAGGAAGAGGCACAAATTTTAAGGGGTACATGTTCGAGGGCGCAGATGAGGAAGGGTGATCAGGCCGAATAGAGGCGGGCCAGCCCATGCACCGGCCTGCGGGCCAATGACGCGCAGGGCAAGTCCGCCACTGATCGTGGTGTACGTTCTTAAGTGATTGCAATTTGTCCTTTGCTTAACATGAATTGTTTTCTTTTTATTTTCTTAAAACATTATTTTAGATATATTTTAAATGTATTGAAATGTTTCAAACAAAAATTTATTAAAGTCAAATCCCTCCCTATCCCCCAAAACCAGGGGGAGCAAAGCCACACCCTTAAACCCCCAAATGGGAAGATTGGGCGACGCAGATTGAGCACCGGGAACATTGGGCACCGAGAGCTTTGGGCGCCTGGAACATTGTGCGCGCAGAACATTGGGCACAATGTGCTCAGCACCCAAAGTTCCCGGCGCCCAAAATGCTCGGCACCCAAAGTTCCCGGCGCCCAAAGTACTCGGCGCCCAAAGTTCCCGGTGCCCAAAATGCTCGGCGCCCAAATAAGTTCCCCGCGCCCAAAATGCTCGGAGCCACATCGACGGCGCCCAATCTTCCTAAACCGTGCTTCCCTACCCTCTGTGTGGCCTTGGTCAGGCCCGGATCTACATAGTCGCAGACCCGGCAGTGTGTGTGTGGGGGAGGCATGCCATTGAAAGTGCCCCCCGGCCCTTAGTGACATAGAAATTTAGTAGGCAGTTAGCGACCGTGCTGATTTTTGGCAGAGGGCCTCAAAATTGATAGATTCGGGCCTGGCCCTGGTCATACTATGTTCTTTCATTGTACGTATTGCAGTACATGTAGGTGTAATTAGTTTAATAATTTTGTATTTGAATAAAATTTCTTTTTTGAAGCTATACTTATTTCAGAGTAACAAGAAATTAGTTTACAGTTTACCGATGAAGCTCGAGAGCCGATTACTCACTCTTGTTTCTTCTAAATTTTCGTCAATCTTAAAACGACCATTCTCGTTGATTTTTTGACAGATTTTTTCAACGTTTTCATCATTTCGAGACGTTGAAGGGCGCTCAGAGCGAGCATGATCTTCAACATTCATACTACCGCGTTTAAAGCGCCCAAACCACTCGAAAACTTATGTACGGCTTATAGCATCGGTCTTGAAAGCTTGTTGAAACATTTGGTAAGCTAATCCGTTGCCGACTTTTCAAGCAGGAGAATAAAAATTTCAAGATTAGTTTGTTCTTTGAAATCCGCCATGTAATGAGTTCGCAGGCGGAAAGAAACATCACCTGAGAAAACCAGCCCTACGATCATACGGTATCAATTAAGCTGACGCCACTTGCACAGCTGGTTTGTGAAGGTCGCTACTTGAGCCATCTAGCTGGAGAACACTGTACTACATCTAGGATTGGCATCGCACCATTAGTCCGGTTTCTTTTGGGTCCCCCCTCGTAAATTCTGTTTCGTGTGAAACGTAAGATAATAATTGCAAATATTATTTTCTTGCACTATATTTTATAAAGTCATCAATATCTTTTCGAGTTACTTTGTTGTTAGGGAACTATGCGTTCCCTGGGGCGCAAAACCTGCAATTCATGAGTTTTCCTTCTTCATTTAGGGGGAATGTTATGGAATTTGGTATAAAAGAATGAAAGATATTCAGAAACTTAATTTGTCTCATGTGCCGGTTTTTTACCTGACGGGAGTCGGACACGTCCGCGCCTCTTATGCAACATTCACATTGCGTCCGCACACCCGTCACCGACGTATAGTTTTCTCCCTAAAACCAGTTTTCGGCCGGCGTTGCCATGACAGCAAGCCGTATTGCGCGGGACCCGTCAACGTGCCTAGAAGCCAGTTATCTGACGGCTCTGACGTCCGTAGAGTTGGGAGTCGCATTTCATTGGTCTCCACGAGATGAGCGCGCTCTTACTATTGGGTGAGAGTATCGACATGTGCTTTACGCGCGTTCGAATGTATGAATGCTTCCCCCTGTTCGGAAAACGTAAGTGTGTCCGCTTGACGGAGCGAACGTGATGTGCGGACGCTGTTTGAATGTTGCATTAGGGGTGCAATACTTACAAAATTAATGCGTTTCCCCAAAATTTAGGGGGAAGTTTTGGAATCGGGTGCATTGCACACCATCAAGGTTCAATTCCATCCCCACGGTGGATGATTAAATGAATTATATGTTCCATTTAATTATCTTCGGCTTGAGTAATTTACATTATCTGACTATAATTTCACCGCTTGCTTACCTTTTGCAACGCTATATTCAAATGTTTTACTTTATTTACATATGCTTTTTCTGACGCCCAGATTTCACGTCGCATTTTCTTAGTCTTGAACTTATGGAGTATATAATCTAAATGTTAAATGACTCCTGATTGTATGTTAGTATTTTACGGTTAAACTCCTGTTGTCAGAACACTTTTTGGGTGACTTTGAGCTACTCAGACTCAGATCCTAATCGTCGCCTTCTCGAAAGCCACGCTCAGACCGGAACGAATATTTCTTTAGGATTAAAATACTTTCAGTAAAAGAATGAATACTTCTGGGAATGTTTTGGTAGGAGTTTATGACTCTGACCAGCGATAACAAAACCTGTGTTAGTAGACACCATGTCTGTCAGCTCATGAATGGCGGGGCGTGTTTGTTGGTTCTGAAAGCGATGAGCTTCAGTTTTTGACATGAGGGGCAATAAAAGGAACCCAAGCCAAAGTAAATGGATTTTAAAACTGAACTAGAGAAGTAACAGGAAAAGAGAGTTGGTAAGCTTCTCCTGTGAGAGATCATGGGAGAAGGCGGAATCCTTCTAGGCGGCGAAGGCGACCCTCAAATGAGGAGCTAAAATCCCCTCATTAGAGTGAAAAGGAGGATACAACCTTAAAGTATAGAAAAGAAATTAGAATGCATTTTTCACTTTCAAAAGGTGGGGATTAGCTTCCAGAATAGAATCAGGTTGCGGTCAGAAGTGATGAATACGTTGACAGGTTTCTTGCAGCGGCTAATTTGATTTTTCTCACTTGAGTAAATGGAGAAACATTTTTAGCGGTTGGCAACTATGGAGTGATCCGAATCAATCGCATGTTTGCTGCGACGTGAGAGTTTGCCGTTTAAAGTTGTTATTTTCTTCCAAAATTGAAATGATGTCTAATGGCAAAAAATCATCTGGCGCATTTAATCGTAAAAGAAAATTACGACATTTAAAAAAAGATGAAAGGCAGTCAAAAGCTTTGCAGAAGTTTTTTTTAGTTTCGGCTGCCTCCAATAAATTGGATGAAGCAATCGTATCTCAAATCGAAGATGATGATGAATCTACATTGGCTACGTCAAGACAGTCGACAAGTGAAGATATCAGTAAAGTTGTAAGTGGATTCAATTTACATCATTAAATAGTATAAATAAATTGAAATTATCAATTATTTTAATTAGATTAGTAATAATTGTGAATTATGTATTAATTTATTCTACAAATAGTACAAATTGCTTATTTCAGAAAAGTATTGTATCGTGACCAGGATTTTCAAACTAAAAATTAGGACATCTCACTCACAGGGCAGGGGAGACGATATTGTTTCTTTTAATGAAATCATGACAACTGTTCTTAGCTAATAAATGAGAAATAATTGAGATGTGCCTCTGAAGAACTTAAATTAAAAGGTTACTCAATATGGCGTCAATTACAGCATCCAAAAGTGTCAGTCTTATTTACTTTTAAAAGCAATATAACTATCAAATTTTCATCGTCTTGCGAAAATCTAACGCATTCCTTGAATTCAAAGTAAAGGATTAACTTGGTTTAAAAGAAAAAGCTATTTTAAAGCTAACGACTTGACTACGTATTCTGGTTTACAACACAGAGGCCCAGGTAGCCTGATCGGTAAGGCGTTGGACTCGTTATTACTGGAGAGTTCCGGGTACGATGCCAGACGGTCAAAGATCCTCCGTGTTCGTTAATGGTGACTGGGGCACGTTAAATACGTTCGTGGTAACAAAGTCCTCCAAGTTCCCATTTCAAATCAATACCTCTGGGAATGCTGGATCAAGGGTTGCTCGGCTCTTGGTCTGGATCAAAAAAAAAAACAAAAAAAACAGAGCTCTCTTCAACCCATCCAACCAGTAAAACCATGTATGTGGGACCCTGGAGTATGAAGTGAAGACAGTGTAGAAAATGTCCGAAGGAAGGGCCGAACCTCTCTCCTTTCTTTCATCACCAAAGATTGGCCAAAACTGAGTTTTGAAACTTCAATTGCAGAAAATGTTCTAGAGAGAGTTTCGGACCCAAACCTTTACTCAAACGCCATAAAAGAAATCCTACAATTATTGTGTTTTTAGGATTTTAATTTTGACAAATTTCCAAGGGAGAGCCCTCTAACCTCTCTTTTCCCAGTATCACCGAAGATTGTCTGAAATTGCATTCGCGGAACTTTTACAAAAAATTACACCTGATCTCCATCTCGTTCCTTAATATTACGTGGAATAGTAAACAATAGTGATTTTAAGACTTTAGCTTTCAAAAATATACCCGGAGGTAGGCCATCGAAACTCTCCTCTTTCTAATACCACCAAAGGCAGGGCCGGACTAATACTCCGTCAGTCCGTGACCCGGCACGGAGTAAAAATTTTTGAGGGGCGCAAAATCGCCAAATCAAAATGAGAAAAACATTTGCAATGAGCGACTGAAAAAAAAAAAAAAAAAAACCCTAAGTTCTCTGGAAAAAATACTGGCACTATCTACAAATGAAGAGGGCGCATCGCGATATCCCTTTATCTATTCTATAATCGTAGTCTGCATAAGGTTGAAGTAAAAGGTGTTAGTTCTTTTATTTATTACAGAGACTTTAAAATCATTTTAAATGAAGTAGAATAATCAGTAAAATCAACACCAGCCGGGCCGCGTCCCGAACTGAAATTTTTGGGAGGAGAGAAATTCTCTGCCGAACGGCACTCAACTTTACAGAATGATAAATTATAGATATGCACACATGTACTTACATCTCTAGTAAATAGTTACATTTAGGCATTTAAATCTTTCGATTATGTCTCCAAATTTGCAGAATCGTCAGGCAAAATTTGCCGAATTATGAAATTTTTGGAAGATCACAGTGACTTCCCATCAGAGTGCCCATACTCTCTTGGAGGGGGAAGGGGAGCGATGTAAACATCCCAGTTTTTTTAGAAAACGAGCAGTAAATTTGATTTTAATTATGTAACGAAAGGAAATCCTTCGTGGCGTTAAAGATTTAAAAGAAAAAAATAACGAAAATGACAATTTTTTCTGTAAAATTTGAGAACAAAATGCAAATGAAAAAATATATATACATATATATAGCTTTAGTAATATATCAGAGAACATCTGTACTAATAAGAAAAACAAAGAGCCGCTGAGATGAACGTTTCAAACATCTTTAAACAGGAAAAAAAAAAAAGCTACTGTAATAGGACTAACTTTCGCGAGCCGTAATTTTCACGAAAAGGAAGATAACGATGATTTCGCGAGCTGAAAATTTCGCGATTTTTTTGTAAACAGAAGCGAAAGTTGAAAAATTCGACATAAAAAGAATTTTTGCGAGGTTTAAAATTTTTGATTATGTCGGGGTTGCAAAAATTAAAACCTCTCGAAAAAAGTGCTTTTACAGTATTCAGTGCAATTTGGAAACTCATGGCAAGATTTAGACTAAAAAATGTATAAAGTTATAAAATAACAAGATAGCGTCTGGGGAGCTGATGTTTTTCTGTTTCTGTTTTTCTTACTTTCATTTTTTTTTCTTACCATGAAAATCTCACAGCCAAATGCTGAAAAATGTATGTGCCGCTGTAATATGGTTCAAACAGATAAAAAATCAAAGTAGAGAAAAATGGAGAGAAGTGAGATTTAAACGATTGTTATGAAAAGACGCACCAGAAGTTGTTAAATGGTTGAAGGGAAAAAACGAAGGTTAGAACAAGAATTCTGCAGGAGATTAATGAGGCACGATATTTAAAATGAAACATAGTAGAAAATATGACCATAGTTATCACTCAAAGGTAAAAAATAAAATAATAAAAAATAAAAACACCTCCGTCCAAAACAGTGAAATATTCTACTGGGGCTGTAAGCGTTTGAATTCAAACATATTAAAATGTAAGGTAAGGGTGAAAATTGAAAATTTTAATGTTTGCATTTTTAGGACTAATTTCGAAAGAGTTCCAAGGGTTAGGGGAAATCCTAGAACCTGGTCCCTATAACATCATCAAAGATTGTCTACAGTTGTTTTCGAAACTTTATTTTTGAAAAATTTCCTAGGAAGTCTCCTCGAATCTTACCCCTTCCCCTAACGTCATCAAAGATTGCTTACAACTTGCGTAGTTATAATTTAAATTTTGAAACGTTTTCGCGGAAGTTTTTTCGAACCTTCCCTTTCCACCATTAAAGATCAACTTTTGTTTAAACGATTTAAATTCTGAAAAATTCCGAGGGACGAGGCACTTAACCCTCTTCATCCTGACATCTCGAAGATCGTCTAAAACTAAGATTTTGGAAATTAAAACTTCTGACAATTTACTATGAAGAATACGTCAATCCCATTCCTTCTCTTAAGATGACTTACAATTACGTATTTTGGACGAAAAATGTATGTGGGATGATCCCAGACCCCATCCCGTTCCTCTACTTCAACAAGTGTTTGCCTGCCGATCGAGTGGTGTAATAATTAGGAGTTGGCATCTTACGCCTGAAAACACAGGTTCAAACCTGGCTTCAATCGGTGGATTTTCAAGATGCATAAAATAGACAGTACTCGGATTGTATGATTTTGCGGCATGTGAAATATCCTTCGATTATTCATTTGGTTTGAAGTACTCTCGGAAAAATTAAATTCACAGCTCAGTTTTGCATTGTAAGAGCTCAGGTACCTCCATCTGATACGGAAACTTTGCGCCGATATTATCGTGGCACGGTGCCACATGAAAGAATGGATGCTACATCGGGAGATCGTACTAGGTCTACAAAAGTCGATGCCTCTAACACAACCTCATTATAAATAAATAAAAAAAGACGAAAATTGCTAACAACTGCATTTTTGCTTTGAAAATTTTCCTCTCTAGACGTTTCGACAACCCTTTCTTCCCCTCCTTTTTTCAAATTTTGTTTACAGAAAAATTTCGAATGGTTTAAAATTTTGTTTTGAGCCTTCAAGTTCGAAAAATTCCAAAGTAAGGTCCCTTTAACATTTCTTCTCTTCCTAATATCATCAAAGATTGTCTAAAATAACGTTTTCAGAGCTACAATTCAGAAAAATTTTAAGGTGTAACCCCTAGACCCCTTATTTATGCGAAAAGTTTACCTATGACGCAATGTTCACATTTCTCTTTTTTTTTTGAGCAATCATGAATTGCTTATTGTTTTCACTTGACCGTTGAACGACGTCCGTCCCTTGATTTTATTTTTCTATTTAATGCAGGCGTCCACGTGCCTCGGAATCGAATTATTTATAAACGACCTTCTCAACTGTACAATTTTTTTTTTCGCGAAAAAAGTATCCAGCACATAGCATTCAGCACATAATTTGAGTCTTGAGTTCCAATTTTCGTTACGATAAGAGCCATTAGTAGAACCCAACGAGTAGGGTCCTTTCGCAATTCGTAATTGCAAAAAACATAATCTGATTTTTAAATCTCAAAATTGAAACTATTTTATTTATTTATTTGCACATAGAAAAAGGATTAGTAATATGCATGCAACACATAAGCATAATTCTACTAATTCCAGATTCCACATATAGATAACACAAGTCCCTTTATTAGTATGCTCATATTCTAGTAAGGACTCCCACTTAAACCAGACGTTAGCCCGCTCTCTTTGAGACCGCTGTATTATGAATGGAGAATTGGAAATCACCAGAATCAAATCTGTCAACCGATTTGAAAATTATTATTAATATTTACAATTTACATTAAATGCCAAGTTACTTTGACACATTTTCTGCGTTTGCCAAAAAATGTAAAAAAGAGCATATGTTTTTTATTTGTAGGGGGGGAGGGGGGCTCTTTATACATGCAGTTCAAAAGGGGCGCAAATTTTCCTTTTGCACGGAGTGGTTCAAAAGCTAAATCCGGCCCTGCCAAAGGTAGTCTTGAATTGCAATCCTCTTAGAACTTCAACTTCCTGGAAGGAGTTCTAAACTCTATACATCCTCCTTACATCGTCAAAGATGGAATGCAATCGTGTTTTTGTCTAAAATTGCGATTTTTGAACTAAAATGTGGAATTATCTCCGGTGGAGAGTCCCTCAAAAAAGGGGCGACCGTCCTCATCCCCTTCCCTTTGTATCTGCGTTTACCCTTTCTATTTTTGTAATTGTTACTAAGCCGATGGTAAAACAATTGTTTACATCAAAAAATGTGTTATGCACATTAATTTACTTTTATTGCAATAAATTTCAGTACATTCTTCAAGATTTTCTCCACTTCGAAATTACCACTTATTATTTAATATTTTTTCAACTTTTGTAAGTACGATTAAAGAATATTCTCACCATTTTTTAGGTCGTCCAATGCGATTTTTTTTTCTTTTTTTAAAACTTCCGCGAAGCCATTGGAAAAAAAAGTTAACTTTGAAAATTATAGCTACTTTATGTACTTACGACGCGTTTATTTTTGCCGGGGAAGGGATACATTACAAATTCCTATCCCGGGAATCAACCGTGCTAGGAACGCCTCCATAAAACCATTACGTTTTGTTTGTTTGTTTGTTTGTTTTAATTATTTTTTTGTTTCTTATGTACCAGTGTATTTTTATTTCCTATTTTTCTTTCAAAACGGATAAATAACTGAATGTTTAAAAGTTAAGACAATGTGGACAAAATACTAAAATGTGATTTTTTTTCCTTTCTGAATTTATAAGGGGGGGGCACCGAAATTGGAAAAAAATTGCCCCCCCCCCCCCCTAGCGGAATCTTGGATCCGCGCCTGGTACACAGGTAAGACAAATCATAAATTCAAAGCAGAATAGAAGGAGCAACAGCCGGGGCCCATTCCTTTCTGATTCAAGGAACCCCGTAAAATTTGAATGGGCCCCGACTGTTGATCCTTCTATTCTGCTTTTGAATTTATGATTTGTCTTATCTGTGTACGGTAATAAAACTATTTCAACGGTGTATTCAGTAGTACTTAATAACATTCTAAACTCCTGGGCTTATACATTTTCTTTTTAGGTTTTTTGGTTTTTTACGCAGTCGGGTTTTTTGTTTTCATTTAATAATTTTTTATTTGACACTTTTTAGTTCATTTTTATTGACTTATTTATGATTATGATACGGTACATTTCGCAATCTTGTCATTTCATTGAGAGAGTTTGTTTGTATCGTGAGGTCTATTAGGTAACTTGCGGTGGTCTAAACTGCTGATAATTAGTCCCTCTAGGGACCTAACTCCGCTTAAAGCTACATGTGCTTGACCTTCGACAAAAATGCGCGAACTTAAGTCAACCACAGCACATCTATATAAACAGCCTGTATAGTATAACTCATAATGACGCGAAATCGGAAACGTCCCGTCATTCAAATCTTTCTCGCATAACTAAAAAAGCCTGTCGAGAAAGTATACGTCGCGAAACTCAATCCCTTCAAGGCAAACTGAAATGCAACATGTTAGAGATGAAAATCGAATTACCCTCCTTTGCGTCGCGCACGCGCAGTCGGGTAAAAAATTAACAGAAATTTTTGTCTAAAATATATTCATATTACGCACAAGAAAAATGCAAATGGGCTTACCGTATTTTTTTTATGTATGGCAGCATGAAGCAGTCGAATTATCACGAATAATAGTTTAAAATCAGAAAAAAAAAAAAAAAAAAAACATTTTCACCGCAAGAACTTAAATTAGGAACAGCAAATTTCTTGCGTCTCATATGCTCAACCTCGTGCATAGACATACCGAAATGGTATTCACGGCTCCACATTATTAAAAAGAAAAATGCTAATGTAAGCATTAATTGGCATCACGTGCTTTCAGAGTAAAATATTGCATTTTTGAATAGCCTATTTAGACACAATTAGGCAATAATTTTTCCTTACCAGCGAGATGGATAGTTCGTTTCAATGAGCAGTATAATTTCACCGCCCCCATTTAGATATAATGAAATGCTCAAATTTTATTCTTTTGTTTGGAGAGATTTCCACCATTTGGTGCATTTTTTGATTGGTCAGCGTCTTTTTGAATCTGGCACCGTCGTGTGTCGCAAGACTTTGCACATAGGGACAGCGCGGCCCTGGCGGTTGTAATGAGTAAGGGGGTAGGTAGCTTTAAGAGGGCCATTGGTCTTCATTAGGAACTAACTGACCTAGTACCAACCAAGCTGGGCCCAGAGCCTGTTGCTGGTCGTCACATTTGTATTTGAATAATTGCCAAAGGAGATTCTTCCAAAGAAGTCGATCGTCACAAAATCAGAAGGAAAAGAAGAAAAATACCTATTGATTGAAAAGAAAAATGAGGAATAACACTTTTCATAAGAATACGCTGTACTTTGACGGTCGAAGGAGCAATATTTTGATTCAAATTAAGGAATGAAAAAATAAAACTAGAAAGACAACAGAAAACCAAGTTGTTTTACTCTCTTAACCTAAATCAAAGTATGATATCCTTGTAACTCCTATGTCTGGTAGCTCTCATAACATCAAAATGCGCATATTAACTTTTTGAAAGAAAATTATAGATATTTCTAAGTAACGCGCTGTAGGTAAAGTGCAAACAGTTGTCAATACAGGTTTTAAAAGTGGAGTCATAAGAAAAATTGAAATTTCTGTTGTAAATTCTTTGCAATGGTTTATTTATGAAGTTCATACAAATGAATTAAAATTACGTCATTTACTCCAACATTTGAATGTAAATAACCACTGGGACAAAAGGATATGGTTTAGAAATTGGGAGAAAAACTAGAGTCCTTTGAAGATATGACTGTACACTGTAAAAAATCTCGGAAAACTCTCTGAATATACAAAAAAGCTTTCCGTAATACACAGATTCGTACGCCCTCAGCAGTTTTCTGCTATTATCAAAAACCTTTCCCGTTTAACAAGAAAGTAAGAGTCGACGCATGCGCAGCTCACACGGCAATTTTATAGTCCAGCAGCAAATCCAAACTGAAACTCGTGAAAGCAAGCAATGAAAACAAGTGCTGACTCATGTGCGAACACTCATCAAGGGGATTAGTAGAAGTTTTTTTCCTCGCATGAATTCACTGAAGATAATTTTAAAGTCTTATATTTTCTTGCCAATGTATGAATGTATCGTCATGAGATTGAATTTGAAGCTATGTCGCTTATTTTTAAGTAAGAAGTGGAACTTCTCGACGCATGCTCGCGGAAGGAATACAAACTGAAATCAAAAACCAAAAACCTGCCGAGAGGACGCCATGTAAATTCGTTGCGTCGCATAACTTGTGTAGGTAATTTACTTTTTTCTTCGATACTTTTCTTCTTTCTACCAAATGGGTAATTTTTGTAGGCAGAATTTTATTCTGTCATAAAAATTTTGGTGACCAAAGCCTGCAAAAGACCACCACCGACGAATAGGTAAGTCGCTTTGCAACTCTATTACTTTAAAGTGATTTAGTTCATATAAATCTCGTTAAAAAACCTATTTTCCTCAGTATCATTTTTTCGTTGTGAACTATTGCAATTTGAAAATATTTTACATTACATAGAACACATATTTAAAGTGCAAGTGTGTCTAGTTTTATTCTGTAAAATTTATGAATTGAAGATTATAAAAAACTTTAAATAAGTGTTATTGTGTACTTTGTTTTTATGTGTCAATCTCAGTTAATATTTGGCTGAACATTTATGTATCAAGCATTATGAATTAAATATTATAATATGCAAATTGTCAGGTTTGATAGTTCGTCTTTAAGATTGCATGTTTTCATTCTCTTGTAAACAGTGTAGCTAGATTGTATGAAGTAAAAACAAAAAATTATCTCTTGTAATTAGGAACATAGTGCTTCAGTATTATCTAAATGACGATATCTCTTTAAATATTTGCATTTGCGAAACGCTTTAAATTAGTTAAATGTGTATTAATTTCTTTAACAAATAGATTCATATATGTATTTAAAAGTGTCTTCATTTTTTTCGTTTTACAAGCCTCAATTTTACCAAAAGCAAAAAAAAAAAGACTTAATAAAATAAATAATTTTGTATTTTTACACCATATTAAAGTATTTGATTTATAATTTATATTATACATGAAATATTATTTATCTCAGCAGAACTTCATTAGTACGATTTATTTTAGTTGCAATGTACCTGCCCTTAAGGGAAAGAAGCTGCAAATATAACAAACAAGAATTATTTCTCAATAATATATTTTTGTATATATATGAAAAACACAAGCAATGAATAGCAATGAGAAAAAGAAAATTAAAAGTAGCAATTATTAGAATAAAGTTGAAAGGTTGAATTCGGAGCTCATCAGCCGTGGAAGATTCGATAAATATGATCAAAAGACCAAAAGATATTAAACTACTTACTAACTAGAGTGTTTAAGCTCTAATACACTGTCAAAAATGAATCGCTCAATTTTGACGATTTGGCAATCCTCGAGCACTATTTCGTTATTTTCGACGATCCTTTCGTCACCAAATCACGTGATATTTGACAAAACCAGAAATCTCAACTTTTTGACGAAATTATTTCGTCCCGATTTCGTCATATTGCAGTGCATTCTGGGAGTTTTCGTTTCAGTCTTGTACTTGCTCGTTAAATTATTTTAAAGGATTCATAAAAAAGGTTAGTATTTATTAAAATTTGTATGTGCAATGTGCTTTTGCTTTTATTTATTGTTACATTTTTGTTTAGCGTTGTGTTTATAGTTGTGTTTAAAACACATTAAAATTGAAAACGAACCGTTCGATTAGGTTTAGAACTCTGTGTTTTTTGAACTAACTTTGAGTCACCTCCACGTTAGGCTTAACTAGCGTTGTTTTTTATTCGCAAAAGGAAATATTGGTTTATTGACATTAGTTTCCAAAAACGTACTTCTATTTCGTTAAAAAATGTCAAACATGACCAAAAAATTTGTACAAATTTAAACTTACAAAAAAAAAAAAAAAAAAAAAAAATTCCTCCGTAGCTAAACCAACACAAATGATAAATACAGCGCTTTTATAAAAGGCATAGAACTTTGAAGCTTTTAATTTCAACGTTGAATATATTGCATGGTTATGTGTTTTCATTCTTCTCCATGAATTTTACAAAAATAATTCTGTAAAACGAAGTGTATTTTTTAGTTTAATAGTTCAAATTTTTTTCACTGTGCATTTTTATTTTCTTAAACAAATATGTACCCATTCCCCAATAAGTATTGATATTTTTTCTTCTTCCACTCTACATGTAATGTTTTATTCAATGTTATAATTTATACAGTTGCTCCCAAAAGTGTTCGTACACTTTCATTTTCAATGAAATATTGCTCTACAAATTAGTAAAAATTAATATTTTGGAATGGGTAAACAATATTGCAAAACTAAATGAAATATTTTAATAGCAAAATAAAATATGATTTTGAAGAAATTAATAATCAAAAAGTGTCATGAACTTTATAACACAATAGTGTTCGTAGGAAATATTTTAAAATAATTGTTTAGCAATCTTTGAATAAAACCGATGAAACTCGAGGAAAAAAAGCGCTTGATGCAATAAAAAATAAATGCAAATCGCTTATATCAGCTTTTGGATCCGAAATGATACCCTCTTTTTTTTTTTTATGCTCGTAGACAGGACTTATAAATGCTTACCCCATGTTGTTTATATAATTTCTTTCCCTACGGCAGATGTTTCTAGCAATAAGTGCTTATGTTCATTACTTGTGGAGCCTTTTTTTTTACTTGCATAAAACATGAAGTAAAGTAAATATCAATTTCATACAAATCATTTTAAGTTAGAGAAGATATTAATTTCCGTAAAGAACTCGATCTTTGTGCTTGATATTTCAGCAAAATATTTTCAATATTTTTTTCAATTTTTCCGCAAATTAAATAAATTAATGAAAATAGAGTTTTAATGTTTAACATCGATTTAAAAAAAATACATTTATAGTAGCATGTTTTGAAAATGATAATGATAAGCATTTTTTGTTGTTTATTTCCACACTTAATACACTAAATTTATTAGTTTTCTATGTCAATTTGTGTTACATGATTTCTGATAATTATGAGTTTTTCTATTATACATAGTTTCTACGGCTAAAATTAATGCAGCATTAATTTTATTGCTATATTTCACGTTTCAAGGTATTGTCAACAAAAAATGAGAAATCCGGGTCTACATGAAACCAGACTAAGAAGCATTTTATAGATGAACTACCAATCAATCCAAATGTAAATTACAGTTGTGATTTTTGCTGGATGCAAAGTAAAATATCTGAAATTTTAACCGAACAGCTATACTTTAATTGAAAAATTAAAAGATAATCAAAAAAGAAAAAAAGAAGAAAAGAAAAGAAAATCCATTGATATCTGTCAATTAGTTCTCAAGACACAAACAAAGAAAAGCACTATGTTATTGGGTTTCCCCTGTCTTTGGCAACTCTTCTCCCTTGGCGTGTTTTTTATTTACTGCGTGAAAATTACATATTTTAGAAATCAAATATGCTTGGGGAAAAGGTAATACTTCCTTGGTAATACTCCCGCCGTCTCAAACTAGTAGAGCGACGTTTGAATATTTTTGTACCAGTGATTAATTCTGACGCTTTTATGATTTTGTTTGAATATTTTTTAAAGATTTCAAGGTACTATACTATCAATTAATCGAGTGTTGGAGCCCTTGGTTTTTGACTCTAATTTGGTAGTGGTTTAAGCAGGTAAGGCTCGGTAAGTAAATGTTACTTATTGATAACATAACACAATAAAATTTCTGAAAAAAAGTAAAAATAAATCATAATCATCAGTTTCAGTACTACTTAATTTGTTAATATCTTAATAGAACTAATTTGTGGTGGAGGGAGTACTTTAGAAAACATTCGTCAAGAAAACTGCAAATCTGAAAACGAAAGTCGGGAGAAAAAGGTGTATTTTGGCTGTCGGCTGAAATAAAAAATAAATTTAAAAAAATCACAGATCAACAATTGTCGCACCCTTGATTTTTTTATAGCTCGAAAGAAAAATGAAAATTCACGACTTGATATGCAAAGGAATTAACTAGTTTAATGGCTAAGTAATGCTGATTGTCGATAAATTGAAGAAACTCTAATTCCAGAACGCTATTCAGAAATTAATTTCAGATACCAACTGAGAGAAATTGTCTGTTTGCTTAAATAAAAACTTTGCCCATCCGCTGTAAAAATAACTCACTCTTGCTATCTGCTTGGAAAAATAGCTGTCACTGACGATATAATCATATTTTGAAAAATATGAATAATGAAATCAGATGCTCTTTAAAGTCACAAGAGAATCGTAGTTTTTTAACTAAAAGGGAACAATTTTGAAAGAAATTGTGGAAAAATGCTTCATTTCAGAAATAAGCTGCTGCATTTAATCGTAAAACTTTCCTCGAAATAGAAAAAAAATCAATGTGCATGAGGGCATACACCCATGGACTTACACATTTACTTATTATACATATATTTTCTTTTTAAAACTCTTTTAGGATGGATCCAACATCATGGAGATAATCAGAACCAAGACAGACGAAGATTTTTTCCATAATTACAACAATATTCAGAGTGTTCGTATATTATACATTGATTTCATGTTACACATGTTTGGAAATAATAATAAAAACTTAGGGGTAAAAAACAAAGGTATATTTTATAATTATTTAACAAACATTACACTAAATAAATTTTACCAAAAGATTTATTTCACATTTGCATTTTTTTAAGATTCATATTTTCAAATACCTTTTGCAATTTTGGCAGAGAATTGTTTTCAAAGTATGAAGTATGAAATGTATGCAATAATAAAGTTCCTGTATTAAACATAAATTTGGCCAAATAAACATTCTACATACAAGCAAAATTAATAAAACAAGTAATTGATTGGAAAAAGAAAAAGGTAAGCTTTTTCTTAAGATAATCTAATTTTACTTTCTGTATCTAATTTTAGAACAAAGATATACTAACTTAAAGTTGTCCATTTTATTGTACTTTTTCTTTGAAATTTGTGGTATAAATTGGATAAAAATCTTTTTTTTTCTGGAATTTTTTCATGCAATGCAATGAAGAAGAAAATCCCCAGCAAATTTCCCCCGAGCATATATCGATGTAACTGTGCATAAAAGTGGCACATGGTTTATTTTTCCAGAACCCAATGTCTGCTGAGGAAGTAGCACTTTTATATTCCCAGTAGGACAGGACGATGTAGGAATTTCTACATCGTGATGCATCGCCATCCTTACATCGCGATGTAGCGATGCATCGCGATGTAGTCCAAACAGCTTGAAATATTCTTCCCGCTTTAGGGGCACCCCCCCCCTCATTAGGGGAGTTTTCCTTACAAAAATCCAGGCTTTTGTCAGATCTTTTTCTAATTTGGCATAGGTCCTTTAATCACATGGGGTAGTACCCCATATGAATACTACCCCATGGGAAACTATCCTATGTGGATTTCCAGCATCAAAGGACATCTAGGCCGAATCTGGAAAAGATTCGACGAAAACTGGATTTTTATAAGGAAAACTCCTGTGGGGTTTGGCACACATAGTGGGACGAAAACTACAATATGGGAATTCCCAAGCATCAAAAGACAAATGTACCAAATTTGGAACAGATCAGACGAAAACTGGGTTCTTATAAGACCTTCCCCCTCCCTCCGACACACTCACATGGTTTCCCACTCCATAGCGGGACGAAAACGGGAATTCCCGAGCGTCAAATGACATCTGTGACAATTTTGGAAAAGTCCTGATAAAACTGTTTTTTTTATAAGAAAACCCCCCGTTTGGTGGTTGTCTCCCATAGCGGCGCGAAAACTACTTTATGAGAATTCCTGAGCATCAATGAACGAACCTCTATGAGAAATTTTGGAAAGATCCGATAAAAAATGATTTTTTTTCAAGGAAAACCCCCATCGGGGTTGCTGCCCCCCCCCACCCATACATTGACGAAAGCTAACCTCCGTGAATTCCTGAGCATCAAAGAACCTCTATGACAAATTTGAAAAAGATCGGACAAAAACTTTTTTTTTATATAAGGAGAACCCCCAATGCGGGGTTGTTCCCCCCCATCATGGAGGGTTGAAAACTACCATGTGTGAATTTCCGAGCATCAGAGGACCTCTGTTCCAAATTTGGAAAAGATATGTTAAAAACTGTTTTTTCATAAGAACCCCCCCCCCCCCCGTATAGGGATTGCCCCCCATAGTGGAACGAAAACCACCCTATGAGAATTCCTGAGCATCAAACTCTGTACCAAATTCGGAAAAATCCAACAAAAACTGGATTTTTTTGTAGGAAAACTACCATAGGGGTTGCACCCCCCCCCCCAAAGAGGGACGAAAACTACCCTGCGTGAGTCCCGAGGCATCAAAGAACCTCTGTGCCAAATTTTGGAAAAATCCGACAAAAACTAGATTTTTTCAAGGACCCCCCCCCCCCTCCTCCTTATAAAGTGATGAAAACTACCCTGCGTTATTCTTGAGCATCTAAAAACCTCTGCGGCAAATTTAAAAAAGATCGGACAAATTTTTTTTTTAATACGGAGAACCCTCAATGTGGGATTGTCTGTCCCCCCCCCCCCCCCCACATAGATTGACATAAACGACCTTGTGGGAATTCCCGAGCCTCCAATAACGAACCTCTGTGCCAAATTTGGAAAATATAGATTTTTTGAAGGAAAACCCCCCATTATGGGGGTTTAATTAAATACCATGGGGAGTTTAATCTGCAATGATTTGTTTTACCTTTTTTAAGAAGTTGTTTGTTTGCACTTTTACATAAATAAAAATTTGCTTGTCATATTTTATGTGCCTCTTTTTTCAACAATTACTTGTCTTTTTTTTATGGGGGGGGGGGCGCTGCAGGCCCGTTATTTCAATTTTTTCCCAAATATGGCAAAGAGTCTGTACTCAATAAAAATTTTACAGAAAACCAAGTAAAACGACGGGCAGTCATGTGTAAAAACATGAATATTCAAAAATCAAGACGGGGGGGGGGCGTCAATTGACCCCCTGACCCCATAAATGACGGGCCTGTGAAAGTGACTATACGCATTAAAATGGGAAACTACGGTGGTAAGCTTCTGAAGTTACGATTTGATCACACGCTCACGAATCTTATAAAATACAGTCGAACCTCGTTATAACAAACTTAAAGGGACCATTAAAATCGATTAAAAACGTGGTTCGCTTTATCCGAAAAACAATAAGACAAGGATTGCAAAAAAGTTCATTTCAGCAGTTATTTGTTTTAAGCGTGTTCGAATTAACGAGGTTCGACTGTATTCTGAAAAATAAAAAAACTAATGTGCTCCAAGATAAAAAAAAAAGGAAATAGATTTTCTTAAAAATTTACGAAATTAACGTCTTTATATATGACGAATTTAATATGACAAAACTAATGCTCTCAAAACTACGAAAATTATTGTTAATTTGACGAAACTAGAATGAAGAAATATTTTGTTACATTTGACGAAATTCGCATCCTCAAACCACTAACAAAAGCAGTTTCTTCAATTTGACGAAATGTTCGCTCGGAGCATATCCCTGGAAGTGGCTTCGTCAAAAACGAAGAAAATTTCGTCAAATTTGAAAGTCCATTTTTGAGAGTGTATATGCGTTACATTGAGCCAAACGCACCATATGCTAAACTATATGCAATAAACAAGAGCTTAAACCTAAAATTAAAAGTAGGGGTTTTTTACCTCGGCTAAATTAAGAAACAAGTCCCTATAATTTGTCTTCCTCAGGACAGTACCTACTGCATGCATACTAGTTTAATGTAGGACAGTCAGGAGGAATGAGTCAGTGGCAAAAATGGAACAGCTGCATTTACATGCCAAAATGAAAAGTAATATTATTTCATGTCATTGTTTTAAAAGTGATCATTTTTAAAAAACGATGTTATTAATATGCAATGTACATATGGGGAGAAGACGAGGGGCGTTCACCACGCAGACTGTGCCATTGACATTTTCAGGGGGTTGCTTTTTTAAGGGGGGGGGGGCGCTTTATAGCATTTTATGGGTGCACCATCACTCTTATGGTGTGGGGGGGATTCTCGTATATATGAAATGGAATAATCATGTAATAGAGTTCAATGTTTTAATAAATAAAATATATATTGCATTTTGCGCACACTGTAAAAATAAAATCAGTAACCTATTTTGAATAAGTATTTATATTTGTGATGAGCTGGAAAAGGGCAAGAACAGAAGAATCAACCCGAATGGTTCCAGCAGGGGGACTTGGTGTCATATTTAAATTCATCAATTTCTCTGTTGGTACTTTTCGGTACACTTTGTTCGTCAGAGAAATTGACTTGAGGTGAACGAATTCCGGAAAGCGAAGGGTAGGTTAGTCCTGTCAAATTTTATCCGAAGATAAAAGCTATCAAGTTTGATACAAGATATGTTTTTAAGTTCTGCATTAAAAATACAATATGTTGATAGTTTTGTCTTGAAAATATTGAGAGAAAAACTGAAGTTTAAGATTGTTTAACAAACAATCCCCACTTTTCAGAAGGTACCCCCCCCCCCTCCAATTCCCCAACGATTTTATGAGTAGGAATGAAACTACTAGATTATTTCATAATTTTTCAAAAATTTATAACTGTGCATATGTTATGCTGTTAATCATGCTGTTTGTCATTAGAAATTCAAAAAAAAAATCCACGAATGATTCTAAAATTGCTTGTATTATTGCTCTTAGATATGAAAGAATTGAAGGTGATATGGTATGCAATACTATAATAAAGAATTATATTTTAGAAAAAATCACGGAAAAAGGATTCCGAAATTCTCGGAAACGTTTTTGAAAATTGTTTGGAGAATTCCGAAATACTCGGAAACGTTTTCGAAACTTTCATGAACCACAGCTGCACAGAATACTCAGAAACATTTCTGGAAATTACGGAAAGAGGATTCCGAAATACTCAGAAACGTTTCTAAAAATTACAGAAAGAGGATTCCGAAATACTCAGACACGTTTCTGGACATTACAGAAAGAGGATTCCGAAATACTCAGAAACGTTTTTGAAACTTTCATGAACCACAACTGCACGATATACTCAGAAACGTTTCCGGATTTTTTTTACAGTGTAGTAAACTTTTAAAAAGTAGATAAATCTTTGGCAGAGGCTGCCCCTGATGAACTTAGTACAGATCAATGGCATATCTACAAAATGTGGAATGGAATACAGTCATTCTAGAAGGTTAACGACAACAAATAGAACTTTTCGGTTTCGAGAAAATGCCCATCAGAGAACGTGAAAGTTTCAACAGAATATGTTGTTACAATATACTTTATAATATTAAATCTAAATTATCGCGTCGGATTGGAAGTGAATACTTTTACAATTTACAGTATAATAAAATAACGTAGTTATGCCAAGAAAACATTCTATTGTCGATGCTGACCAACAATATAAAACGTGCGAAAGAGATGGGCCTTCAACAGCTTTAAAAGGGAAAAAATGACTAAACTCGTTAATTATGTTTAAGAATTCAAGATTCCTATAATATTCAATGCAGATAACTATTTGACTTTAAATGACTGGAATTCAGTTGCACTTATAAAAATTGACCCTAAGCTCATTTACGATGCTAAAGAAAAACCTTGACTTATGATTACGTTTTTTTTTTCTTATTTCGAGTTGTTTATTTGTAAAAACCGCGTCTTCATTATTTATATTTGAAGTGATAATTTTAATAGTTTGAAATAATTCAAACTAAATGAACTACTTCAAAAAAGAGAGACAACCAACTAGAACAAAGAACGCAGTCGGTACCAGTGAACGCAATAAGTAAGTGCGCTGGTAGAACATATACTATATATATATATGTATATATATATATATATATATGTATATATATATATATATATATATATATATATATATATATATATATATATATATATATATATATATATATATATATATAGATATAGATATTGATATATATATATATATATTAGGTTGGTCCTTATTTTTGAAGTTGTAGATATTTTACACGACCCCCCCCCCCTCAATTTGTTCCATTATACAAATAAATGATCCATGCAAAATTTTAAGTCAATCCATGAATATTAACACGTGCCCCTAGGGCCCCTTTTTTTTGAGTTTTGAAGAAAAAATTGCGGATTTTCTCATTTTTATGTAAAAATATTCCTAGGTTTCATATTGAAAGTAATTTTGAACCTCAATAGATGTTGCTACTTCCACACCAACCATTCTCTCACTTTCATTCTGTAAAATTTTACATATTATATAGGGTACATGTACACCAATGGCCTTGGGACAGGCATACCGCTATTCGCGCTCGTTTCAAACGAAGCGGCAGGGGAACATTTCTTTCCACCAAGATGGACACAATGGATTCTAAAGACCATTAATGAATGGCCTAGGCAATAAATGAATGATTTTTGACATCAACAAATTGCCTCCTCCAGGCTTTGGGGGTGTTGATTTAGAAAATTTTCTGTGTATGTAATAGGTGTGGCAAATAGAATCACTAGGTTTCCATGCTATAAATAT
Organism: Uloborus diversus; assembly: GCF_026930045.1. Classification (NCBI taxonomy): domain Eukaryota; kingdom Metazoa; phylum Arthropoda; class Arachnida; order Araneae; family Uloboridae; genus Uloborus; species Uloborus diversus. The sequence continues at coordinate 21,010,541 of NC_072733.1, read as the reverse complement.
TAGTAATGAAAATTATAATTTAATTCGCTGTTCTTTAGTTATATACTTAAATGTTTATGCATTCTTATACATTAAATTTTGAAAAATCCTCGATTACCCAACCATAAAAATAAACTCTATTTTCCATATCTAAAATATAAATTTAAAAAAATTCCAGAATTTGGAATAATGTAAAAATCTGTACTTTAAATTGTCTTCTATTTCAGCACATAGTCCTTTATTATCATCAAATTCCTCTTCCAATTCACAAGATTTAGAAACCGAAATAGGTATCTATCCTAACCTGTTGGACCTTTTTTCTATATCTGGTCTACCGCAACGCAAAAAAGCTTGACAACTATTGAGATCTTCTCGCATTTCATCAACGCTAGACAAATGCCATATTAGGGACAAAGATTCTGCTCATTTATTAACAGCCTATGTAGATGCAGTAAATTTAATTCCAAATAACTTTATGATCAATCGTACATCCCTTATTAGAGCAAGAGAAAATCTTCGAGAGGTAAAATCAGATTTCATGAATTTAAATTTAGATTTTTTAGTTATTCCCTGGGATACAAAGCTACATCCAGATGTAACTGGAAAAAACGCCGATAGGCTTACCATGATAGCTTCAGGTTCCAATGTTGAACAGCTACTCAGAATTTCTGAGATATTTCTTCAGTTGTATATGATATCTTAGATGATTGCTCTTTATTGCTAACTGTTCAAGCTGTAGTGTTTTATACAGCGGCTTACAATACCGGCCGTATAAATTGTGCATGCAATTTTTTAGAGTAAAAGCTGAACGGTGATATATTGCATTTGTATTGATATCATCATGCACTTAAAATCGTACTGCAGAGTGTCTTTAAAGAAGTTCTTGCCTTTCTTAGTTCTAGACTCGATATTCCATTATTTAAGCGCTTCAAAATTCAAAAATTACACATACCACTTAAATTCTAAAAGAAGAATTTGATGACATATTATTGTTCATAGAAAGCGGAATTAAGAAATATTACAGAGAATTACGTGTAATAATATTTCTTTTGAAATCCTCCCTCCTACAGGGATACTCGCATGTTTTCGGCAACCTGGAGCTTATCTGTGAGCCAGATGGGTAGCAAAAGGAATTTATTGTTTGAATATTTATATATTTAGGAAACAATTTAAATTGACCTTACATGAAGAGATTGCCCGTAAATGCTGTTTTACAGTTAAATGTTGTATGAAGATATAGTTATTCGCAGCAACCCATTCTAGGCCTTTTAAATTAATATAAAGTCTAGTGTCTAAAAAACATGCAGCGTACAAAACGATGACAAACATACAGCAGAAGCAGTGATTAAAAAATTCATAAATCACTTATGGTACTTAGGGAATGAACTAGTAGCTTTGTACGTACTGGATGAAGGAATTAACTTTGAAGATAGGAAAAGACTACTTCAAAAAAATGCTTGCTGAATAGGAAGACGTGTCTGATGACTATAAAAAATTTCAAATAACAGTAGATGATTTGGAATACTTTCTTAATAAAGATCTTCCTCTTCATAGAATCAATTACAAGTCAATAAAACTGTTTGATAAGTTACAAACATCAAAAGATGTTTTCCTATTTGATCCTGATTCATGGCAAAATGAAGGAAGCTATTTAAAGGGAAGAGATATCTTTAAAATGCTGAAAGTTGTGAATGATGCAACTGAAAGAGGAGTACAATTAATCGAAGAATTTCGCAATCAATTTACCAAATATGAGTCACAAAAGCAATTTAGTATTTTACAGACACTCCAAGACTATCGGGGAAAAAATGCACACGATTGAGATACATTGAGAAAAGCGTACGATTAAGGTAAAGTTTCTAAAGCAATATTTCATTCTTATTCAATGTAAAATCTTTAGACGATATGAAGTAATTAAAAAGATTATTTTTAGGCTACCTCGCTGTAAAAATATTTTGCAAACATGGGAGAAACGATATACGGGGTCTGGAGTAAAATCTCGAAGATTTGTGAGAAAATTACCAAAAGTGTTAAACTTCAACGTCCTAGGGGCACGTGTTATTATTGACCGATCGAGTTCAAATTTGCACCGATTACTTTTTATTATAGTGTCACAAAACTAGGGGGCGTCACTTATTGAATTCCGAATTTTTTTTCCCCATATAAATAAGGACTACCCTAATATATATATATATATATATATATATATATATATATATATATATATCAGTATTTTCTTGATAATAAATTTTGAAGATGTAATTTAAAAAATGCCGATAGAGGGTGCTTTAGACTTTGGAGTAACGAACAACTATTTTTTTACCGCTATTATTGAATCTTATTCGATTTTTTCTAATGTTTGGACTTACACTTAAATTTTCAGCTCATAATCAGAATCATTGGGCGTGATAAAGTGTTGCGCAAAGTGTACTGTGTTTAGAACTTGGAATACACTCTGTCACAATAACCCAAAAGGAAACGAGCTATCTTCACGAAACTTAAAATGAATGTGACCTATGACAAGATAAAGAAATGATTGAAAACTCAGAACAAAAGATTGTTTTATTAAGAAGTTATGACACAATAAAGGTTACAAAACCGTAAGTTGTATAGCCTCCTCTAGCAGCTATACAAGACAAAGCGTGATGTGGAGTGAAATAGGTTACCTATGACCACTCGGACTAAATCGGGATTCATTGCTGAAGATAACATGCCTCCTGTCTGTCACAACTCAGCTAATCAAGTACAGTGAAAATCCAATCAATCGCAATGGACGCCAGTTTGAGATATCAGCGTCTTTCAGTCTACTCAGGATTGTTTTTCTTGATACCATCAGTTTCATGGAAGGTGTTAAAAGGCATGGAACTAATGTTGGCGACCTTGTTGATACGGTAGTGGCCGCTTTTATGATGTGCGATCTTCGCGCCTATTTCTGTTTCTAGAAAGGCTTAAACCAACCGCTATGGAGTAATTCATTTCTTTTTACCTACACTAAACTACTACCATATCGCTCCGACCGAGGTGACTGCAGATACGCACGTACAACCAACCTGTTTCTCTGAGACGTACTGTACGTTCTTTTAAAAGTCCAACAATTGTTCGTATACCTCTAAAAGGTTGTCCTAGTCACAATAACGTCCATCCAATTCGATAGTTTCGTTTGAAGTGCCCTCTGACGCAAGCTTTTACTTTTAATCGTACCTATCTGCGCATCTTGTATGCGCATAACGCGCTTACCCTTTCGTCACTGGCGACGAAATTTAAATCATCTCTTACCAAACTATACTCCTGTTTGTTGGTTGCAGCTCAATTTATTCTTGATGCATACATTTTTTGCGACAACGTGTGTTTCAACCTTTGAAAACAATCGAGTTTTCGCTACTTAATCACTCTCAATAATTCAGATTTTGAGCTCAAAATTTAAGTCCAAGCATTAGAAAACATTTAATGAGATTCAAAAATAGCGATAAAAAAGTTTTTTGTTACTCCAAAGTTTAAAGCGCCTTCTATCGGTATTTTTTAAACTACATCTTCAAAATTTCAAGAAAATACTGATAAAAAAGAATTTTAGCGAAAACCGCAAACGAATCGACCAATTTTTCCTTTTTTTATGATCGTTTGAAATTTTGGACCCTAAACTTTAATGGCACCTACCTCCTTCGGAAGACGTTTGGGACCCTTATTCTTGCCATTATATTGCTTGTCTAGATGTGTACTATCCCCCTTTAAATTTTTGCCCAAGAGTTCAGAAACACCCTATATTTGTATGTTAGTATATGAAGGGCCACGGGGAAGAATGATCATAGTGAACCATGCTCAAATTTTCCTCATTACGTTTTTGAGCTTGAAATCTCGAATCGTGTCCAAGTTAGCCTCATACTTCCCTGTTAAAACTCACTCACTATGATGATTCTTGTTGTGATTCCTGAATAATATTTCTCTTGAATGCTCTCTGTGTGTTCCCATAGGTTAACCAGAGTTTTTTTAGAAAAGTGGACTTTGATCGTTCTTCCCCGTAGGCCTTCATATGCATCAGGGGTGATTTGATGCCGGAACGCCGTGCCGTTCTAGAACTGCTTTTCTGTAAAAATAAATTCTCCTATGACATGGAATTAGTGACGACACAGGTTTCAATCATTTTTTATTGGCGTTCCGGTACTGAAAAATTTACGAATTCCCCCCTGGTGTAGGTATACGTATCTATTCTTTCTCTCTCTCTCTCTCCCCCCACCCCTCATAAACAGAAGCATGACTTTCCCAGGGCTCCGATAAGTTCTTGTGTTTTGTCGGAATCTCTTCATTTTCTCAATGGGGAAAATGTTAGACTGGAAGGGATTTTTCAGTATCGATCCGTGATGGAAGCGTTTGCTTTTCCCCCACCAAAACAAGCTCTCCTCGAGAGCGCTCCGCCACGATCACACTAGGACGCAGCAATGATGGCAGGGAAGGGCTACAGGATGGCCAGGTGCAAACCTATCAAGCCTCAGCGTACCATTAGATGGTGGTTCTTGCTCTTCATAGTATTTATTTTAGTGTCTTTGTTCGTGGTTGCGATTGTGTTAGTGCTCCACTTCTCAAAGACCATCGTCAAATTAAATGAGAAGGAATGCTTCTTTAGTGAAGAGGAGGTAACGTGTCGCAATCTCATGAATGAAGGGAACAAACTCCAGATGGAGGTGCTTCCTAGAACTTTGATCGGTCCCCGCCTCATGCAGGTGATCCAGCCTGAAATCCGTCGCGACCTCGTTGAAAACGTCCGGTGCAACAAAACTGACCAAGAGGTGCTGATAAAAGATCGTCACTGCACTGAGTTGTGGTACTGTGTTCCGTTGTCAATGTTTGCCATAGGACTCTGCTTTTATTTCATGTCTGAATTCTATAGTGAGATTATCAACGAATTCACGTTCGACCTGCCAGTAGAAGAGGGATGAAACAAAATGTATGATTCAATCCCTTGAAGTTCCATGTGCTAGACTTCTTGGGATTTTTCGTTTCCAAAAAATAATTGCCATTTGGGGACGCAACATACCGATAAATGGAGTCGAAAGAGCCCCTCTTTAATTTTCCACATTTATATTTGATACAATTCATATTTTAGTCGAAAAAAGTATATTTTGCAACAATCCACAATGTTCATATATGTACTACGTACGTGAAGATTCATATTCAGATTTGTTTTTACTATTGCAAAACTCTTCGTGCCAAAAGAACAGAGGTAAACTAGAATGAACAACACAATTCTACGAGCTGGGCTTTGATGGAACGTTGTCAACAAACATCGCCATTTTGGAGAAAAATATGACCAAACATATCACTGGCGTAGGAAGCCCCCCCCCCCCCTTTAATTTCAGAATTTACGGATAATATTGTTCAAGTTCTGTTCCAAAAGAGCTTCATCTAAGCACGGTTCATGGCTGTATATAACTGTCAACGTATGTAACAAAACAAAATCTCATTTGCTTTTATTTAACCCATTACAAGACTTACGTGCCAGAAGAACAAAGATGAACTAGTTGGAGTGACGCAATTAGGGGCGTGACATTGATGTCGATGTTTTTGTTAAAATATTGATGTTTTTAGCATCAATGTATCATAGGGTCAATATTTTTCTAACAACGTTGTTTTAAGTTCGATGTTTTATAATTAAACCAAGAATATCATCAAAAAACGATGGTTATATCAATGAAAATAGATTTATTATATAAGCTGCACTATTAATCAATGATCTCAAAATCCATCACATTGGAAATGGTTGTCTTTCGTTAAAGAAGTAGATTTCTATTGGAGAAAAGAAATCAATCATTTTTTTATCAGCACAGTTAACTACGTAGAAAATTGAGCTTTATAATAGTTTTCTAACAATAAAACAATGATTTAAATACACAAACTATTTTTTTTTATAAATATGTGCGATACTGTTAGTAAGGGATTTTCAAGTCGCTATAAGTATTTTAAAAATTTTGAACATATATTGTGTTTTAAATGTAACTTTTAGAGTTCTACTTAGCAATTCAGTCGGAAAACAATTACTAGAGGATACACTTATTTTAGTTATTCATTTTCTCTCCGTGTTATCTACTTTCAAAAACATTACTAAATTCTCTAATTAGTTTGCATTTATCAATTATTTTTTATCTTACTCAGGTGGAAATTTAGAAAGTGTCGAGATATTATTCCTATTAATTTGGATTGATGTTTTAATGTTTTGCATTTTAAACGTTACTCATTAATTTGTATCACTTAGTTTAAAAATAAGACATATTTCATAATTCATCATTATCATCATCATCATCATCATTTTTATACCACCATCATCATAATTTTATCATCATTATCATCATCATCATCATTATCATCATTGACTTTATTTTAATGATTAAAAATTCTTAGTTTTAATAAATTAATTTAGGCTGTGAATTCAGTTCCACCAGAAAAACATTAGCTACAGTTAACTACGAATAAATATACATTAAAAAGTTAGTTGTTTCAAAACATCGATGATTTGGGATCGATGTATCGACACCATCGAAGCTCTAGTTTTGAACATCGATGTCATTTCATCATTGTCGCACCTCTAGACGATCTTTGAAAGACGTTTTCCTCGTGCTGGACACCCTGAATGAGACATTAGCAACAAGCATCGCCACTTAAAAACATAATATGAGGTGGCGATACCTGAAAAACAAATTCCTGAAAACCTTTTTCTGGTTTTCAGGAATTTGTTTAGTATTAATTAAATATTACTAAAAAATCGCTTCATGTAGCAATATCTCATCAAAAACAACCCTGCTGTAAAAATTTCCCCGCCAAGAAAACTTTTCCGCACAAAAAAAAGAGCCTTCATCCTAAACCCAAAAACCCTCAGCATTAATTAGTTATGATATCTAGTTTGCCCGTCAAGTATCTGCCAAACTATCATCCTCCCTCTTCTCCTCTTTCATCACACCTACATCCATTAGAACCTCCTCCCACCTTCAACTCCTCAGAAATATGGGTAGATCCTTTAAATTGTTGATCCTGTTTGGCGGAAAGCTTTTCAAAGTGAAGTGGTAGCTTGGTGACCAAAAATCTTCCCGCCAAACAAGATAAACAATACACACACACAGGAAATAAAAAGACGCAAAATATATATCTTATTTTGATTAGTCGCAAAATATACAAACTTAAATTTAAAATTATTTAAAATGACTTATCATGCATTGTATAAAGCGTAAAAGCAATTATATAATAAGATTAATCGTTACAGAAAAAATATTCTTTCTGCTATGTAGTCTCTTAAGTTTGTTCCCTTGTCTATTCAGTGATCAGAGCATGCTACAAAACTTTGAAAATTTGACAGTGAATAGGGTTATATAATTAAGACAAAATATTTTCTGTTGACACATTACTTTACAATTTAATCCGATACAGTATAGCTTACAAACCCTCCAATGTAATTGATACATACGTATATGTTTCATATTAAAAAGTTATTCATTAAACTATGATGATAGTCCTGCTTTTCTAAACCTGGTTCATAAGTGGCCCAGGCTTGTTCACAGGTCCCCCCCCCCCGCCTCTAATGCGGCACATGTGATCACTTGAAGACAATTTTTTAAAATATCATAAAGTAAAGAAATATATTTTTTATAAATCTCAAAAAATTACATGCCATTAAAAAAAGCCAATTTAATCGTGGTGATACTTTTGCTCTCTGGAAATTTAAAATATTTTTTTTTAAATAAGGAAAGGAAAAATATTGTTAACTTGTGCCCCCTTTCGTTAACTTCTTTACGACTACACTGTTAAATATTTTCCGGAAAATTTACGGTAATTGTTACTGGCATCCATGTTGCCAGTAACTATTACCGTAAAAATCAAATGTTACTGTAAAATTTTACGGTTTCCTCGGTTGACCACAGTAACCAATTGGAGCTGGGATCGCTTATTTCTCCGGTATAAATTACCGTAAAAATCAGCGATGCTCTAAGTCCGCCATTTTACAGTAACAATTACCAGAAAATCTTCCTGAAATTTTAACAGCGTAGTAAAGAATTAACGAATAATTAAGTACAATATCCTGAACGCTAGAACACATGTTCATATCATTTGAAATCTTTGCATTACCTCTCTATACGTATTTAGAATAGAAATAAATACCCTTTTCATTTCAATTGGCGCATTTGCTTAGAGAAGGGGAGAGCCAAAGACCCGAAAGCCCCTCCTCTCCATTACATATAAAACATAAAACATCTTAATTCCTTTAGCATTAAGCTCCTACACCTCAATTCATCTCTTTTATTGTTGCTTAAAATGACTTAAAAACACTTCTGACAACTTCTTACCTTTATAAAATTGTGTCCTGCCGGAAAATATCACCATGGCCATTTTGTTTTCAAAATATTCCTAGCAATGAAATATTTAATGCATTATTTGAGTGAAAACTGGTCGGTGTATGATTTTGAACATTTATTTGTTCAAGGAACCGATAATGGCGTCATATTTTGTTATTGCTTCAACTTAGGAATTTTGTAATCCTGTAATAAACCTGATCTACATTTATGAAGAAGGACTAAAAATCTAATCAATCGAAAGTCAAATAAGCAGGTATACGAATTTTTTATTCATAATCTGAGCACATCGGGAGGGATTTTTTGCAAGGCTTTTTTTTTTTTTTTTTTGATAATGAAAATTTATACTTGAATAAAAGTCCACTTTTTGGAAATGTCATTTCTATCTCCAAATGACGAACCAGCTCACTGGGAAAATATTTTTAAAAGCACGCGAGACTAAATATTATAGAACAACACACTTTTTAATCTAGTGCCGTTTCGAAAGACCATTTGAAAACTATTTTAAGTTATAAGAATCTATCTTTTATCAAACTTTTTAAGTGGCATGTATAGCCCACTTTCGGCGAATTATAACTCATCATCAGTTTATCTCTCTAATATCTTCTCATTTTCGATTGTAAAAGTATGACATTTTACTTATATTTTATCCCAGATTCATCATATCCGATTGATATTTTATCCCATAATGTCATAAATAAGCCGTGATGCTTGTTATTTCGATTAGATTCTTTACATATGTTTATTCAGATTAAAAATATTAATAAATGTGAATTATTCAATGTGATAAAAAATTATACATATGATGAAATGAATTATAGATGCCAAAAAGAGTGCCAAATGTGACTGATAAATGTGATACATGTGAATTATAAGTGTGATAAATATGAGTCAAAGTATGATGATGTAAAATATATGAGTTATATAAATGTGATGATAGTGAAACATAAATGTGAAAAATTATAAGTGTTAAAAAATATTGAACGTTGTGAAGAGTGAATTAGTAATTCCAATTTACCGTTGATTGAATTTATTACACACATCGTGTTGCACTCATATAAAATGATGCAGTAAAATTACAAGCGGCACATATACTATAGTTGAAAGTATCCGCAAAAGGGAGTAAAAAAAAATCATGATTTTTTTTTTTTTTTGAAAGATAAAATTTATTAATAGATTTTTTATGTAAATTTAATTATTAATTATTCAATTTTATTATTTTAATTATTAATATATTTTTTTATGTAAATTGAATTTTTAAATTTAAATCGAACTTTTTTGATTCTTAAAATCGACTTTAGAAACTTCAGTTACTAATTAATTTACATTTATAAATTAAATTAAACTTGAAATGTATGTTTAAAAGTTACAAAACCATTTATGTTTCAAGCATTACTTCACCAAAAAAAACTTTTGTAAATTGATCTAAAGTCAATTTCTTACAAATGCATATGATACAAAACACATTTAACAGACATGGCAGAGTAATACATTATAAATACAAACAAAATGTTGAAAAGAAACAAACTTGGTAGGGTCTTATCAAATAAAAATTAAATAACAGTTAAATGAAGGTAGAAAATGATTTAACTTTTTTAGCGACTATAATTTATTTATTTAAGAACATACTATACCAGATTTCTCAAAAAACACTTTCACTGTTTATGGAGATGTTATCTTAAAATAAGAGCTGTCAATTTTCAATTCGTCCATTTTATTGTAAAAGTAATTAAAAATCTGTATGGAAACTTTTTACATGTATTGTTACAGTAAAACAAGTTTGACGTATATTTTTTAAGTTTCTCTTTTCCATTTTGTACAAAATGCACACTCTACAGCAACGGGTCTCATTTGCCAAGACTTTTCTTCACATCCACCTTTTAGTGTAGTGACTTAAGATTTCCCCATGCAGTTAACTCTCGATTATCCGTGGGACGTATTATCCACGACCTTTCACACATTCAAAGTTTTTTTTTTTTTTTTCGACGATTATTAGCAATGCGTGCGTTTTAACTTTTGGAGTGAAAATCTATTTTTATGCATTCCTATTTCTTTCTCTCTTCCCTTTTAATAACATCCAACCTTCCAAAGTCGCCGAAAGGTATCTACACTGGTGTCCAAAAGTTAAGCATAACTCATAAAAATGTGAGAAAGCTCTTGTAAATGTTTATAAAATTATATAAAATTACTTATGGAGATTCATTGGTTGAAGAAGAAACATTATGCTTATGCAAAATATCATAGTCGATGGCATCATTCGCGAAATAGGTGCGCATGTCGGAATGTGGATAAAACGACTCTCACATTTTAGAGAGTTCAAGCGCGTTTCATGCAATTGCTCTACCAAGAAACATTGGTTTTGGTGAAACAAGATTAATAATGGCACAAAGGTGCCAATTAGACATGTTTGCGAAGGAAAGAATCGTTGGAATGCTGGAATCTGGACGATCACAATCCGAAGTGTCTCGTATTCTTAATGTGCCTCAGTGTGTAATCTTGAGACTGTGGCAGAGGTTTCAAAATACGAGAGATGTTCTCCGACGGCCAGTACCAGGTCGACCAAGAGTCAAAACCGATCGCTAAGATTGATTTCTGGCAATTTCTGCGTGACGTCATAGGGACAGCTGTACCAGAGAACTGGGTTTGGTGCTCAGGGCCGTCACAGGAATAACAATTTCGAGGCAAACTGTTTGCAGGAGACTCAATCATGTTGGTCTGTATGCCAGAAGACCAGCAGTTTGCATTCCTCTCACGTCAGCGCATAAACACGTTTGTTTAAACTGGAGCTTGCAACATCACCAATGGAGTGTGGGGACAGTGGGTCAATGTGATGATGAGTGATGAGTCCCGCTTTACTCTACAGGGTGATTCTCATCAGGTAACAACATGGAGAGAAAAGGAAACTCGTTTCCAACCGCGAAACATAAGAGAAAGACACCACTTTGCGTCAGCGGGAGTAACGGTGTGGGTGGGCATTATGTTGGACGGTCGCAGTGACCTCCTTATGTGTGAGAAAGGTCCTGTCACTGGTAAAAGATACAGAGACGAAGTTCTTTAACCTTATCTTTGCTTGTTTCGAGGTGATGTCGGTCCTGACTTCATATTCAAGGGTGATAATGTGCCATATCCCCGTACAACTGTGGTCGATGACTTCCTTGAATCAGAAAATACCTAGCGAATGACGTGGGCAGAGAACTCCCCTGATTTGAACCCTATTAAACATGTCTGGGATGTTCTCGGGAGAGAACTTGCAGCCCATTCGTCCCCGCCAAGCTCCGTTCCGAAGCTAAAAAGAGCTCTCCAGCATGCTTGGAACTATTTGAACCCACAACTCATCCACCATGTCATAGAAAGCATGAGTGATCGGTGGGCAGCGTGCATGGCTGTCAGAGGTGGTCATACACATTTTTAAACTTCAGTATCATATTTTTTTTCCTTATTTTTTGTGTAAAGAGTAGATTACTCATACGTCTAATTTTCTTTCAAACTATTCTTTTGAATAATAAAGGTAAATATTACAGTTTTTTTTAATAGTTTCATTGTTTTGTAATCGTGTTGCACTCGCATATCACGTTTACTCCTATTCCGATGTATATTTCATTCATTACTCACATAAATAGCATTTATGCTTAATTTTTGGACACCAGTGTAGTTAAACTCGATTTTTACAACTAAAACTACTTGCTGCTTTAAAACTGCACTACTTAAGCACGTAAACGAGTGACTGAACCAGTCTTGAAAAAATTCTCCGCCCCTACCTTGTGCTTTTTTCGTGTAACCTAGTTTCATCTGTTGCAGATAATCTGCTTGCATGATTTGCTCGCGTATGAGTGTAATCCGTTTGCAATTATAAGCGATCCTTTTTCAGCTTTTTCCTGCCATTTTTACTTCCTATTTCCTATTCAGAGTCACAACTGACTACAACTGCATTTATGTCGAGGACTGCATACTAAGTGCCTTGCCTCCATTATTTTACATACCGATAGATGGCAGCACCATCACCGGATCGAACAGTTAATGAGAATTTAGAACTAGTCCAGGAGCTAATAGCTACCTGGTGCTAGCACCCCCAGAGGTATCGTTTCACTTGGAGGACATTGAGACCACGAGCATATTTAACGTCGCCCAGTCCCCTTTAATGACGACGGTGGGTCTTCGACCATCGAGGTTCGAACTCAGGACCCTCCGGCCCCGAATCCGACACTCTACCGATCGGGCTACCACGGCCCCCAATTTTTACTTACACTGTTATAGTTTTAGCAAAAGTTTAAATGTATGCAATTATTATTGATATTTTTAAGCTATTGCATACACTAGCATCTTTTTTACCTAGTTTGGGGTTTATCCGCGAATTCGCTTATCCGCGGTTATCGTGTCGTTTCCATAAAAAACGTGCTGTTAACATTAATAAAACGTTATAGTCCTGAATGCAGGGACTATTAATAAAAACGTGACGAATAATTTTTAAATGTCCACTGGATATTAACTAAAAATTTTGAATTTTCAGGTTGGGTAGGAAGAGAGAGATTTAATATTTAAAAATGGGGGGGGGGGGGTCAAGTGGTGAAAAACTCAACATAAAGAAGAAAAGTTAGTTTGATTAAGACAAAGGCAGAGCTAGCGAAATTGAGAATTTCAGGGATTCAAGTTAAAAATGATATAAATCAATGATATTTTAATGAAATCGTCTGACTTTAATTATGATGCCGCCTGCCTTGTCAAGTGGTTAGAGAAGTCTGACTGCGACAGGAAGGTCCAGGTTTGAATCCCGGCTCGGGCATGGACGTCCTTTCTCTCTCCTGTCCTTGTCCTTTCTTTGTGTGAATGTGTTGTTATGCTGTGAATGATTGCCAACCCTATAAACGGGTTCTTATGGCATGTGTGTACTGTAGAAGTTGGGCTTCACACCAAATTACGAGTTGGGAAAGTGAAGCAGCGCACCCCAAATTGCCAAGCTAGCTGGCACACGACAACAACAACTCAAATTATGATTGAAATGAATAATTTAATTCAATTATTTTAAATCGTTGACACCCTGATCTGGACCCTTTCAAAAAATGACATTGTTTCGAAGAGAAATTTTCTGTAAGTTTTTTTTTTTTCATACAAGAAGGCATACAGCTCACATATTACCGTAAAAATTTTATCATGGCTGCATTTAGAGGAATAACAATAGTTTAGAGTGGAAAATATCGCTAAATATATCTTATATTAACGAAGATATATAAGCAATATAAAAAAAAGACACTTTCCATTACAAGTTCTAGGCTCAGAAAGGCAGAGTTTTTTTTTTTTTTTTTCAAATTACCAAACTCTCAGTACGAAAATACGGCTTTGAAACGAAAATCGAGCTAGAAACAGTAAGAATCGAAGTGTGGTTGAACACTAACTCAGAAATTACGCGAAAAAAAAAAAAAAAAAAAGAATGAAATCTATTCCCAGACGTTTAAAAGGTGTTGTTGATACTGCATGATATTCTGCTAAATAATAACTTAATAAAAAGTTAGATTATTCAATAAGACATAGACATTTTTTAAAGTGTACGAAGACTTTTGTGAGACAAAATTTCCGGCACTTTTTCGTTTTTGATTTAAAAAAATTAAGTTTTAATATTTTTTGAAAAGAATTTCTTGTAGTTATGTTGCAAATGAATTATAGATCTTATAATTAAATACCTATTCTGAAATAATAATTCTAACCAATGGTTAGGGTCCTATTTCATTAAAAGTCGTAGGTGTACGAACACTTTTGGGAGCCACTGTATATATCTGTTTGAAAGAAAAAAATACTATGGATTGCATACACCTTCAAATATTGAACATTTGAAACGTTTTCTAATAAAATATATCAAATAATACATTTTAATTTTAAAAAAATGGATTTTTCCATTTTAATTCAGAAGTTTGTTTTTTCCCCCACCGCAACAAAATTTCCGGAAATTTTGCATCTCTAATTATTTATTATCTTATTTTTGAAATTTCATTTAGTTATAAAAAAAATGTTTGTAACATGTAGAAAAAAAAAGCGACTATTGAAAACCACAAAAAACATCATTTCAAATTTTCACGCTGCAATATCTTAAAAGCCCTGGTTTCCAAGAAGCGAAATCGCCGAGCTTTAACGTCGCTACTCGGCGTGACGCTGAAATCAAAGTCAAGTGATTCCCGCGTGGCCACTCAAGATGTCGATTTCGCTCGGGCGCGCATGCGCAGAACCCGAACGGCAGAGGTCTTTCCCACTGTGAGTGTGCTTTTCACTTGCAATTCGTTAGTTCGCATTACGCCTAACGACTTCGTTCGGAACGAAAAAAGTGTGATTTTAAGCTTCCTGAAGTCGAAGCCGAAGATCTCGTAATAAACCGATTATGTTAAGAAAAGGGCAGTTCGGGAACTCACCTCCGACTTTTTTTTGACCATGGAGCTCTAAAAACGCAGTTTTGAATGATCTTCGGTGATGTTAAGGGGAAAGAAGATTCAGGAGCCCAACCCCAGAATTTTTTAAAAACTTTAGTCTAAAAAAAGCATTAAAATTTTTTTTTTTAAATTGAATCTTTTAAAATGCAACTGTTGATTATCTCCTATTATGATATGGAGAGGGGAGTTCGACGGCTATCCCCCGGAATTTTTTGAAATTATAGTTACAAAAACGCAATCTTAGACGATCTTTGACGTTTTTCTCGATCTTGACGAGATGGAGAAGTTCGAGGACCAATCCCCAAGAATTTTTTGCAATTGAAATCTTAAAAACGCGATTGTAGGCATTTTCTGGCAACGTTAAGGAGGCCGGTAATCTTTCCCAATTGAAGCTATAAAAAAGTAATTTTGGTTGACTGTCAATGATGTTAGGGGGAGGAGTTCTCGGAAGCTCTCCTCCGGAAACTTTTCGAGATTCAAGGGACGAAATTTAATACGAGGAGGAGAGGATAGGGGCCCTTTGGTAATTTTCCGGAATTCAAATTCGAGAAACGCAATTTAAAATTACCTTTGATGACGTAATGAGGAATTCAGGGGCGCTCCTGCAGATTTTTTTCAAAATTGAAGCCCTAAAATCGAATGTTTTGGGGGCGGAAGTTCTGAGACTTCTTGAATTTTTCCGAACTGAAGTCCGAAAAACGAAATTTTATACAACTTTTTTTATAGCATATAAAACTTTGAATTTTTTTTTTTTTTTTTTTTTTTTTGGGGGGGGGGGGGTTTGAATATATGTTGAGACGATCGGGAAGGGGATGGTGGCTGTGTCCCCAGAAATCGCTTGAAATTAAAATTCTCAAAACATCATTATAACTTATTGAGACTGAAAAAGCTGCACTCCTAATTTTTTTTTTTTTTTTTGAAACTGAATTTCTTTGGTGACTTTCGGGGAGACTCCTCTAGGGAGATGCAGCCAAGCCCGGTGACAGGATTCTCGGGCCCCTGTGCAATTAAGAAGTCCGGGCCCATAGACAGTAGTCGGGCCCCTAGCAATGCAAAAGCTAGAAAAATCAGTCAGGTTGCCACCTGTGGTAAAGAAGAGGTAGGTACTGCAACAGCGCCAGCGCGGCAACAGGGCCCGTGAGAACGTAAGCGACAAGTCCCAGGCAGACACCGTGGTTCTTAGAATTTTCTCACAACCGCTTCACCCCACTACCCTCAGTGTTTACAATTGATTAAGAATGAAGCGAAACTAATCATTTTCTTCACATCACGTTGAAATAGAGAGCAGCTGTAAAGCATTTTGAACTTAATCTGTCATTTTAATTTTTAACAACGAGCGTAAATTTTAAGCACTAGGATATTTTTACGTTTGTTAGGACGTCGGCCTCTTTGAGTCCCCCCTGTGAGTCTCGAGCCCCTATGCATTTTATGGGGATGCTACTCACTAAGCTTCAAGATAATGATCTAAGAGTACAGTGAAAAAACTATTGCACCTTACCTAAGCGTAGCATGTATTATAGGTATGTTTCAAAGTAATATACACATAGCAGCAATAAAGAACCAGGAGTGGTTCAAAAGAACAAAAAAATGGTTAAAATTTTCATTTCTTCTTCAAAACTAGAATTTCAAAAGTAAATACTAACTTTTTTGGTATGACTTTTTTTTTTCTTTAAATAAAACCAATTACTTTTTTGGGGGGAATTTCAAACAAGGATATTTTACAGTTCAACAAATTATGAGCTGATTAATAATCTAAACAAATTAACTTCCAGCCTTCTGGAGCTAAAAACGTAAGCAAACATTAAATGAAAAGAGGCATGTTTTTATTTTCAGGAAGATTATTGTAGATTTTTCAATAAGAAAAGAAATGTACACATTTAAAAGTTTTTCAGAAACTAATTTTGAACTTTTAATGTTGACGATATGAAAAAGCCGACACTGAGAAGTATAATTTGGGAAAATTTTAAATAATATAAATAAAGTTATCTTACACCAGCAACCAACAAAATTTAATTAAAATAACATTTTTGAAAAAGTTCTAAAACGTAATCTAAAACAATACGAGAAAAGGATCAGATTTTAAAAGTCATGTTAGGAAAGCAACTAATATGGAAGGAAACTGGAAAAAAAAAATGCAGCTGGTGGTAGTAAATTACTGCTAGAATAGCAGTAAGTGGTGCTAGTATTGCTGCTAGGCTAGCAACTCGTTCTAGTAACACAAACTAGAATTTGTATGCTAGCTAGCAATAAAAGTGGGCCAAAACAGTGCCTCCCATGCTAACAAGTCTGCTAGAACTAGCGAAAAATTGAAGCAACGTATAGTAGATATCTTGCTAGAAAAGCTAAAATAAAAATCAATGGATGTTGCTAGCAAAGAAAGAATAGCATCTAGTGGTAGTACATTTCTGCTAGAATAGCAGCAAGGTGCTAGTAATTGCTACTAAGCTAGCAACTCATTCTAGTAACACAAACTACAATTTGTATGCTAGCTAGCATAAAAAGTGGGCCTTTTAATGGTGCATGGCATGCTAGCAAGTCTGCCAGAACTAGCAAAAATTCATGCTAGTTTATGCTGTTTGACTTGCTGGAAATATGCATGTGACGCTATGCTAGCAAAAAAATTCTAGCATGAATTTTGACCTGGGTGATGTCGCCGGCCCTGGATGCAACTGATGCTCCTCCGTGCCCCCTCTGGCTTTGCCCGAGCTCAGTAGCGGTTTTTGAGATTTTATGGGATTAGTTTCCATTTTAAATACCAAAGAGAAAACTTGTATTAAAAAAACTTTTTATTTTTCAGTTTGCAAGCTTTTTGTCGGTCGGGAAAACTCTGCTCGATGACCGCTGGTCCAATAAATATTTAACGCCGACAGAGCGGCTGTATGCCAAAACACAACTATCCTCCCAAACCCGTCATATGACTTGTGTACATGTTTTCCTCAAGCTTTTCTCACTGAGAAATCGTAATCGCTCTCTCAATTTAGTATTTCTGCTCAAAGGGAAAGATATCCATGGCTAAAATTCCAAAGTTGGGGGAAAAAAGCAGAGAAAGAAAAAATAGTGGCGCCATCTGTCGCGCACGCAAGAAATCAAGCACAGCCCGCTTAAATCCTGCGTAATACTTTCAATGTAACAGCTGGCCATTTTTTCACCAGGATACACAGACAGCTGACTTGTGTATTTTTTCATAGTTGCATATAAGCTGTCATCAGGCAAATTCTTAGCTGAGAGGAAATCATTGATTTTTTTTTTACATGTTCGACCTACCAGCTGACTCATAACATACCGCGTTACGTCAGCTGACTTTCTATTTTCCTTCGAGATATTGTCTTAACTATAATTTGACAAAGTTTCAGCAGAGAGGAAATGACTGAATTTTTAATTTTTTTTTTTGAGCAATCACGATTGCTCATTGTTTTTACTTGACCGTCCTCGGCGTTGTGGTTCCTTTTTCATCCCCCACCGTCCTCTGCAGGCGCTCCTCCTCCCGATATCCGCTTCTCCTGATCGATGGCGTCCACAAGCACGCTCTCATACATACACACTCACACACATGCACCTTTACAAATACAAATGTGACGACCAGCAACAGGCTCTTGACCCAGCTAGGCTGGTCCTAGTTAATTTACCAGTCCCCAATGAAGATCAATGGCCCTCTGAAAGCTATCCACCCCCTTTCTCATTACCGCCTCTTCCAGAAAGCTGCTCCAAGTGCCCACAACCCTACTAAAGTTAAAGGTTTTTCCTTATTTCCAAATTACCCTGAGATTTGAATTAGCTTAAAACAATGACCCCTCGTCCTACTTTCGGTGCAAAAATTTGATCCATTCAAATCATTCATTTTGCTAAATTTAAACAACTGAATCATGTCCCCTCTGATCCTCCTTTGCTCCAGGCTATACATAATAAGCCTATTAAGTCTGGTATCATAATCTAAATCTGAAAGTCCCCTTACTAGTCTAGTTACCCTTCTTTGAACCCTTTCCAATACACAAATATCTTTCTTCAGATACGGCGACCAAAACTGAAAAGTGTATTCCAAATGAGGTCTCATTAAACTCCTATATAAAGGCAGAAAAACCTTCTTAGATTTGTTTGAAATAGATCCATTGATAAACCCAACCATTTTGTTGACTTTGTTACTAGTAATGCTGCAACTTGAAGTCCTGATTTATTAAGATACCCTGATTCATAACATTTTCTGCCTGATTAATGACTGAACCCTGCAAACGATATCTCGTACGCTTATTTCCATGACCTAAGTGTAGCACTTGACATTTCCCTACATTAACTGCCATACCCCATTTATCTAACACCGTCCCCGAATTATAAGAAGCATTGAAAATATTCAAAATAACATCCACTTAGTAATATGACCTAAATCCTCTTGAAGCTGTTTTACTTGTTCTTCATTTTCGACAATCCCCATAAATTTTACATCATCAGCAAAATAATTCATGCTTCCAGAAATATTTTCCATTGATGTCATTCATAAAGATAATAAACAAATGAGGCCCTAAAACTGATCCCTGAGGAACCCCGCTTAAATCATCACTCCATTTAGAATGATTTCCTCTCACAACTACTCTTTGCTTCCTACCAGTGAGCCAATTTCTAACCCAAAGTAAAGTTTTTCCTCCTATTCCTATGTCAGCTAATTTGCTGAGAAGAGCAACATGCGGTACCTTGTCAAAAGCTTTTTGAAAATCAATATAAACAACATCCACACATTTTTTGTTATCTAAAGCTGAGGTAACCTTGTTGTAGAAATCCTATAAATTAGTACCACAGGATTTACCTTTCCTGAAACCATACTGCAAACTAGTCAACAGACTATTAGTCTCTAATAACTTCATGATCTTAATTTTGATCAAAGTTTCGAAAATCTTACGAATCATTGAAGTCAAATTTACAGGTCTCTATAATTCCCAGCATTACCTTTACCCCTTCTTGAAGAGTGGCATTATGTTAGCCAGCTTCCAGTCCTCTGGCACCGTCCCCGAGTTATAAGAAGCATTGAAAATATTCAAAATAACATCCACTAATCCCTCTGCACATTCAATTTCGCAAGTTTATAACATTTGCTTGCAATCATTCAATGCGATTCATAATAAAAACAGCTTATTTGCGAACGATCCCTGGAAATTCGTAGCCTAGCTAAGAGTTATTCAAATTCGGCTCATTAGTTTGCTGATAACTTTCTAAATTTTTGAGATATTGAACTGGAATTTTTTTACGAGCTGAGGAATCTAGTCGGTATTTGATGATGAAAGTTATAAATTGCTATCTTTCGCGCATGCGCAGTGATGATTGCTTTAAATATGTCCATATTTTATCAAGTTTTCAACATTTAAATTTCAAATTTTAGTATGCTTATTTTGTATGCTGACAAGTTTTCTGAAAGTTTCGTAAGCTTTGATGAAAAACTTTGCGTGTTATGAGCCAAAAACCTTTAAAAAATTTATAGTTATAAAAGAAATGCTTATATTTTCGTGAATATCAATGAACTTCTCAAAAGTATGAAAAATGATTGTACATAGTAATCTAACTAATTTCTGAAATTCGCAGCGTATTCTGAGCTATTTATGATGAACGGTGACCAAAAAACGTTTTTGTTTTCCTCAATTTGATATTGACCCCCGAAATGCAAGGGTAATATAATTTTTACTGTAAATTGCCAAGTGCAGCATACCTGTTATGTGACAAAAGTTACAAAGCAATTGTCTTTTATTTCTTCAGAAATTCTTTAAAATGTGAACTTTTGAAAGTGTCCCAAGACTTTTGGTCACATAGTGTATTTCTATTGACTGATGTCATTACCCTGTCTCTGATAATTAATTTAACTTTGTAATAATCACTCAATGAGTGATTGACTCTTGTTTGTATAGAGTTTTTCCACCTTACTTTAAGTGGCATTGATTTTTGTTGTTTTCAAACAAAAATCAATATGTAAGTTAACTTTATATGACAATATGTAAGTTAACTATAACTTTTGTCATTCCCTTGTCACATGCAAGGGAAACAAATGACCACAATAAGTACTTTTTGCACACCACCACATTGGATCTTTTTCAATTTCAAAAAATAGTGTTTCCTTTTCCCCACAGAAATTATAATACCTCCAGTAAAATGCATTATTTCCTCAAAGTCATTCCCCTGTCACAGTGAATGCCATTCCTTGCCGTGTCCAAATTGCACTGTTTAGGGAAAATAACTCATAATAAACTATATTAATGACAGCAGTTGATGATGCAAAAGATTTCTTTTAGGTTTGTTTTCACAATTTTCAGCGTTTTAGACTAAATTAATGATTTATTCCCATGATTTTTTTTTTTTTTTTTTGTTAAAATAAAATTCTCTGACAAATTCTCTATAGGTTTTACAGGTTCTCCCTGACCTGTCAAATCCATGCGTTACATTTCTTTAATTTTTCATTCAGTAATATAATCACTCTATAAAATGCAATCTTAGTGTGAAATGAAAAAGAAAAAGAGTCAGCAACAAAACCACACTAACAGTAACACACAAATTTAATTAGAAATGATATGTTACAAGAGATTTCTATCAAGAAATGTGTTCAACTGCTATTAAAATTGCTGTGCCTCTTCTTTAACCAACAACATCACACCTATATACATATCCTAGATCATACAGTAATATTCTTTAAAAATTAAGGAAACATTTAAACACAGTATCCATTTCAAGTACACTTCAAAAGTGTAATAAAAACAACTTCCATAATTTCTCTTTCAGATTTAAACATTCATTTTCAACATTCAAAAAAATGTAAGCTCAGTACTCTATTTCAACATGCATGCACATATATATGTATGTATGACTCTTGTGATAATTAAGAGTAACATTTTTGCCATAAATAAAGCATTTATCGCTAACAAAACGTAACAAACATATTATGAGGATGAACCAGATAAATTCATATAAAAGCTCTGATTTTCCAAACAGACTAATTTAATTTAAAATCAAAATGAAAGAACTGCTTTATTTAAGCGTTATTCAGAGATCTAGCATGCCCAAACACAGATGAAAATCAAAAGTATATTTTAAAGAAGAATATTGAAAAATTGGTTACTTTCCAATGAGCAAAAAACAATACATTTTCAATTTCAGAAATTGGATTGGCAATAATTGTAAAATGATTGTTTTTCATATGAATACATTTGAATGACACTTATTACCAAAATACAAACAGGCTATCAAAGGAAAAATCATTGAAATTGTGAGAAATTTTGAGACTCCAAAATCTTTTTAAGCAAAGGAACCTTTAGCAGCATTGAACTTGCACATAAGGGAGAAACTATAATAATGTTCTTGACATTTTGAAAGACACATGAGCATATTAGAAATATAGTTGATATCTCTTAGCACACTCATTAGGGTCTGAGTACAGTAATTTTGGGTAAATAAGCTGCGGGTTATATGTGTTTTAAAGTTGAAACTTAACATCTGCGGCGTATCTGCCAGGGTGGCCTATCTGAAGAAATTTTCCCCCCCACCCTTCTTTCTTAGTGTTTCTCATGTTCGCCCAATCGAGTGGCAATGTTAACATTCATTAAAAAACGCTGAGCTCTCAAATTGCACCATAAAACAGGTTTCTCATTAAATTTAATTTCTCACTTCCTTAATCCAGCATTAGTTTGTGCCGATTTTACCGCTATTCGCTGTTATTCTTTCCAGTTCTAGTGTTGCCAGATTCATGATGATACC
Source organism: Uloborus diversus (assembly GCF_026930045.1). Taxonomy (NCBI): domain Eukaryota; kingdom Metazoa; phylum Arthropoda; class Arachnida; order Araneae; family Uloboridae; genus Uloborus; species Uloborus diversus. The sequence goes on along the minus strand of NC_072733.1, from coordinate 20,988,097 downwards.
ATACATTTCACAAGACTGAAAAATGGAGGAATCGCTAGCTTGTCTGAGTTAAGAGTCCCTATAGTTTGAGTAATGTTTAAAAATGTCTCATTAATGATAAATTTAAAAAAAAACATCAATTGATAAAAGTTAAACAATTTTTTGATGAACTGCTAAGTATAACACAATGATTTGAAAACTTCTCATCCAACCAAATGTAGATGTCATCCGGCAACATTAGTTTTATGTGTAATCATAGCGTTTTCTGATCTTTTTTTTTTACACGAAGTTTACTCCATTTCTACCTATCAACAAGTGCAGTCACTTTTTACAGTTTTGTTCTAACTATAACAAATGATCGCATCCATACATATGTATAAATAGAGAGAGATATATATAGAGGGGGTGCGGAGCCATGTTTTGATATGCTCTTCTGCAGCACATACGATGGAGAGGCTTATCCGATGAACTTTTGTTTTTACTTAGTAAATTACTGCACCTGCGGCATATACGATAAGGCGGCTTATCTACCCAAAATTATGGTACTACTTTTTTTCTTAGTTTCATACTTAAAAGTATAATAAACCAGATATATTTTTCAAATTAAATTTCATATACGATTATTTTTACACAAAAATCAGTAATATCATCGACTTTCCTACTTTCTTTTTTTTTTCACATAGCATAAGCAACAATGTTTTTTTTAAATGTAGCATTGATAATTTAAAATAATTTTAACAGCCCATTCAACATACATGAGTTATACTCAATAACTTTGCTTAAAAAAAGTCATTTTAAACATTTTTTTTTTGTGCTGAAGAGAAAGATTTTAAAAAATAATTAATGCAATAAAATAATTATGAACTGAATATAAATGGAATAAGAACACTGATTCCAATTAATACACATTTAAAAAAAAATCCTCATGAACAGACAGGTTACATTTCAAAGAGAAATTCCATTTTAACATAAATAATGATATTCACAGAGAAAAAAAATGAATGAATAAATTACATGCTTAAAAGACTTTTATCAAATGCAGCAAATCCTACATTTCTTTGCATAATCATCAGCACCAGTCAATACATTAAGTTTTATTTGTCATGTCTAAAAAGTAACATTTTAGGAAAACGACATGAAAAAACTATTACTTCAAAATATTAAAATAGAAAGTATCAAATGTGAAATAACAAAAATATTCATAAAATTTTGAACTTTTCTTTTTTATAATCACAATAATATTTATGTATGAACCATGTAGCAAAGCAAAAAGAGAATTTTGCTTTACTTATTAGCAGCAACAAGAAATACAAAATGGGAATAAACACGTGAAGCAATTGCAGTAAAAAGTTGAGTATTACCGGTTTTACAGTATTTACAGTTGTAATAAATACTACTCTACACTTTTCTTGTGTACACGCTCACAATCTCATGAATAAAATTAAAACACTCTTGTTTTGTTGAGTAGTGATGTCATGCATAGTATATATTTTCCCCATTAATGGCACAAAATAGGGAATTTTCTGTTTGTAGATACAAACATCACCAGCTATGTCCTTTGTTTTGAAGAAGAATTTTTTAAAATTATAGTATTCATGAAAAAATTTATAATTCCATTTCATTTTTCAAAATATAGTTGCAAGCTATCAAATGTTCTAAATAAAATTAAATTTATCTTCTGTCGTGAAGTCATGAATCTGTAAAATACATTTCTGTGAGATTATTTATTTATGGTGTTTCAGTGCTATAAATACAAATGCATGCAATGACATTCATTAACTTACTCAAACCTTGGATTAATTCTAGTCTTTCATCATTTTTTTCAAACATCTTCAATAAGGACTTTTTGGAGTTTTATTATTTTTGATGAATTAAAATATTCACAAACATATAAGTTCATGTATGGCAACAATGTAAAAATGCCATTACAACAATTTTTTTTTAACTTTTCGATTTTTTACCACTCCCAAAGTGAAACCACCCAGATCCCTTTTTCCTTGTAGGTCCCAACTTAGCACCAGCCATAATAGCAAGTTCTGGATGTATATTCGAAGGAAGGCTTCCACTGCGTGCTTTGGCACTCGGTGAATCAAGAAGTATTTCTGTAACTGCAACATCAGGATGGCATCTTCTTCCCTTTGAAAATTTTGCTGTGAAAATGAAATATTTCAGAAATATTAGACTTTTTGCGACTTTTTGAAAAAAATTGAGATTAAATTTTATCAGTCATGTCATATGATACACACAGAGAAATTAGCAACAGTTAAAGCATTTGAGAAGCAATAACATAACTTTGAGAAGATCAATAAACAGAACAAAATATAATTGAAACAAAATATTGTTAGTATTTTTGGTTTTAAGCCAAGTAGCTTTTAGAACCCATATGAAAAATACAAATGTGACAACTAGTAACAGGGTCTTGGCCCAGCTAGGCTGGTCCTAGTCAATTTATTAGTCCCCAATGAAGATCAATGGCCCTCTTAAAGCTATCCACCCCCTTGCTCATTACCACCTCTTCCGGAAAGCTGTTCCAAGTGCCCACAACCCTACTAAAGTAGTAGTTTATTATTTTCAGATTACCTGAGATTTGAATAGCTTAAAACAATGATCCCTCATCCTACTTTCGGTGCAAAAATTTGATCCATTAAAATCATTCATTTTGCTAAATTTAAACAACTGAATCATGTCCCCTTTGATCCTCCTTTGCTCCAGGCTATACACAAATATCTTTCCTCAGATAAGGCAACCAAAACTGCACAGCATACTCCAAATGAGATCTTAATAAACTCCTATATAAAGGCAGAAGAACCTTCTTAGATTTATTTGAAATAGATCTGTTTATAAACCCAAGCATTCTGTTGGCTTTGTTACTTGCAATGCTGCACTGTAGACTAAACTTGAAGTCATGATTTATTAAGATACCCAGATCAATTACATTTTCTGCCTGGCTAATGATTGAACCCTGTAAATGATAACTTGTACGCTTATTTCCATCATCTAAGCGTAGCACTTGACATTTCCCTACATTAACTGCCATACCCCATTTATCTGCCCACTTAGTAATATGATCTAAATCCTATTGAAGCTGTTTTCAGGCCAGATGGCTTGACGGTGCCGAAAAAGACTTGGACCAAAACTATTGGCCTCAATAGATGGAGGAAATCTGTTTCTGACAGGGCGGGATGGAGGAAACTGATGGAGACTGTCTTGGCCTGCCCTAGGCTGTAGTGCCGAAAAAGAAGAAGTGTAGCAGTTGACAATTCCCTACATTAACTGCCATACCCCACTTGTCCGCCCATTTAGTAATATAATCTAAATCCTCTTGAAGCTGTTTTACCTGTTCTTCATTTACTACGATCCCCATAACTTTTACATCATCAGCAAAACAATTTATGCTTCCAGAAATATTCTCATTCATGTTATTCATAAAAATAATAAACAAAAGAGGCCCTAAAACTGAACCCTGAGGAACCCCAATTAAAACATCACTCCATTTAGAATGATTTCCCCTCACAAAAACTCTTTGTTTCCTTCCAGTCAGACAATTTCTAACCCAAAGAAAAGTTTTTCCCCCTATTCCTATATCAGCTACTTTGCTGAGAAGAGCAACATGCGGTACCAGTGTGACTATAGAGAAAAGCATTTACATAGATAAATGTCTTTCTCAGCCCACAACTGTTGCCGACTCATGCAATTTTAACAAAATAGTCTTTTGAGAAAGTTAAAATCAATGTTTAATACTGTTTATACATGAACTTAATGACAAAATCCAGAAAAACATTTTCTTTAATGATGTAACTATTTATCAAATAAATACAGAATGTAAAAGTAAGCAGGAGAAATGTTTTTACTATAGTATAATATCCAGGTGTGATAGTGGACCCAAGTAAAATTTCCTGAAGACAAGTGAGAAATTTTAGTAAACTATGAAAAAGCTCCCCCCCCCTCAAAAACTCTTCAAATATGCTTACAAAAATCATGGAAAAAAAACGATTTAAAAGGATTTTTTTTCATTATTTTTCACTTTTAGAATGTTTTGCAGTTCAAAATTTTTGGAATTTTCAGCAATTTCAGATCCCAAATTCCCCCGATTTTATCTTAAATTCAATTTAGGGGTGAGCTGGTTGGTCCTTGTCCTACCCCAAGATAGCTGTTTTAATTAACAGTGCATTGAACGCAAGCACTCCGGTTGGTGAGCAGAGTAGAATAGTCCCAACATAGTACATGAGTGTTGCAAAAGGCGACTAAAATGGATACCCAATTCAAGGTGTGAGGCACCGTGCTGATGAATGAATGGCATCTGGGTTGTATGATGCCTCAAAAAGTCCCCCCCCCCAAAGAACTAAGCGAAACCTGGGGTCCTGTTTATATTACCAGGATTTTTTTGTGTGTAATATTTATGAAGAAATATGAGTCCTTTCTCATTTTTCATGAGAGATACTGCTAAATCAAACCATTGGCTGCAGAAAAAGCTTTAATATAACCTTTCCCTAGTAAGATAAAGCTAGAAAGTATGTGTACACAGCTCGAAAATATCTGCAGGTATGTAAAACAATATACAGTGAGAAGGTAAAAGTTTTAGTAATGAATTCTTATTTTGCTTTCAATCATGTATCCATGAAAGCAAGAGATAACTTTTTCAATAATTTATGAACAGATTTTGAAGACAACCTTCGTTTAATCTTGATATTAATTAAAAACCATTGGACAATGCTCATGTCTCGCAGCAAATATATCCATGCACGGTGTGTGTGCCCCTGTGCGTCTGCATTATCTAGCAAAGAACCTTTAGTTTAACTATCAAACTGAAAGTAGATTTATTTACTCACTTTCTCCGATTCGTTTTTGTGTTATCAGAAATAGATTTTTTCTACTACTTAGGACACCATTTTTATATAAGAAAAAAACCTAAATACATTTAACCCTTTTTTTTTCACAATGAGCTTGCTAAGTTGGTTCCTCTGTCTTTTACAATTTTAATCATTTAATAAGTCATGTGTCATCAGGCCGAATATCTTAAAGCCCATTACTTATCCTGTATAACAAAATCTCTTTTTTTGTGTATCCTTCATTATGTTTATTAGACTAACTGATATTATTATTTTAGGACTAAATTATGCATCAAATAATGTAGTTTCCAAAAGACATTTGCAATGATGGATACTTTAACAAATGGCTTTTAAAATACATGAACAAACGAATAAAAATGAATACCAATAGTTCACTTATGTCTAATATGCCATATTTTTGTAAAGAAATTGGCAAGCAGCCAGTGAAGGAGAGTTGAAAATATTCACTCCAGCAGGGAGAAAGGATGTTTTTAGTTCTTTTGATTCAATAATATCTTCTAAGTTTTACAAATTGCTTTCATGGTTTTATAACCACATTTAATTTTTGTGCCTCTACTCCTAAAAACGAATGGACACATTATTTTCCACATAGAAACAACATGTTGAACTTTCATTGGCTTGGCCATAGAGCAGTATGCTTGAAATGTTCCAGTTTCTACTTGATGAAGAATTTTTGACACAAATTCATCATGTAAAACTTTGATGTAATTCTATTATATAGAAGATTTGAACCTAATAACTGAAGTACGTATCAAAAATATTTTTTCAGACTCACTTGCTTTTATTCAACATCATTACCACAATTCTATTTATGCACAAAACTAATTTTTCTGTATTCTTATATCTTAGCATTTATAGAATGAAATTCTGCTGAGTATCATAGCACTTTGAATCCAATAAATAGGGGAAGAATAATTAATTAATGATTTGAAAATAGAATTTAACATAAACCATTTGATAAGAAGACAAACAAATAACAATGCCATGTACACATCATGAAAAACAATGAGATATACATAAACAACTACTTATAATGTACCTCTAGGTCGCTTAGGTTTCTGTTTGTTCAGTACAGCTAATCTGGCCACTTTTCTTGGCTTCTTCAGTTACGATAAATGCTAAAAGAAAATCATTTTTTTAAACCATCAAATTATATCTTTAAAACTAAATACAAATTATCCAAAAGTACAATGCTTTAAAGTTGAAATCACATTATATTATAACTTATTTTCATTCATTAGGCATGATCAACACAAAAAGCAACATAACCAACATTGTTACTCATGTAAAGATCTAGAGATAACCAGACATTACAACATAAAAAAATTAATCGAAAAATAAGAATAAGGAACGACTATCATTTCTACATTTTCCATAAGTAGTATGTGCGCGCAGTACTATACACTAGTACAGCCAAAATTTACCTTTGGGGGGGGGGAAGTGTCTGGTCACACAAAACAATCCTTACCTGCATATAAAATACTATACTAAGATTGGCAATAGTGTTTAATATAAAGCTGTGGGGGTGTGAGCCCTAAAACACTCCTTACTGTGCTCTTGGCACTTTTAAGTTACAAATTATTAAATATATAATACAGGATCATGTTTAAGATACTTGAGTGCATTTGAGCCTAGCATCCTAAATATAGAACAGTTCATTGTATGAATATAAAGGGATTCAATTTAAGGCAATTACAGAAGATGGCATCACTATTCTGATTTCTTAAGTGAAAGGACATAAATTTTCCCCGCAATTTTTTTTCTCTCATCTTAAGATCATTTACCATAACTATAAGATTCATGTATTAGACTAAAGTAAAAAAAGAATAAATAATGTAAATATCAATTGCTAGAACCAAAAATATTTAGTTATCAAAAAAGTGAAAAATTAATATTTAGAAAGAACCAAAACTTTAGGCTACCTAGCAATGTTGAAAATTTCCAGGACTCTAAGAACAGCATTTATCTCGCATTTATTTTAAACTGTAACTCTAACCAACAGATTGATTGCACCACAGTCCAGATCAGAAGCGTTGAACTAATGACTTGGTGAGAGGGAGATCAGCTCAGTATAAGGAAAAAAAATCACTATTTTTATTTTCTGAATATAAATTAAAAAAAAAAAAAAACATTCAACTGAAATTCCCCCAATTACTCAAAACTGTTATAGTAAAGCAAAAGTAATGATAGTAATAATATACATTGACCACTATTCTGGTCCTGGTTTAACTATGTGGTGTTTGTTTCCTTAATGTCCCAAAACAGAAAAGTATACACATTTTTAATAATTCAGACATTTTTGCTGCAAGGAAATGTGTCCTAAATTGTTGATTTTACATAGAACAATGTTTTATGTGTGTAATAGGGGCTTTTTTTACATAAACCGAATTTATAAGATGGCAGCAAACTATGAACGTATACAATTTATACAACAGATCCTGAAATTAGTTTTCCTAATTAAGTGCCTAAGAAGAATAGTTTATGTTTTTTCAACAAATTGGTTCAAGAATGTGACTGTTGAGCTGTGAAGCACATGCCTCAAGGTAAAAAGGTGATGCACTTCAAGAGTTAACAATTTCTAGTTCAAAAATATTCACGAAATTTGGTTAAACACAGCTGATGTCTTTTTCATACAACCATTAGAATATAAATTTTCTTCTTCCATTTTCATTGCCAAAAGATGCTATTTATGCATATCTTAATGTTCCCCTTCCGTCTCCCCCCCCCCAAAAAAAGGTGGGATATTTGCTCATAAGGGGCTATCCATAGATGATGTCACACATTTTTAACATTTTTGACCCTCTTTGTTTTGGTTCAAAGCATCAAACTTCACCATACCCCTCCTTCCTTTTTAATGTCAAGCTACTTTTTATAAACATATTCTTATTAAATAAATGCATTCTGTGAAATTTCTTGTACTCACTCCCTCCACCTTGGCACAATTAGACCCTTCCCCATCCCCACTCGCCTCTAAGAGGACACATAGTAGAATAAAGTAATACTTTTGATAAAAGAGAGCAAATGTCTTGTCTGCTAGAAACAATATCTATTGTTTTCAAGGCCTGATTCAATAACTATAATGATAATCTCAAATTTACAAATTTGTCCTTGTTTCATAGTTTAAATTTTAGAACATGTTTTCAGTTTATATGTTCCTGTAATAATATATTCATAGTTTTGATTGATTTTTGTACACCCAACGGAAAACAATTTACTGCTACTTACAGTTTTTCATACAAGAAGGTTATGAATCAAATCAACATCATAAAAACTTCACAGCCTTGCAGTCAATGGCCATTACATAGTTAGTACTTAAAAATCACAGTTGGTTTAAGCTTCCTTTTAGCATTTGAAACATTTTGCAATTTATAATTCACTTTATTTTCATATAAAAAAGTAAATTACAAAAAGTGACTACTTCACAAAAAATCTTGATTGAGGAATAGAATCTTCACAACTTTTTTTTTTAAACAAATCATAATTTTTACATGTACAAATATTAAAAATATTTTTCTCATAATAGTTTTTCAACATAAAAAGTAAGTTTCATAAGATATACAGTACAATCTCGAAAATCCGAGTCTTGAAAGTCCAAGGTTCCGCTAAATTCAAGGTGATTTATTTATACTTTAATTTGGATTTTTAGTGCCTAAAAAATGTTTTACATTAAAATCTGAAAATCGAAAACTTTTTCACCTGTAAAATTTCTTTAACTAAACTTATTAAAGTAATGAAAATGGTCTTGAGAGGTCAGTATCAACATCACTTGCCAAATGGCACGAAATATTCGTTAACTACAGGTGAATTAAGTGGATCATACATTAAAGACCAACTTAGTACATTAATTGATTTTCCAGAATAATGAACGTGTAATTCTCTTTTAGAATATCACAGGGCAATTTTTTTTGAAAAAGAAGGGTACAACTTGGAGCCGTACGAACATACGTTGATACAAACATTAGGACAAAACTCGTCGAAATGAATTCAGGGAGTTTAAAAATGCATTTCTTGTTTGTCTACAAATTAACACATAAATACTTAGTCACCATGAAAAAAAGGTCAAAATTCCTTTAAGAGTTATCAAAATTTATCTTCATGTTGAAATAAAAGTGATGAATTTTTCATAAAGACGATATTTTCTTTTTATGGACAAGGAAGGAAAGATACACGTAGCATGTTGTAAAGATACATGTTGTATGAATAGTGTAAAATTTTAATTATGAAATGTCTAAAAAATTTTTGGATAATCCGAGTTTTCAGTAATCCGAGGTAGCATAAGCCCCAATTACCTCCAATTTTCGAGACTCTACTGTACTATATTTCATTAAATAAAATTTAAATGCACGAAACATGAACACTGGACAAATTTTCAGAAAAAAACCTTTATAAATTAAAAAAACGAAAAGAAAGCAAATAATCAGGAAAAATTTACCTTGCTTTTCATCCTCAATTACTCGCTGCCTTTCAGTTTTAAATGCATGAAGCCACTGATCCTTCTCGGGAGATGTCTTAGCATAAAAAAGATACCATTTATCCTTATCTTTAGAGTATATTTTCCATGCATTTTTCACACTTACAGCAAACTGAGTATCTAAAATTACAAAAAAAAAAAAAAAAATCAAGACATGTACATAGGAATAAAACTCCATAATGAATGCCATATAGTTAACTCTAAGTAACTTGATTTGTAGAAACTTCAGCAAAAAAAGATATAGTACTGAAAGCCTAATGTGATTCTAATTCCAAAATAAGGTGATTTTTGGGCTTAAACCTCATGCAAAAAACTAATTTTATCACATTTAGAAGATGTATAGTGTAACTTTGATGAACTATACTTAGGGGATCTGATACAGTTTCCACAATGAGGGATATATTGAGAGGTGACAGAAATTTATCTTAACAGGCAAATTTTGGCTGGTTTTGATACATTAATATAACAAAAAATTTTCTTCCCTTTTTTAAGAGATAAAAACTTTACACCATTAATTTATATGCATAGTAAAGTGAGATATCTTAAAACTTTCTTAAATACAAACTTCCTGGCCTAAAAATGTTAGTTATTTAAATTAATTTATGGTTTTGTTTTTTCGTTTTTCATTCTCAATCAAATAAATAAGAATGCACAGGTAATATGTATATCTATAGGCTGACCCATGCAAAACATTCACGCTAGACATAAGGAATTCAAAACCCATTTTTTAAGTAATGTTTTGAATAAAAGCCAAAATGTGACTTGTGTTTATTTTTTGCTGATAATAGTGAAAAACTCTTATTAAAATTATGTCTTAACTTAGGAAGCTACACGCAAAAGACACCTTTGAGTAATAATATATATGATACTGCAATTTACGATGTTAAAATAAACTTTGTTTTCTAACTTCAATGCAACAAAGCAACTGCAATTTAGAATCCGACCCCAAATGAGTTAAGATTATATATTTAGGGCAACCTTGATCAGAATTCATCAGAATTCACCTGAACAAAACTAGACATTCAAAAACTACATTTGCTGGCCTATGAGAGGATTGATCCCCATGACCATTGTGCTATTAGCAGGGTGGTTTTACAAACTGAGATAATGGGCCTACGTATTGTGATGCTATACACTGAAGCAATACTTAATAAGCAATAAAATAATTTGAAACCAATGCCTCTATTTTGTTAAAATATTTGTAAAAAATTATACAGCGATTTACGGTGGTAAAATTAATGCCTTGCCTGGTAGCAGAATTTTTTTCAGCTTAAAAATCAAAAAATGGCCTGCAGGAAAATTTGACATTAGATCAGTTGCAAAATCTAAATCAACACAGAGAAATGCTTACACATAAGATGCTAATTCCTTAGCCAAGTAGTAAGTTATGCTTTTTTCTATCGTACTCTTCTAAAGGACAGGTAAATAAATTTTTGCACATAGTACTTTTTTGTGACAAAGGAACAAATATACATAATCTTTAAGTTAAGGAAGATCAGCTTACCTTTACCATCTTCAACATCAATAATATCACAGTAATCAAGATTCAATCTGCCTTTATAAGCGTAGGTTTGTCGTTTCAAGAGATCCTGAAACAAATAGACATTTCCTTATTGAACTTTTAATAACCCAAACAATTCCAAAGATGAATAACCCAAACAATCGCAAAGGATGAAAACCTAAGTTCTACAAACAATCAAACTTAAAAACAATTACCATAATGCAGAACATTAATGAATGCTTTTAAGTGGGAGGGGGGAGACAAAAAAAGCTTAAGATTATGAGTTATCTGATATTTAAATGTTTCCTTTTTTTCATATTATCACTAGAATAGGAACTGCAAAATAATATTTTTAATAATTCATCAAAAATCATAGAAGAAAATAGAAGATAAATTAGCACAACTATTGACACTTGAAGAAACTGTACTGGTTATGAAAAAGGAAAGATTTCTATACAGCTTGTTGCAGATATATCCTAACCAGCACACAAGTAAATAATATACTTTCTTTTCATGTATCATCTCATGGTGGGTCATGGTTGTTCTTCTAATGACCAGGTTTTTTCTACTTTCAAGATTCTATCAGTTTTTAAATTACTTTCTATTTATTTTTACATGTGAGGTAGCATCCTCTATAAATTCTATGCCGAGGTAATTTATGATTGGGGGGGGGGGGAGCTAAAGATGTTTCTCCGGGTTTTCTTTCCCAAAGTATCTAATAATAGTTTAATTCCTTTTGTTAATGTCTTGATCTCTGAATCATAAATGACAAAGGGTTGTTTGACTGTTTAAGAAAGTTAAAAAAAAGGATTTTTTTTTTGGACAAAGTCTAATTTAAGTTTTTTTTTTCTTTTTTGTAAGTCATAGACATCAATTAGCATTTAAAATAATGTCTGGATTCTTTGAACTACTTTTGCGTTGTTAGTTAACATCAGAGGCAAGACAGATAAAACTTTTAACTTCTTCAAGTTAGAGCTGATCAACTGTTTCTAAAAAGTGTGCACTATTTCTACTAAATGTCATGAATTTTATTTTGTTAATTTTCTGAAAGGAAATAGCTCTTGTTGAATTATTCTAAGAAAAGCAGAAATGCCTCTTTTAGACCTAGAAGGGCTCTTAAGATTTGATTCAAATCATCTACATATGCTAGCAGTTGTACATACTTTATAAGGGCTAATCAATAATTAAAGAGAAATTGGTGTGTGGAAAAACTGTTTGTAGTACTACATTTGTGGTCTTAAGTCGGCATCACTGTGATGAGTTCTAATCAGTTGATTGATAAACATTGATATTTTTTATAACAATGTCAGGTATTCTTGAAAATTCCACATTGGTTTAACAATGTTCTGTGTTAAATTTTTTTGTTTGTTGAAGATGAAAAACCCACCAATGTATACTTTAGAATGATTAAAATGCATGGTGAAAGTTGTATGAACTGTAAAAATGTTTACAAGTGGGTAGAACAGTTCAAGCAGTCAAAAATCAGCGTCTCACGAACACTGTTCTGGCCAGTGGCATAGCGTAGGGGGGAGGGGGCAAAGGGGGCACTTTGCTAGGGACGGCAAATTCTGTAACACGTGTTTCGTAAATTCCCTTTCCCTTTACCATCACTGAAAGTAAAAGTACCTGGCACTGTACTAGTCCAAACATCGCTTTGTTAATTTGCAAATCGCCACTCCGCATCTTTTTTATTTTAAATATGAAATTGATGAAGCATAATTTCACATAAGTGGGCTGTTAATCTAATTTTTTTTTAATGAAGTAAAAATAGAAAGTTTCAGACAACTAAAGAAATTTAAAGATTTTCGATATGCTTGAACAACTAAAAAGTGTGTCGAATATAATTACTGTATCTACTGTACAGTATTATTGTAGTACTGCATTTTATTATTGCTACATGTCTACCGTCTGTTTAATTTTGTGCATTCTAACCATATTTTTATTCAATAACAGAACTTTTCTTTAAATACAGTAAAATTTCAGTTCTCTATGTTTAAATTCGGTAATAGGAAGTTAAGAAATGGGTTAAAACATTTTGAAGGATGTTTTCCAATGTCTAAAATAATTGGTATGTTCAAAAAAAATTTCATAGATACCCTTTTCTACAAAGCAAAATTTCAACCTGCACGAGAAGTTTTGGAACTCATCCCTCACGTTAGCCAAGATTGTAAGACGGCCAAGGCAGTTCAATATAATCCTCTTACATAACATTTACAGTAGCTTCCACACTGGGAGGATACTCAGGCACAATAATCTCACTGACGTCTAAAATGTTCATCCACGAAACAATCTCTGCTGACAGAAAACACAAACGTGGCACCACTTGGCAGTTATCTCTTATTCTTTTTTTTTTCTAAGCCATGCTCTACTCAAGGCAAATATTGGGAAAATGTGAACATTTCAATGCCAAGCAAATTAATAGTGTTAAAAAGATAGAACGTATGGTGTCAAAATATGTCTGATGTCAACTCATATTTTTCAGAGTCTTACGAGTCTGATTGATGCAAGTTTTACTTGCGTTAAGATTTAAACTAGTTAAATTGTTTGAAACCAGTTTTTTTTTGAAACTTTATTTAAAAGTAGTTTCCGGAAATCGCTACAAACTCCTTTTTTTTTTGTAGCGAACTACTCCCTACTCTACTTTTTCTAAAAAGTAGTGCGCTACACTACAAAGTAATAAAAAATGTAGCTACAACAGTAGCTTCGCTACTTGTAGTGCACTACTACCAACCACTGCATTAAATAATATGCCAATATATATATCAAGCATTAAACTTATGCAAAGCTATTGAAATGAAAAACTAAAGCAGGAAAAAAAAATTATTTATACCTTTTTGCAATATATGAGTTGATGGTCAAATATGAACAAATATATATCTCTTGACCAAGACGACGACACTCTTGTAACTTCTCCACAGTGAATTAAAATAGAGCTTGTATCCAGAACATCAGGTCCCTAGAAATGAGTTTTGAAAACATGTCAATTTGTTACATAAACTTAACATAAATCAGAGCGGAGAGTTTCCTTCAAACTTAAGAACCACAAATAACTTTTTACTTTAAGTTTTAAAACTACAAGCTTAGAATGTAAAATTACAGTTCTTAATGAAATACAAAACTGTTACACACACACAATTTTTTGCGGAATAATATGCATTTCTCACAGCATTAGGAGAATTCTTTTCCAGACTAAAAATGCACATAAGCAACCAATGAGAAGTACACAAGAACAGGAAGAAAGTTGAACCATTTCAATACATTTTTTGATAAAAAGAAAAAAGTATAAGAGAAATATCACACAGAAAAGTTAATAATGATGCATTTTGAAAGCAACAGTTTTATGCATGAATCTCAAATTTGAAGGACATATTAATTAAACTATTTCAATCAATAACTCAAAGGAAGGGATTACTTTTAAAAGTGAAAAGCTTTCCAAACTCTATCACCAAGTAATTTAATGCAAACGTTTTAAATTCCTTTCATGGTTTGTGAAGTAGAAGGTATAGAAACGAAGTATTGATTAAAAAAAAAATCAACAAAAACATTAAATGTTGATGCAACCAAGAGTGCAGACATGCTTATGAGATTACATTAATATGGGATCCTATATCAATGAAAAAATGGCCTGTTAGACTTAATATGTTTTTGTGCAAGGTTTAAAGGGAATTTTTGAATAAACAAAGAGAAGTGAAATAAGTATTGAAAGAAACATTCTTATTTTAGAAGATTGCATAACAGCTCAATTCTGAAATAAAATTGTGTTAGAAAAAGGATAAAAATTGCCAATTTTTAGAATAAAGCATTATCTTACAACAATATTTAGTAAAGGATATTTTGAAATAAAAATTGCATTGATGCAATAAAAACAGCTCACCTCCCAACCTTCAATAGTATTTTGCCATTCAGCTATGCGTTCTAAGCACTCCATTCGTCTCTTACGTTCATTAACAAGCTCTGCCACTTCTCTCATAGCTGCAAGGGCATTTTTTACAGGAACATGATCTGGATGACTTTCATCAGTAAATTTTAGTAGTTCAGCCAGTTGTAATGGGTATTTACAAATTCTTTGTATTGGAGTAAGAAGGAATCCATCCAAAGAAATATCTATCATTTCTTGTAGAAGACGACATGCCTGAATGATATAAAAGAAATTCTTCATGATTAGCAAATTCTGCTTTTTACAAATACATATTTCATAAAAATTCGAGATAAAATATTTCACAATGTTCTTCAAATAAATAAATAAAACTTAAAAAATACATCATAATATTAGAAATAAACAATTTATAACATAAAAAGTAAATAAAATCAAATAATAAATAAATACAAGAACAAAAATAAGCACCAGTAACAGGTTCTTGTTCAAGTTTGGTACATCCTATTCAATTTATCAATCTTCAATAAATTTTAAGAGCTTTCTTAAAACTTTATTATAAGTAACAGCTGCATTATATTATTTAGTGATTTCCAAAAAATCCCATTCCATCTAAAATTAGTTTTTTTGACTCTGAAGCAATGCTATGACACAGCTGCCAACATTAAAAGATGAGAATTAGGAAGATTCACGCATAAAATGAGAGGGAGCAGATTTTTAAAACTGAGCTGGTACATAACCCAACCTTAGGAAATTTAGATTAATACTTTTACCGTAATTTCCTGCGTATCATCCGTGGATTATATGTTAAAAAAATGCAAAATTAGTGAGGTGCGGATTATATAGGGGTAAATCTTAGTTTCAAAATGAAGGTCAGGGAATCCTAGGAAAAGTGGATGTCAGAAGAAATGCATTCCGCATGTTGCTTTACTTAGAAATTAGCTGATATAGGAATAGGAGGGAAAATTTTCATTTGGGTAGAAAACTGGCTGACCGGAAGGAAAAAAAGAGTAGTTGTGAGGGGAAATTATTCTAAATGGAGTGAGGTGGAAAGGATCAGTGTTAGGGCCTGTTTTGTTCATTGTTTTCTAGAACGATATTCATAAAAATATTTCTGGGAACATGAATTGTTTTGCTGATGATGCCAAAGTTATGGGGGTTGTAGAAAATGAAGAACAAGCAAATCAACTGCAAGAGGATCTAGATCATATTACGGAGTGGGCTGATAAATGAGGTATGGCTGTTAACGTTGGGAAATGTCAAGTGCTACATTTAGGGCATGGAAATAAATGTACAAGTTATTATTTGCAAGGTTCAGGCATTAGTCAGGCAGAGAAAGTTACTGATCTCGGCGTCTTAATATGTCAGGATTTGAAGTTCAGTCAACACACACAGTGCAGCATAGCTTGTAACAAAGTCAATAAGATGCTTGGGTTTATCAATAGATCGATTTCAAACAAATCCAAAGAAGTTCTTCTGCCCTCATATAGAAGTTTGGTAAGACCTCATTTGGAGTATGCTGTTCAGCTTTAATCTCCTTATCTTAAGAAAGATATTAATGTATTGGAAAGGTTTCAAAGGCGAGCTACAAGGCTAATAAAATGGACTTTCTTATTTAGACTACGATTCCAGGCTTAGAATGCTAAAAATGTACAGTCTTGAGCAAAGAAGAGACCGAGGGGACATGATTCAGTTGTTTAAATTTATTAAATTGAAAGATGTTACAGGGTTAAAGTTTAGCACTGAAAACAGGACAAGGGGTCATTGTTTTAAGCTATTTAAATCTCAGGCTAACATGGAAATTAGGAAAAACTATTATTTTAGCAGGGTAGTGGAACCTTGGAAAGCTTACTGGAAGAGATGGTAATGAGCAAGGGAGTAGATAGTTTTAAGAGGGCCATTGATCTTCACTGGGGATTGTAAATTGACTAGGACCAGCCTAGCTGGGCCCAGAGCCGTTGCTGGTCGTAACTTTTGTATTTGTATTCATTTACAAAGGGAGGAAAGATGCGTCGAGCATCTTATGAGGAAGTGGTAGCATGAGTGAAAAGTGCATGGGAAGATGTTTCGGTTAGAACGATTCGAAACTCTTTCCGAAAAGTGGGACTAATTGAACACGCAGATGCAGACTCTGCTTCAGATACTGAAGTAAACGATTCATCCGCATTGGATGCAAACGTTGTGGAAATGTTTGTGTTGGACACCGACACTTCTGACTTTGAACAGTTTAATTGATTATGTTTGTAAATTTAAACTTGTATCATTTTCCTGTAAGTATTTCAGTGTTAATAAAACCTGTCAAACCTTTTCATGAAATAATATTTCATTTTACATGCTAGTATTACTATTAGCATATTTTGATAAATTACATTCGCTTATTACGATAAATTTGCTTCAGAAAATGGTATGCATAATAGAATTGTTCTATCATATTATCCACAGATTATACGCCGCTGCGGATATACGGAGATTTTCTTTTCCTCTCTCCCATTTTGGGACCTGCGGATTATACGCCACCGCGGATAATACGCAGGAAATTACAGCACTTATTAAAAAGAAAAACCAATGTATAGGCACAGTCCACACTTTCAAAATGTTGTAAATGTAGTAGAATAACAGGTCTAAGTATCCAGCTCCTGGTATTAATTTGAATTTTGACATCTTGAATTCTAAGTGTTTTTGCAATCACAATTTGCGGTAAGACCCTACTAGTTAGGTTTCTTGATTCTACAAATGACTCCTTTATGGCAATCATATCTCCAAAAAACATAATGAAGATAGTGTTAAAATTGAGAGGGTTGGATAAAAATGAAGCCAGTTCCAGGGGTCATGGAACTGCCACTGCCTGAAGAAGTTCATGCTCAGGGAAGCCAGTGGATTTCAAAAGTGACCCAGACTGCCAGCTTTAATTAAGTGAGGTTAATTAGCAATTTGAGATTGCTAAAAAAAAAAAAAAACCCACAAGTTTTAGGCTTGAAAAGAAATGTTTTAAAATAGACATGAGTTTCTTTTCTCTTAGAAGGGATAATAAACATTCCTTTCAGTTGGTAAAAATCAGGTTAAAAATTAGGAACATTTTACCTAATTTTGGGAAATAAGAGTTTTAGAATAAAGAAAAATGTGAATTACACATTTTTCAGAAGACATATACAATTTTCACACTCCTGAATTAAAAGGTTTTGTTTTCCATCAAATCCTACCCTATGGAGTGAAAATGTACTTGTAAACGAAAGCCTGCTGAAGAAACATAAACTAAAAACTAGCAATAGCAGTCATAGATTATGCAGACATTTCATTTTAAGATGGGTAATTAGCTGATCGCAAAATTAATTTCAATTAATAGAAACTAAGATTATATGATGTTTATAATCTCAGATTTTCAATGCATACTCAAGCACTTTGCGTTTTTTTTCTTTCTTTTTCTTTTTATGTTTAAAAAGTCAAGTTTAGTCATCATATACTTTGACAAAGCTTATATGTATTAATTGAACTTATATGCTAAGTGGGACATACAAGGATTTTAAAAAATAGCCGCCTTGATACAAGTGCATGCTTCCCCCCCCCCCCCAAATGTCATGCACAATATACTCAACATCAGGTAAGTTTATTTGAACATAAAAGTATTTTTATAATCATTATATCATTTATAAAATAAACTATTTCCCTTTTTTTAGTCGCATATTAAGAACATAAGTAATATCTATATACACCTATTTGCTAGCTTAATAGTAAATTCAAAAAGAATATTCAGTATAAGGTTGTGAAACTTGAAAATCAATCAAATTGCAAGAGATCTTTCCCTTTTATAATTTTGTGACACATCAATACTATATATGCAAAAAACAAACTAAAATCTAACAACACTGAGTCTGATCTATATTATTATTATCAAGCGATAAGGATAAAAGCAAACCATGTTTCCCTTGCTGCCAAGTAATCACTCATCAGTGAGTAATCACATAACTGTCCAAATTTTTTTTTTTTTTTTTTGCCTTTCAATTTTGATACAACTTATTGTATATAGAACTGGTCTATGGCTGTGTGTAAAACCTCAACTTTTTTTTTTTTTTTGGCATAATCAACATTTAGATTCCAAGTGTTAACTTTACTCTTTCTTCATAATCCATTTATCAAGGTCATGTTTGCAAGCACTGTGCAGATGGTTTAAGCTTCATTGTGAATCATACAAAATTACATACATGCAATAGTGAAATCTAATAAAAATTAATACTCCTTCTAGGATATTTCTAAGGTTCTTGATCAGCATACAAGTGGATATGAGTTGTTCAGTAATATCATTCATGATTTAATTCAAGTGAAGACTTTGTTAGCATCAAATAATGATCTTAAGTTTCTGAACAAGAAAAAATATTTCTGAAACTGCAATTTCAGATTTTATCTACCATTAACACCAACAATAATGAAAACAAGAAATAAATAAGAAATTGAAATAATACCTCAAAAAAATGAATATATTGTGAATCACAGTAAAGCTCTTGCAATTCGCTCACAGCTAATGGATGGTTGTTGCAATATTGAGAGTACATTTTAAATTCTTCTTTCTAAAGAGAAATTAAAATTTATTTAAGAATAGTTCATATACAACATTACATTAATTTTTATGGTAAAAGTAAAACTAATTTTTTGTGTAATAAAATATCATAAAAATAAATGTAATGAAAAATACGGTGTTAAACTTTACAGCGCTAAACTATATTTCATATGAATAAGAGTGACTGCATGTAAAGCTAATACCATAAGAAATGCAGTACAGCTACTTAATCAACATTTAGTATTATTTCAAAAATGTAAATAATAAGTCCTAAAAATGCATATGCTTATAGATAAGGATTATCTTAAATGAAATCCTTTGAAAAACACTACTTTGGATCCATATTTGTTGGCAATTATTAAGTTTGATGTTACAGTAAGTTTCAATGACTGAAACAAAATTAAATTTAAGAAAATGAAAGATTGATGTTGAGTCCTGAGAAAAGGGATGAGGGAGTTTTAACTTTCCATCGAGAATGGGTATCTGAGAGATACACTAAAAGGTTATTTGATTTATAGTTTTATGCAAGGTAGCACTACAAAGGTTTGACTTTAGATATTTCTCCCTTTCATTAGACCAACTTTTAGTCATCATTGGAATTTTTCTAGCTTCAGTAGCAGTATGTACATCTGCTAATTGTATCTGAGAGATATAAGTGGCAGTTTAATTTTCTTTTTTACATTTTAATTTGCTTCTTTTTAAAATTTCATACTACATTTACTCTTTTCTATTCCAAATGCAAATAGTAGAGTCAAAATATCAACAGTTTTATTTATTTTATTTTCTTGTAAATTTTAATATTTTTTGGATAATTGAACAAGTTACTGTAAAACATACTGAAGAGTAAGGCAAAATAAGAAAGCGCACAACACCTAAAACTTAACAACGGAAAATAGAGGAATAATATGAAATTCAAAAAACGGACTAAAAGGACTCACTAAATTCCCCAGAAATGCCAAGAAAACTGCTCAAAAAAGAAAAAAAAAGAGAGAGAAATCATTGGAAAATATTCAAGCAGTTAAAAACAGCCAAAAATCAAGAAAATATTAAAAATAAAAGCCGCACTGAATCACTAACCAAATCAAGCTGATTTCACCTATATGAAAGCGA
This sequence comes from Uloborus diversus, assembly GCF_026930045.1. Taxonomy (NCBI): domain Eukaryota; kingdom Metazoa; phylum Arthropoda; class Arachnida; order Araneae; family Uloboridae; genus Uloborus; species Uloborus diversus. The sequence goes on along the minus strand of NC_072733.1, from coordinate 20,967,760 downwards.
AGATCTGTAGGGAAGAACACAGTTATGCAAAATTTTTAAACTTAAATTGAAATTAAAAGATTAGATGAAATTAGGAGGGGACAATGTAAAGTTCTAGGAGACAGTTTACTAACTTACATAACTTACAAAATAAAAATAAAATGAGCATTAAAAAACCCACATAACTACTCAGAAGCATTTAGAGGAAAAAAAGCTTTAAAAAAAAACAATAATAAAACAATTATGTAAAAAAAATTTCACAAAGGCATTCGAAATTTCAAAGTAGCTAAAATCAAACAATTACTCTTTAAAAAATGTATTGTTTGGAGGGGAGAGGGGTAATCCAATGGGCAGGTGGAGGGCCTTGATAATTATTTGCAGTGGGGCCCAAAATTTATCCGGGCCTGAGTTATTACAAGGCTAAAATTCAGTAGTGATGAATTACAAGCTTTCTTACTACAACAATTACAAAATCATGTAAGTAAACCATACATATATGACGAACATGCACCCAAGGGAAACACTATGCAAAATACTTCCTTGCCAGTCTGTTAAATTTGCTAATTAAATGAAAGTGACAACTAAGTTATGCAACTTTACAATTGAAAAAAGGTTTCTTAAGTCATGACTGTAATGAAACAAGAATTAGTTTTAATATATAAGTCCCAACTAATTGTGAAATGTGAATTCAAATCGTCATAAATCACAGCTGTTTGAAATAAAGTGACCAGAAAATATTTTTTCACTTACCATTATATGTCACAAATATAATAGAAATGGCATAGGATCACACTCATTACAAACTTAAAAATGCAAACCTTTAAAAAGCTATCAAATTTCTACTTTTCAATGCCTCTCTACATTATTATTACTATAAATAAAAAATGCTTTTCAAAACCTAAACAATTCTTAAAAAAAAAAAAAAAAAAAACAACATTGTACAATTGTTATTTAATAAAAAATAAAAATTAATTTAGTTGTTTTTTCTTATTTTATATTTACATGGTTCAGAAAGCAAGTCCCAATTTGACTAAGATGAGCTGCTTCTTCAACCAAGCACTGCTCTAGCTGCTTCAGGAATTGGCTTTGAAAGCAATAAATCTCTCTTATATTTCCAAAAACTGTTTCAATTCTCTCTTTGCTAAACATATCAGGCCGTCGATGAACTTGTTTTAAGTAGCCCTAAAAACAAAGCAAAATTTAATAAGAAATATGCATGGGAGACAAGGAATATACATTATCTTTCAGAAATGAAGATGCATTGCACGTAAAAAAAGAAATACAAATTATTGATTTTTTTTACCAAATCAGCTACATAAATAGGCTTTTTTATTTGTTTTTTCATGAATTAAATATATTTTTCAAAGTTACTTCACTGCACTAAATATTTCACTTAGTGTAATAAAAAGAAATTAGGCAGAGTCCTATGTTTAAAATATGAAAATAGGTATTAGAGCATTTTATGGCCTAACTCTTAAATTTTCCAGATAACTTGAAATAATTTCAATACCATGTTTTTGTTGTCAAATTTAAAAGGTCTAACTTGATTCATCAACTTAAATGTTATTTTGTCTTTTATTTGTTTTCTATCTGCATACATTTCATCCCTTATAGCATTTTTGCTCCTAGTTTTCCATTGTTTATATAAAGCAAAAATACACTATAATTCGTGAACTACACCGCCAGCTCAGTCATTTCCAGCCGAGGACTGCAGTTTTCGTGCTTATTAGCACTCATCAGCCCGGCATAGGAAAGCGACTGAGCTGGAGATGGAAAACCTCTTAAGGAAGCCAAGAGTGCGAAACAAACTGGTAGCTAATATAGAATTAGCACACCAGACGAGTGACCGAAGCAATGGTTCGGTTCAACTCGAAGATTGAACGCAAGGCAAGGTATATTCAGTAAATTACCGCCCATTAGCCAGGGCTAAAGCAGAAATACGTGAAATACACCGCCACGTATTTCTGCTTTAGCCCTGGCTAATGGGCGGTAATTTACTGAATATACCCTGCCTTGCGTTCAATCTTCGAGTTGAAACCGAACCATTGCTTCGGTCACTCGTCTGGTGTGCTAATTCTATATTAGCTACCAGTTTGTTTCGCACTCTTGGCTTCCTTAAGAGGTTTTCCATCTCCAGCTCAGTCGCTTTCCTATGCCGGGCTGATGAGTGCTAATAAGCACGAAACTGCAGTCCTCGGCTGGAAATGACTGAGCTGGCGGTGTATTTCACATATTTCTGCTTTAGCCCTGGCTAATGGGCGGTAATTTACTGAATATACACTATAATTGCTTTTTATTTGTATTAGCTAAGCTCAAAAACTAGTTTGATTGTTGTCCAGTAACAAAAGATAAAAGCCTGTGTGATATTTAATGGCTGGAAAAAAAAAACTCATTAATGAATATCATTTCCCAATGTACCATTTTCCTGAACCTTGAAAAGAAATAAAAAAATATAATTATCTACAAACTGCAACTAAAAGATAGCATTTCAAGTATTCATTCTTTCTCATATCATAGTGAAATGAGCATGAATACCATATTGATCAATTTGTCAATATTCATTCTCTTTTCACAATGATAAAAAAAAAGTGATGATTCTTTGTTTTACTTCTGATACATAAATGAACAAATTTCATTAAAAAAAATCTGCTATTTATCAACACACACATTTGAAACAATTTAACCAACGGAGCATAGCCATATGGACCCTATCAGGGGTTAAGGTTTTTTGATAGAGCCAAGTCAGGGTTCATACCCTATAGGCAGAAAAAAATTCAAGCACTTTTCTAGTACTTTTCAAGGTAAAAAATTTTGTTTTCAAGGCAATATCATAAATTTGTACTAAAAATATTGTATGCAGATTTCATTTACTACAAACACATAGAAATAAGGCAATAATACAAAAAAGTATAGGAAAACAAAACTGTTTTTTCTACAACAAGAGACGCTTTGATGAAAGATCTACTGCGTTGAAAGTCTTTCTGAAAATGTTTGAAAAGTTCGGTCATAAAGAGAAGCAGATACCAAGAGGTTTAATTTTGAGGTTTTTCAAACGTTGCAGCAGTCAGAGGTTTGTATATTTTCTAGAATCAGCAAATTAATACTTAAAAAAAAACCCCTTTCATAAGTGCTTTTAACTTTAATGGGAAGAAACTAAAATACCCAAGTTCAATGGCATTGCCAGAGAGGAGTTTTTGAAGTCACTCCCCCCCCCCCCCCCGGTTTCAACATTTATTTCCAGTACCATACAGTGGTTTATTACAATATAAAGGTCAGGACAAAAACACTACCCAGAAAGTTATTTCAGTTTGCACTATTAAGTTCTAAAAATATTAGGTTTGCAAATCATTTATAAGTATGCAAATCAATTATTCGTATGTATTTATTAGCTGTTCAGCCAATAAGGCATTTCAACTGTCCTCGAGTAAATTTAAAAATTAGGAAGTAAGAAAAGTTTATGAAAGTCCACAGTCCAGTCTCTACACCTCAAAATATACAAAAGCAGCTTAAGCAGTGATAAATACTCTGAATGCAAACTTGAGCCTATTCAGCTTTCATTGATTAACTTGCAATAGACAATAAATGTGCAAGTTCAGATTTATAGAGCCATATTTCGGAATCGAAAAGATTTAAAAGAAGTTGACATGTATTATGACAAAAGTAGTTTTATTTTGGGAAAAAATGGGTTATTGTTGAAATTAGAATTTAAATTTAGAAAGGCAATAATATTCAGGTGTAATTGTGATTTGTGAGTTCATAAAAAATTACCTGAAAGTTTCAAAGAGCAAAATGGGGCGGGGGGGGGGGAATAATTTTTAAAACTAAGACCCCTATTACTTGAATATACATATGTACAACAATAACTTTTGCTATGCATACAATTCATAAAATAGTTTATTAAGTCAAAATATTCTGCATAGAAATACCATGCCCAGTGCCTGTTGATAACCAGCAACAGGCACTGGGCCTAGCTAGGCTGGTACTGGTCAATTTATTAGATCCAAATGAAGATGAAAGACCCTCCTTAAGCTATCTACCCCTTTGCTGATTAAAGCCTCTTTCAGTAAGCTCCAAGTACCCGCAGTAAAGTAGTAATTTTGAACATTTGAGGAAAAGGGGAAAATTGGAGATATAAGGAGGTAAAAGCATAAAAACGAACACTACTGGATTTCAAGTGAATAATCATAACACAACCACCCCTGTTATACACCTTATTTATTTTAGCAGACATAAAAAAATGATGTACTTATAAATAAAATTATATAAATCAACTTTATATTTAAAATACAAACTTTAAGTTAATTTGTTAGGTGCTCAACTGCTGAAATTTAAATTAAAAAAAAAAAAATCTGTTATGACCAAAAATTAGGTAAAGATAATCATTCAAAATTGCAAACATAAATAAGCAAATAATTAAACAAGACCAAGGTAATAAATTCTTTAACTCTTTAGTTATTAAAATAAAAAAATAAAATAAGCTAATCTGATGTAGCAGTGTCAAAATAACTACTAATTGCCAAAAATATAAAAATATTTACAAAATGCAAAAGGATTGAAATCTCAAACAAGGGAAGCAAATTTTCGCGAATTAAGTTTAATGTTGTCATGTTTCCCATAAAATAAACTTATATTTTACTGAAATTAAACATAAAATATGCTAATCTACGGTAGCAAATATGAAAATAACATCCGATTAGTGAATATATTTAAATATTTGCAAGATGCAAAAAGATTGAAATTTCAAACACGAGAAGCAATTTTTCGCAAAGTCTGAGTTCGTTCGACGTGGCATGTTTCCCATGAAATAAATTTATTTGTTTTTCATTAAAATTAAACAAAAAATATACTAATCTAAGGTAGCATATGCGAAACTAACATTTGATTAGCCAAAATATTTAAATATTTGCAGGATGCAAAAAGATTGAAATTTCAAACACAAGAGCAATTTTCCGCGAAACCCGAGTAAGTTCAATGTTGTCATGGTTTCGAAATTAATTTCTTTCTTAATTAATGAAATTAAACAAAAAATAAACTAATCTAAGGTACCATATGTCAAAATATCTTTCGGTTGTAAAAAACATCAAAATATTTACAAGATGCAAAAGGATTGAAATCCCAAACACGAAAGCAATTTTTCGCGATGTTGCATACTGAACACATGTTCAGAAAATTGCATTGGTGAAATACTTTTTTAAAACTTCTAAGCACAATTCGTTGATTTTTGAGAGAATTTAAGCACTAAGAAACTTTTTCAAGGTTTTAAAACTTTTTCAAGCACTTGAAAATGAACTTTCTTTTTTCAAGCACTTTTCAAGGTTTTTCAAGGGCGTACGAACCCTGCAAGTACATATCTAATCAAGATATAATAACCTGCAAACAATGTACATTAAATACATTTTTTTGATTACATTTGATAGCACAAATTGGCTATCACAATGTTTCATACTACTCTAAGTGTGATGTACATATATTAAGAAACTGAAATATTTTTACGAATTGAATGTGTGTTAATTCAGCTGATGTCAAAGTTATAGGGATTTTAGAAAATGAAGAACAAGCAAATCAGCTGCAAGAGGATCTAGATCATATTATGGAGTGGGCTGATAAATGGGGTATGGCTGTTAATGTTGGGAAATGTCAAGTGCTACATTTAGGGCATGGAAATAAGTGTACAAGTTATTATTTGCAAGGTTCAGTCATTAGTCAGTCAGAAAAAGTTACTGATCTGGGCTTCTTAATAAGTCAGGATTTAAAGTTTAGTCAACAGTGCAGCATAGCTAGTAACAAAGCCAATAAGATGCTTGGGTTTATCAATAGATCTATTTCAAACAAATCTAAAGAATTTCTTCTGCCCTTAAATAGAAGTTTGGTAAGACCTCATTTGGAGTATGCTGTTCCGTTTTGGTCTCCTTATCCTAAGAAAGATATTAATGTATTGGAAAGGGTTCAATGGCGGGCTACAAGGCTAATAAATGGACTTTCGCATTTAGACTATGATTCCAGGCTTAGAATGCTAAAAATGTACAGTCTTGAGCAAAGAAGAGATTGAAAGGACATGATTCAGTTGTTTAAATTTATTAAAATGAAAGATGATACGGGGCTAAAATTTAGCACTGGAAACAGGACGAGCGTTTTAAGCTCTTGTTTTAAGCTATTTAAATCTCAGGCTTACATGGATATTAGGAAAAATTATTATTTTAGCAGGGTAGTGGAACCTTGGAACAGCTCACCGGAAGAGGTGGTAATGAGCAAGGGAGTATAGTTTTAAGAGGGCCATTGATCTTCACTGGGGATTGTAAATTGACTAGGACCATCCTAGCTGGGCCCAGAGCCTGTTGCTGGTCGTCAATTTTGGACTTGCATTTTTAGTTGTAATTCCCTTCAGAGATTTAGTTACATCATGTGAAACAGAACCCTTCCATTGCATTTTCCGCCAAAAAAAATAAAATAATAATAAGAGTGTTTTAACTCCAAATGAAGAAAAATGTAGGAAAATAGTATAAATCTTTGTGGCAAAAGTGAGCTCAAGTTTTATTGGATTCATCAAATATTCTTTCATTGGAGCATTAAATGAGATAAGAAGAGGAGGAATAAAAAGTGTAGGGTAAAATTAGAGCTTTATTGCTTATTCTAAATATTGTATTAGAGAATTCTTCCAGCACCTATAAAAGAAAAGAGAGAGAAAACATTACTTACTTCGACTACATCTTTCAAGTGTTTTACATAATCCTTTTCTGTGGCAACAATCTCCTGAACAATATTGGCTCGCACTTGCTCACAGCTTAAATTGCTGATATTTAATTTGGAAGGAGAACATGGAATCGGACTGTTTTCAGACTGTTCACCATTAAAATGGAGTGATGAAGTTCTGTGACTAACATAAAGCTAAAAAATAAACAATGAATTTGAGCTAGGATTCAAAAACAAATTGTAATGAAATTTTCAAACAGACTCAAATTAGAATAAAAAATATTAGGTTTAATCTCTATTCTTTTCATGCATGCAGTAGTAACATTATACAATGTCACAAAATAAAATAAAATTATACTATTTTCATCTAGAGATTGAAATACCAGCATAAAAGCATACTGGATATTGGTATTTCAGGATATTTGGTAGTTTTGAAAAATTACTATTCGTTGTTGTAAAATATCAGTATTTTTGGTTTAACTGTAAATGATATATATTTTTTTTAATTTAAAAGATATGAATTTAACTTGTTAGATATCTACTGCTATTTTAAATGCATTTTTTTCAAAAAGCAACCTTTTTCATGCTAAATTAAAAAGTCGGAAACACATATTGATCAAGTATGAATGAATGAAAGTATCCAAAGAATACATAAACGTGTTCTCCTCTAGGGATGCAGTAATGAACTACATTTTCATGCACTTAATGTGCATGATCCTTTTTATTTCTTCCACTTCACTGATCATTTACTTTTTCTAATTAGCCTCCCCCACTTGCCTTTGCATAAAAGTTAATTTCAAAAGTTACAAGTGTACTAGTTACAAATGTATTAGGTCTTTGTTTTAAGAATAATTTACCACTGACCAGTATGAACTAAGGGAGCATATTCAACTGTAAGAACTTTGTGCAAGAAAATATGCTTGAGGCTAAATAATATTTCAATAGATGGTTTACGATTTTCCTCAGTCACAATTTAAAAAATTCTCTTTATAAACATGCTTTATGCAAAGTTCCTTGATTGCATCGAAATAATGTAACAGTTCATTTTTATTTTCAGTTTTTGATTCAAATGACATAAGTTTTTATTAAATTATACTATTTTTATAATTAATATTGAGCAATAACATTTGCTCTTTCATTTTATATTTGTCCATATCCAAATTGGTTATATTTTCAGTTTATGCAGGTTTTGGACAAAATTATGAAATATGGTAAGGAAACAAAGTATGTTTTTATTGCATTTTTGAAAAAGGTTTAACACTGGTAATCAGTATCATGTGTACAACACCACCATATACTGGAATTGTATTTTTGGATCAGTATTGCAATCACTATTTCTTTTTTCAAAAGAATTAATGAAATGGAATTCTGTTTAGTTTTAGCTCTTTTCTATTTCATGTTTTAAATATGAGTGAGTTATATTTTGCATTTAAATATCTGAATGCTTCATTCTTTTTATTTGCAATTTACCTGAAAGATTCCCCCTTTTTTCAGGCCCTTGTCTAGGATTTCATAAAGAGAGATGTTTTAAGGCTTCTTCACCTTTACGTGCATTGTCAGCAAGACATATCAGAGTGTCAAACAACTGATTTCTGCTTAATGGCACAATAAGGGGCATATAGCAGGGAGGTCAAACTCTTCCAGAGCTATTACATTTAAGTTATTGTATGGTATTTTATATACATATAAACACTTATGACTCCCTCCCCCTGCAGATAAATGCTGGCTGCATTAGTGACTGCAATATTCATTCATTTTACAGCTTCTTTTGAAGCAAATCTCAGCATCTGTTTATTATACAGTACATTGCAAAAAGTATTAAAAAATTATCCACAAATAATTCTTTTATTAACATATATTGTATATCCGGTTTTTTTTATTTTAAAATAATGCTTAATAACAAGATGGAGTTTATTTCAAGTTTGCAGGTGTACATTGAATCAAACCTCTTATGTCAGTTCTCTTTACAAAATGGAGAGTGAAGTTGGTTATGGTTACTTTGCTATCTCAGTTGTTGTTTCATGATAAATGCTTTCGTAGAATACATTGGTTTGTGAAGCAATTTCATATTTCAATAAACTCCCAGTTATTTTTAAATTATAGCAAGATGATAAGATTTGTACGTATATGTAACTAATTATCAATAGCCAACCCTAAAAAAAAAGAGCCAAGCTTCCAAATTTATGTTGGCAAGTAGTTTGAACTGTAGAAACAAAACAATTTAGAGTAACAAACTCATACTTAAATTTAACCCTTTTTCACTGTTATAAACACTGCTAAAATAACTGCCCTCCCCTCTCCTCTTTCTATTGTGAGTTTTAATATATATATATATATATATATATATATATATATATATATATATATATATATATATATAAATGAATCAACACCATGTTAAATTACTCCTCATATTTGGTTTACTACCACAACTGTTGGATTTTTCCTATAAACTACAACAATGGGAAAAAGATGGAAAATAAATTTTGTAATTTTTTTTTTCACTCCACATTAATTTTAATCATTTTACTCAAAGGAGTATTAGTCACTCGTCCAATTTCCAACCATTCGTAGATTGAAATAAAATGCAACAAAAGATTTGTCACAAATTTGATACATATCGAATCTTTTTACAATAAAAAGTGCCCACAGGGACAAGAGCTACTTACCCTTACAAATGCAGATGGAAACCATCCCCCATGACCATCCTTTGTGCCCCACCACCAATCTTGATCACTTCTATCTGTAACTTCAATTATATCACCAGCCAGAAAAGGCAATTCTTCTGAATCAAGGGTTTCGTGGTCCCAAATGGCTTCAGCATACAAACTACCTTCTCCAGAAAGCTAAACAAAATAGTATTTCAAATTAATAACTTCTGGCATAGAAGAAAGTTTATTAAAATAATACAAATACAAAAGTGACGACCAACAACAGGCTCTGGGCCCAGCTAGGCTGGTCCTAGTCAATTTACAATCCCCAGTGAAGATCAATGGCCCTTTTAAAACTCTACTCCATTCCTTATTACCACCTCTTCCGGTAAGCTGTTCCAAGGTTCAACTATCCTGCTAAAATAATAATTTTTCCTAATATCCATTTTAGCCAGAGATTTAAATAGCTTAAAACAATGACCTCTTGTCCTGTTTTCAGTGCTAAACTTTAGCCCTGTAACATCTTTCATTTTAATAAATTTGAACAACTGAATCATGTTCCCTCGGTTTCTTCTTTGCTCAAGACTGTACATTTTTAGCATTCTAAGCCTGGAATCTTAGTCTAAATGAGACAGTTCATTTATTAGCCTCGTAGCCCGCCTTTGAACCCTTTCCAATACATTAATATCTTTCTTAAGATAAGGACACCAAAACTGAACAACATACTCCAAATGAGGTCTTACCAAACTTCTATATAAGGGAAGAACTTCTTTAGATTTGTTTGAAATAGATCTATTGATAGACATAAGTATCTTATTGGCTTTGTTACTAGCTATGCTGCACTGTTGACTAAACTTTAAATCCTGACTTATTAAGACGTCCAGAATAAGTCAGGATTTAAACAGTTAAACATTTAAACAGATAAATCAGGATTTAAAAAATTAAGTCATGATAATTATGTTACATACTAAACTTTAAGAGCTTAGGGCTTTTATAAACTTAAATAGCCATTTTATTTTGAGCTCCCTCACACAAAATGATTTTTGGTAGAAGGCCAGTTGAGTACAACTGAAGTAGGACATTCAAATTTGCTTCTATTTGAGATAACATTAGACATTTCACTAATCCTTTGACACACATCATTGCCTCAGAGGAACAGTAGGATATCTTAATGTAATTCTGGGATCTTGCATGCCAAACTTTTGCTCTGAGGCAAAAGCATTTACTTTCTCAAAAATAGTGTAGTATAACCAAAATTTAAAATAAAATTTTTTATTATCCATTTGATTGATTAAAAAAAGGGGTTAAACATTAGTACAAATGATGTTTCACTTCCGAGAAACAAAAGTTTATTTTACATAATAGATAGTACTTCATACTTGGCATAGGTTTTTTCTTTTGACAAGTATTTAAAAACTTTTACACTAGCTAAATAATATTTCAGAAATGAAAGATATTAATATAAAATTTAGTTAATGCATCTGTTGATGACATACTGCTACACTTTTTAAAAACCAATATTGAAACCAATAAATTAAATTAAAAGTATCAGATTTATATTCGAATCTTCAAGATAAATTACTTTTAAATAATAAAAAAAAATCGCCTTCAAAAAATACCCTGGTATAGTGCCTAGAAAGAGTAGTGTGCCGACCGGCGCTTTTTTCCCTGCGATTCTTGAAGACGAATTGAATGAAAACCGCTAGATGGCAGTGCAGTCGAGGTGCACGTTCAATTTCGCGGTATTTACATTAGTAGACGCGGGATTTTGTTACAATTTAGTTCCGCGTTTCTCTTTTTTACCTTTATTTCGTAAATATTTCATGAAACAGCATTTAAGGCTTTTAATGGAGGCATCAAAGTTGAAAGTGGGTACAAAACATGTAAGGAAAAAGTTACGCTTTTTAAAGCTCCAGCAGATGAAGAAAAACTAAAGTGGAACTCGTTAATTCCCAGGTTAGATAAAGTTTTTGACAAATATTGCTCAATTTGTGCTCTGCATTTCGAAAAACATTTTATTGAAACGCATTTTAAGCACATTATAAATGGTGAGGAAGTTTTGATTCCTCGGGGAAAAACTTTTTTGAAAGATGAGGCAATTCCGACAATTTTCCCAAATCTGCCAACATACTTTACTAAAAAATTACCAAAGAAAAGGTCCATCAGGAATTAAGCAGTTAAGAAAAATGTTCCTGTTTGAAAAAAATAAAACTTTATCTTTCCGCAGAAGAAACTGAAATAACCACGTATAACTCTATCATAAATGAAATTGTTCATATTAATTTGCCTAACGAATATTGGGTTTGTATGAAATTTGAAAAATCTCCAAATATTGTAGTTTTTGTATATAATGTAAATTATGTGGAAAATAATATTGATGATAAAAAGATCATTATTGAAGTAGACACAAAGACAAGGATGTTTTCAAAACCAAATTTTACACAACTGACTGAAAATTTGATTGGCTATTTGATTGGCCAATTGGCTATGTTCATTCGCTCTTCCCATGTTACGGTTCCACGTCATGATAATTTCGTAATTAACTCGTCTATCTTATGATAATTTTGCTCTGGAAACTGTTCTTAAAATTGAAAAAAAAAAAAAAAAATCGAATTTTCGAAAAATCGTTTCGAGGTGCACACCCCGAGCTACAAATTAACTTTATCAAATTTCATGAAAATCCGCCGAACGGTCTAGGTGCTGTCCGCGTCACAGAAATCCAGACAGAGAGACTTTCAGCTTTATTATTAGTAGAGAAAAAAGAGACATGCAGTTATTGAATACTTAGAGGCCATTCATTAATTACTTAAGGATGATTTTGGCAATTTTTGATCCCCCTCCCTCCATGTAAGGGTGCGTAAGATTTTTCACCCCCCCCCCTCCTATTCTTAAGTAAGATTCCATTTTGTTTTTCAAAATGATAAAATAACAAATTTTGGAGTCGTTACATCACTGTAATCGTTATTAAATTCACATTATTAAATTAAATCTTTTGTGTAAAGAAATACTTACTGAAAAGTTAGAATCTAAACTAAATGTTTTTTCGACATTTTTTTTTTGCTTTTGTTTTGATGTAATATTAATTAAAAATAAAACATGCCATACACAATGCGACTCTTTTATTATATTTTACACTATTCATTCTTTGTAAAACAAACAAAAAAACATCTTATCCTAACATGTTTCTTACCTTCCAGACGCAAATGGAACATAATCTGTGCCAAATCACTTGTTGACCGCGCAATTTCTAATGTGAAATACCGACTTGGAAAATATTACGTAAGAATGAGTTTGACCCCCCCCCCAGGTACGTAGAGGCTTTTCCAACCCTCCTCCCCCTCGGGACCCTTACGTATTTAATGACTGGCCCCTTATATTCTACTATTTTCATTAAAGATAAATTAGCATAAGGTAATTTTATATTCTTCAAAAAATAAATGAACACCCATGTAACAAATAGCACTTATTACAGAATTTGTCCTTTGCGCAGAAATAAGTTCAATCCGAAAAACAGGGCTTTTAAACTGCGAAATCAGCATGCAATTCCTGATTTAAAACGAGTCTGATTGAGGAGCATAAGGTACTCCTTGAGCGCAGCGCCATCTGGATTTTCCTCAGATCTGACCTCACTTTTTCCCCGTCGATCGGCACACTACTCTTTCTAGGCACTATAACCCAGGAACTAAAAAGCCAAAAATTACTGATTACACTTACATTCTATTTCCTACCCAAACATAGAAATGAAATTTATTTTACAATTCCAGTACAAAAATCAACTAAACAAAGCACCGAATTATAAAATAAACACTGATTTAAATTACTATATGATGAACTATTTTAAATACCTAACTAATTATATATGATCTCTTAATTTTCAATAACCTTTTGAAGTCAGGGCCTCCTATAAACAACTACATAACATAACTAACAACCCACCAAATCCTGAATTAAACACTAATTTAACTATACGCGAAATAATTAGTCTTTAAAACTAAACCTACTCAGTTACGTTAGGTAGTAGTTTATAGAAGGCTCCGACTTCAAAAGGTTATTAAAAATTAAGAGATCGTATATAATTAGTTAGGTATTTAAATAATTCATCGTATAGTAATTTAAATCGGTGTTTATTTTAAAATTTGGTGTTTAGTTTAGTTGATTTTTGTACTGGAATTGTAAAATAAATTTTATTTCTATGTTTGGGTAAGAAATAGAATGTAAGTGTAATCAGTTATTTTTTCTTTTTAGTTCCTGGATATTTTTTGAAGGCGTTTTTTTTTTAGATTTAAAAGTAATTTATTTTTTTGCTTTTTAATGGTGTAAATAACATGGCGAGCGTCTCGGAGACTTCTGACGACTGTGAAGAAAGGCTTTTTCAAATGCGTAACTATGCACAAAAAAAATTGTCTTCATCATTTGTTCAACTTTATCAAAGTTTGCTTTCCGAAAGCAAATGCATGAGTCACTAAAAAAAAAAAAAAAAAAATCACAATTAGTGTCATGTAACTCGTAATAAAAGTCGCTTGTTTCTTCACATGGCCCCACTATAGATGAAGATTAAAAATTCCACTAGAATGAATTTTATGTTTGCTTCAGAGAATCCTTAATTCAAAATTTACATTATCATTACTCTTAATAATATATATTTTTAGTACTTTCTTTAACTATAGGTAAATAAAGTATAAACCTTTGTTTTATGGCCTTTGTTTATCAATGGGTTTTATATTTAATCATTTGTGAGAGAAATGGCATGAAATTTATTGTTTTACCCTTAACTTTTCCCTAAAGAACAAATAGGGTAAATCAAAAATTTGGAACCTAATATGACCACCCCCTAAACAAAACCACCACTAAACAAAAAAAAAAAAGCATAAAAACCGGTTCACTAAGTGAGACGATATACAAAGTTAATAAAGTTTAAATTGATTTAAATGCTAGTGTGATATTTGAAAAGTTCCCACAATTTCATCAAACCTGAACTTGATTAACATTAGACTGCCGAGGAATTATGCTGTTTCAAACAAAAAAAGACTTTTCCTTATCGGTACAGGCAGGGGCGTGCATAGAAATTTTGGAGCACATCACAAATGACTTTTCCGGGCCCCTCTCCATATTGTTTACCTGTATATTTCACCGTTAGTTACAAAAATATTGGGCCCCTTCCAGGCTCGGGCCCGGGCGAACAGGTGTCCCTCCCCACTCCCCGTGCACGCCCCTGGGTACAGGTGTCTTCGAGTATTTATGGAACGTTGTACAAAGGAAAAACAAATCTGACGAGTTCAGAACCTCCTCCTTTTTTTGAAGATTGCTAATTAATGTAACCCTAATTTCAAATTGAACTGGCAGCATCGTGAAATAGTAAATCCAGAATATTGGTCAAACTTCAGAAATCATACACAGTTATAATGTATATTATTAAAGAATATAAATTAAATCGCGGGGGAGGGGTGCGCTGTATTCAATTCCCCCTCAATTCAACACTAAATATATTTAAAAATTGGAATATTAAATAAAGAACTTTATATTTTAGTGCCTAAATAAAGTTATTTATTAGTAAATAAAATATTAAGGTAATTGATTCAACTATTAAAGTAGCAAAGTATATTTAATTTACTGCTGTGCTACGCAGTAATAAATACATTAAAAACACTTATAATAAAAAATTACCAGCCGGCGCAGCATTGAGAAAATTAATCATCCATGTGCCGCGAGAATTAAATATCGCTCAAGAGAAAGCCAAAACCTTAGGTGTGAAAATACACCGATCACAGCAACATCACGTGACCATGACGTATGAAATTTAAAGTTTCTAGGATTTCTCCGGGATCCCTTATCAGATCCAGACCAAATTACAATGGAACCATCTGGGAAGTATACCCTTCCAAACAAAAAAAAAAAAAAAATTCAAATCGGTCCAGTAGTGTTGGAATAATTCGAAAACACACATAAAAGGCTGCAATACGAAATCATAACCTCCTTTTTTGAAGTCGGTTAAAAATCATTGCTAAAATAAGTGCAAAATATTAAATCTTTGTCATTGTTTGCTTCTTTGAGGCATTTGAAATATTTAGTGGATTTGCTGAATACAGAAGTGGATTAAATGAATCAATTAACAAATGTTTTGATGCACAATAATTGCAAATTACTGCAGACACATGTTTTGGTACTGCAGACACATGTTTTGGTGTTACAAAGAACACCTTTTTCAATGCAAAGAAATGTGAGCTGTGTTATTTGTTACAGAAGTTGGATGTTGGATTTTGTTTTATTGAGTGCATGGCTGATAAGTATGAATAGCATAAAAAGAAAAAGGAAGAATAATTTAGAAAAGCATAAGTAAAAGGGGGGGGGGGGTAAATAAGAACAATATTAGTGATATAATATGAAAAACAAGGTGCCAATGCCTCCCAATAGACAAAACATGTTTTCAACTTCAAATATACAAATATGCAAAAGACAACTTATAACACGAAGAAAAAATATTATAATAATATTTGCATAATTAATGCAAAAAAACAATGACATAAAATGATTTTAAATATGCTTAGATTGTGAAAATTTGTTTCATATCCTTAATTCTAAATGGTAGTATAAGTATAAAAATAACAGTTTATGAAAATAAAACTCAAAATGAAGCAGAATAAAACCTTATTTGGCATTATGAAAAGGCATAAAAGAAATTGAATTAACTCTGCTTCACTTACCTCCCAACATGTATTTGAGCGCCTACTTGGGCTGCAACAATGACTGTGATAGATGTCACTTTCTGAAGAAGCCTCATCATCTGACGATAAACTTCCTTTCTGAAAGCTATCATGATCAGCAGAACCTATAAGATTTGTATTAATAAGATAATATGTAAAACTAGCATATTTAGGAAAAGTGTTTAATACAGATTGCCAATGTTGAAATTTAGGGGAGCAAGCCTTGCATTGTACAATTAAGCAATAAAATGCAGCCTCTAAATATAATTTTCTGACATTAAGGTTTCATAACTCACATCATTTAACCTAACACAATCTACCCCCTCTTTCATGAGAATAAAAATTGAGGCATTGATATGGGAAAGGGTGTAAGTCCAAAAAATTGAATAGATTTTTGGACACTTATTTCAGGAAAAATAGCCAAAAAAAAAAAAAAAAAAAAAAAAAAGGAAAAGAACAATGTAATCTCTCATCCCCCTCCCATCCGAAGAAAAAAATTTCAATGAAAACAAGCACCACAATCGAGGAAAGTAAAAATTCTCCTTCCCAAAAGAAAAAAAAAACTTACCTAAACAATTAAAAAAGAAATAAAACCTGCCCAAAGAAAGAATTATAATTAAATTAAGCTTCAAGCAATATAAATCTCTCCTTTGTCCCGTCATTTCAACTTTTTCTCCAAAGGGGGAATTGCAAATGGCATACTGTCAAATGCATATTACATCGAGAATCAAAAAATTACACCTTAATTTATAGAACTGCAGCAATTTTCAGAAAGCGGGGGAGGGAGGCAATGCCTCTCCAGACCCTCTTAAATGGCGGACCTGTCCCCCTCCCCTCAAAGAAAAGGAAATAACTATAAGAAATCTCTAGAAAAAACATTTTGTATACCACAAAAGTCTATGTATTGCTAAATTTTAACCCAATTCACATGTAAAAACTATCGATACTCGTAAAATGATGTATACGGGTGGCTTATATGTAACTCAAAAAAACTAAAAAAATATTTAAAGCATTTAATTGGCAAAAAACCACCCATTAAATATCGCTCAAACCCTATTCATACGAGGATTCTAGGTTTTTTCTCCCTTAGCAACGGCCTTGTTGGAAACATCCCCGGGTTTCTGACAACCCCTGACATCACCACTGAACATGTGGATTGCAGACGGATGTAAAGCACATGGCAGTACTCACCCAATAGGGAGACCAATGAAATGCGACTCACAACTAGACGGACGTCAAATATCTAGCTTCTCGTCATATTGACGGATTCCGTTCAATACGGCTTGCTGTCATGGCAACACCGACAGAAAAGTGTTTTTTGGGAGAAAAAATCGTCCCTGACATGAGGTGCGAATGTTGCTTGATTTGGGTGGTGAATACGAGTATAAATTTGGCTTCTTTGAGTATGAATTTTAGAGCTCTCGGTGTTCCATCTAAAATGTTTAGCATTTCTAATGATTTTAACCTAAGCATATGAATGAAAAATACATTACCTCGTGTACATTCTCTTAAATTGTGTACAGAGCCAGTCATTTCCAGTTCTACTGGTTGACTAATTGAGCGTCTCAGACGATATCGCCCTCTCTGTTTGGACATTAGTATTCGTGAATGTGCTCTACACAATTTCATAGGATTAGCTCGCCATATCTGAAAATGGAAAATAAAAAGAAGACTTTAGAAAAGATTGATAGCATATCAGCAATAGCACATATATGTTTAGAATCGGCATGTTAAGTCCA
Source organism: Uloborus diversus (assembly GCF_026930045.1). Taxonomy (NCBI): domain Eukaryota; kingdom Metazoa; phylum Arthropoda; class Arachnida; order Araneae; family Uloboridae; genus Uloborus; species Uloborus diversus. Next base: position 20,950,000 of record NC_072733.1, on the reverse strand, counting down.
AATAACTCTCCCACCAGGGCTGAACTATTACTCCGTCAGTCCGTGCTCCTGCACGGAGTAAAAAATTTGAGGTGTGCAAAATTGCCAAATCAAACTGAGAGAAATATCGCGATTGAGCAACTGAGGGAAAAAAAACCCCTAAGTTGTCGGGAAAAAAATTCTGCCACCATCTACAAATGAAGAGGACGATCTGCAATATCCCCTTATCTATTCTAGAATCATAGTCTGCAGAAGTTTAAAGTAAAAGGTGGTAGTTCTTGTCTAACTTTAACTAATTACAGACTTTAAAATCATTTTAAACGAAGGAGAGTCATCAGTATCATCATCACCAGCAGGGCCACCAACTTAAAATTTTTAGGATGGGAGAAATTCTCAAATAGTCAAATGGCACTCCAAATTTTTCCGAGTGATAAAATACGGATATGCACAAATATGTACTTAACTTACATCTAGTAAATAGTTACATTTAGGCATTTAAATATTTCAATTATGTCTCCAAATTTGAAGAACCGTCAGGCAAAATTTGCCGAATCGTGAATTTTTTGGGAGATTATACAGTGACCTCCCATCGGGAGGGGAACGGAATGCTGGGTAAACATTAGGGTGGAGTGAAAAAAATCCAAATCTGATAACCTTTAAGTAATAGTGCGGAAAAGTTTTCTTTTGTAGAGATATTAAGTCATACAAAAGGATTTTGACAGAAAAAAAATTTCTTGAGGGTTTGCTCGAGCCTTGAAGTTGACCATTATTGAATAAAAACTGGGGAAATTTTCAATAATTTCATCAAAAATAAAAAAAATGCTATATTTGATGTAATATCACAAAAGAATAGGAATTTTGTGTAGACACACTGCATGTGATCTTTACATCTTTAATGATAGGGTGGGAAGGTTCGGAAGCGCTTCCGCGTAAACTTTTCAAAATTGAAATCATAACTACACATCTGTAAGCAATCTTTTGATGATGTTTTCGGAGGGGGTGAGCTTCAGGGAATTTCACCCAGCTCCGAAATTTTTCTAAATTAAAGTTTTGCATAAGAATAAGCAAGAGTGGTGTCTGAACTATTAAACAAGTTTTATTTATTTATATTTATTTATTTTCCGCACTGTGCTATTGCTGTCATATTTTTGTAATCTTTCTAGAAATGCTCTAAACTAGAAATTTGTAAAAATACGTTTTTGAATACATGTATGCATATTTAAATAGAAAAGATAAAACTTAGAACTGTGAATTACAAAAGTAACTACTCCATATACCTAGATCAAATAACGTATCAAAAATAGTTTTAAATACCTGATCAAGACTAGAAATATTTTTCTGTTGGTCTTCTGAACTTGTTGTATCCGAGGCTGTCCTTGTTAAGTCATGCCTGCCATCCTATAATACAATTTTAAAAAAAATATCAGAAGCAAATACATAAAATATACATGCAAAATATATATTTCTAATTCTTAGTTGACACTCCTTACGAGCAAAATGCTGCAAGACAAATTTTAGAGTTCGCACACACGCATAAAATTTTACAACATTAAAGGATCAAAGACACAAAATGAATGTTATATGAATGTTTTAAAAATCCTAGCGGTCACAAAGTATTTATAGCAAATAACTTAATTAGAATATTTTTGGTTTCAAGCTAAAAGAGAAAGTGTTTTAGCCTGAAACTAAAGAAATATTTTAGCCTGAAACAAAACAATCGTAGTTTACTTCATATCCCGGAGCAAGCGAATTACTTATTCTACAACAAAAAGCAATTTGAGTGATGCAAATGAAAACAAAATTTGTACTCTTATACAATAGCAAATAAAAATACCCTTCAAGAGTGCAAATACGATAGTAAAGCATAATATTCAACTTTTCATTTGATTGCCAACATTATCAATCAATGAAAACGAATGGTATAAATAAGAGAAAATCATGTCCGGCACAATTATTATATTGAAAACTTGTTTTTAAAAAAATGTAACTCATAAAAAGCGGACGAATGAGAGGAGGGGGCAGAAAATCAGTTTGAATAATATATATATATATATATATATATATATATATATATATATATATATATATATATATATACACACACACACACAATGTGTCTCAGTTAACTGTTTCAAAACTCAAGAGGGGTAGGGTGCATCCAGACGACATGAAATCACACAGCAATGCGGAGTAAGAAATGCTTTCTTCAAGCGGTAATGTACACAAAAGTACAATAAAGAATAGAAACGGCAAGTGAAAAATCTTTTTAACAATACACGAAAAAAAGGTACATGGGTCTAAGGGCTAAGTTTTTTCAACCCACTACAATGCACAACTCACATCTTTGGAGCATGGAACTCCGAACGGTCTGGAATACTCCTGGCATATCTCGAATTTCTCGCACTGAGAAAGCATTTCAGACCTCACATTGCTTGATTTTGCGTTGTCAGGATGCATATTCATTTTTTGAACTGCGTGTTACACTAGTGGAACAATTTCTAAGAAAATTGCTGTTGAGTTCGATTTTTTAGCAGTTTTTGATTTAAGTAGGCCTCTTGATTTGAAACCTGTACTTGGTTCTTTTTCCAACCACATCAGGTTTTAGTCCACTTTCCACGGGAGAGTGAGTGTCAAAAGAAGCATTCCTGCTGTCTTATTACTAGTCGTCATAAACCTTTTAAGCTGTTTTCTTAAAACTTTAGAAAAATTTTAATAAAGTAATATCACTGCAAAAAAAAAAAAAAAAAACATATTTTCAATAAGGGAATATATAATAATTCCTTTTCTTTTTGCATTGTGTATCGAATGTACGTATGATTGCTGCTTACCTAGAAAATCATTTTTCGACTCCCCCCCCCCCAAAAAAGTGGCATATTTCATGAATTGAGTTATTTGAGCCCTTACAAAAATTACATGAAAACTAAAACAGATCTTTTTAGGACTCAGAAATCATAAGTTACACAAACACATAAGTCGGAAATCTAAAATATTCCATCCCAATCGCTCATCTCCAGCGTTATTGTTAGATTGCCAAGTTACTGCATGCTTCATCTGTTGTTCGCAGTCCAATGTATTTCACATGTGGAAAAAATACCAATGGCATATTACTAAACGTATCTATGATTGAATATGAATACTCGTAACAGTATATCTCTCAGTAGGAATTACAAATGTTTATCTTCACGTTCACCAATATAAGGGTCATTCTCCAGAAAACGTAACTTTTGAACGCAAAATTTTTTCAATTTCTAAACCTTTTGTTTTTTTTTTTTCATTCTTACATGAAAGTGTTTCCCACTAGAAGTAACCACAAACAATGGCCCAGCTAAGTTCCAATTATTTTACTCATAAATACAAAAAATTAAAAAATGCCTTGTTCATGGAAATAAAAAAAAAAGAAAATTTGTTTCAATGTTTAAAAACTGAGGCCAATTTAATATCAAAGTAGTAATTTTGCTAATTGTGCAAATAATAAGCTATTTTAATGATTAGTGGGAATTCAATATTAAGCTGTCTTAATTAAAGCACGGCTTAATTAATAGTTATCGTTTTAGTTATCAAATGTTTGTAAAAAATAGTATTTAGTAATTTTGAGAATGCACTGGTAATTTATAATTGTGGTAGAATGACTAAGATTGATGTATTTAACCTCCATCGTTTATTTTCAACTCACAAATAATGACATTGATATGGTCTGTCACGGAGGTGAGGAATTTTCTATTAATATAGGCCTAATGGATACATTTTTCAGGGAAATATGTTTTTTCTTCAATGCTACAATCTGCACATATCAAGCATATGAAAACATGTTCACTTCTTTTTTCACATTAATTTACATCCCTGAAATTTGCGTTCATGGAGGTGAGAAGTCAGAATAACCACACTAAGTTTTTACAGCAAAATCTGTATCTCCTTGTTTTTCGACAAAAATCTCACAACTTCAACTATGGCTGAAAATAAACAATGGGATAACAAGGGGGTTCCCTTGTATCATGGAATATAAAATTTGATGTCATTACTGCCACGTGTTAATGAGGAATTGCATTTTAAGTTTGGATAACGGAGGTGAGCATTTTTTGTGTGACATAACAACTTATCCTAAAAAAACAAACTAAAATACAATATTAAAAAATTAAATATTCTTAAACAATTAGTATTTGAGACACTTGTGAATGGAATAATAAATAAATAAATATCTAACTTTTAATTAAACAAGTTATTAAGCAACAAAAAACAGTCACACCAGGTGTGTGACATGTCACGGAGGTGAGAATTCACATGTGTATCAAAAATATCCTAAAATGAAAATTATTAAAAAATTGTTGGCAGGTTTAAATAGATTTATTTTTGATGAAATTAAAAAACATTGTTAAATGAATTGTTCCTTAAAGTTTTTTCTGTAAAAGGCGTGTGACAGAAAAGTTACTTTTTTAAGAATGACCCATAAACAAATACAACAATACAACACGGCATAAGGACAAATTAGAAATGAAAATTCTACATTCCTAAGCTCGTGTATGCAATCTCCATTGCAAAATTTCTAGCAAATCACATTTGATTTGGTCAATTTTACATCCTACGGAATTATGGTGCACAAGTTTTTCTAAAATGATTTTTCTACTTCTTTATTTTTTTCCTTTTTTAAAATAGTTAAACAATAGCTGAGATATTAAACAAATAGGTGACGTTTGGCGATGTTCCATAAAGAAAAAACATTAGGGTTTGTTTGATTTTCCTTGCTAACAAAACAGCGACAATGTAAAACTTAATGTAACAAGGGGTGGTAGTTGTAAAAATACTAACTCTTAATGTAATATTATAAATATTGAATAATTTCCAAATAATAATCTTTAATAATTGCGAATTTTTCAAGCACGCAAACTGCTCTCTCTGAAGTAACTGCCTTAATCCAAATTAATAAAGAAAACGTTTGTTGCAACAAAATAGCAATTTTACTCATCATGTCTGATTCACTCCTAGACAAACACGTACGATTATTTTGAATAGTTTTTCTGAATTCGTGTTTTCTCGCACTGAACGTTTTTACCTGTTTTATAATATATATATTTCACTTATATAGGCTTAACTTTTACTAATCAGTAGCGTTACTTACAGAAGATTTTGTGCGTGGAGAGAGATTATTTTCTGGGGTTAACGAATCAGTAACAGCTTTTGACTTGGAAGAATAATCTGGCGATGCAGTTGTTTTCTGATGAATATTTGCATCACTTCCAGAAAATACAGACTGAAAGACAAATTTATTATTTAAATTTAAAATTTAAGGTTTAAGGAAAACAGCTATAGAATTAAACTTATTACTTACGGCATGCAATATTGCCATGTAATTACACACTACATTCAAGGGGGCTAAATTCAAGTAGTCAACTCCCGCTACAACGCGATCGATTCGACTTACGCGAAATGGCTATAACGTGAGCTTTTCACGAGCAATGAATTTTAGAGCAAAAGCGAATTTCTCGCGTACAACACGAAACTATTTAAAAGTAATCGTGGTGTTAAGTGTCTACTTCGTTATTTACTACTAAATATTGACATCGTGAATGCACGTTCATCTTTTTAGCATCACTGACTGCTCAAGTTCCCACACACCGCACTAGTCATCTAAACATCGGTTTGTTAGTGAAGATGGAGGGGGGGGGGGAGCGAAAAGTTGCGCCAATTCAAGAAAAGGTAAAGATTCTTGATACGCTTGAACAACAAAAAAGTGAATCGAAAGTAGCTCAACAATTAGGTATGAGTGAACCTTCCATACGTGCAATTAAAGTTCAAGAAAAGGCAATCCGTATAAGTTCAGAATTTAGTTTTAATATGAAACTCGTAAGCAAAATGCAAACAGTATGAAATGGGAAGCTGCTCTTATATTGTGGATTATAGAGACCCTGAAAGAGGGGTGTAACCATAGGACGGAAACGTTATAAAAGTAAATGCGAAACTACTCTATTTAAAAATATATTAGAATAACGATCTGATTGCGCAGCATAAAAAATCATCTTCAATTTTTAAGTTATAAATGTAACTATAATTGTATCTACTGTACAGTACTACTATAGTGCAGCGTTTTATTATTGCTACATGCTGTACGAATTGCATCGTTTTGTTTTATGTCGTCCCATTGATCATTGATTTTGTGCATCGCACCAACATTCTATGTTGAATAACGCAGCTTTTTTAAAAAAATACAGTAAAATTTCAGCTCTTCATGTAAAAAACGGTAATATATAATTAATAAATCGTTTAAAACAGTTTGAAAGGTGCTTAAAAATGTCTAAAATAATTGGGTATGTTAATAAAAAATCATATACAATGCCTTTTTCCACAACGCGAAATTTCGACTTAACGCGAAGAGTCTTGGAACGCATCCCTCGCGTAAGTGGGGATCCGACTGTATTTGAATTACGCTTTTATCAGAATTAATTTGAAAACTTGTGCAATATTTGTCAATTATGTAAATTTTCAATCCTTTACTTATTGTTCATTAAACTCACATTCCGGTTAAAAATGAAATATTTTCTTGACTAATGTATGAATCATTTACATGCATAATTTTTAGGATTAAAAAAAATAATTTCTGATTAAAATACAACTACAGAATTCTCGAATTTATAGTGTAATGTACAGTATACTGTGAAACGAAATCCCAGGAAGAATTATAGCAAAACATGAAAGATGTAACACATTAACTAATCAAAATTGTTTATTCTCAAATTAAGACACAGATTTAAAGACTGAACTGTTGAATCTTAACGACTGTAAGGAAAATGTAGTAAAACTACGAATCCTTTTACACATTTTACGTGTAAAAAAAGAAAAAGTTTTTAATTTTACATTTCTTTTTTCTTCTTTTTTGGCATAAAAAAATATAGTTAATTACTGATAGGTGAACAAGTCTCAGAAGATACTTTAAGCATACTGACTTTCTGCAACCATTGCACTACTACCGCTAATAAAATTCATGTTCCCGAGACATTTAGAAATTTCTATATGATTCGATTGATTTTTCGTAAGCTCATGATCACATGAGAATCATTTTTTCCAACTTTTTATTTCTCTATTTTTCACAAAGGTTGTGAAAAAAAAAAAAAAACTTATTTATTTGCTATTTTTCTGACTAAGATAACGATGGGATAGCAAATTATTTTCATTACTTTTCCAAAATAAAGTGAAGGGATTAGAGAAACCTTTCCGATTCACGACACCCTTTGAAGAATTTTCTCATGACATCCTTGTATAGTTCTATTATATACATATTATTCTTATCATGGACACTTCGCGACACCCCTCACATCTTACTGCGTTATCCCAGGGTGTCGTGGTACCAACTTTGGAAGCCCCTGAACAAGATTGAATGAGGAAGTACTCTAATGAAAATATCTTCGTAGATGCCAGTGATAGACGTGTTGCCATGAGTACTAGAATTAAGAGGTGAAAATACAAATTACCTAATTATATTTTAGACATTCTAAAGAGACTTCAAATCCGAACATGAAAAAATAGTAACAACGATGAAGTTAATGTATGAATTATTTTTTAAAAATACATTTACATAGGAATTTTTTCTTCTGAAACATCGACATTTCAAATTCTTTCTCAGAATATTTTTTCATTTTATGAAATTTACTGAAATTCAAGATACAGTAAAACCTGTAAAGTTGACCACCCTTGTAAGTTGACCACCTGTCTATGTTGACCGCTTTTGTAAGGAACGGAATTAGCCCTATCTCATATAATGTAGGAAAACCTCTGTAACTTGACCACCTCTCTATCTTGACCACCTGTCTATCTTGACCACTAATGTACGCCAAATTTGGTCTGGAGTATTGCAAAAAACTCTTTGTAAGTTGACCACTTGGTTTATTTTTTTTTTAAACTTTCTTCAGCATATTATTTTATTATTAATTTATTTATTATAATAATATTTTTTTTGATAGCATTCAAAAAATGTTTTAATGCTTTAATGAAGTACAGTAAAACCTGTAAAGTTGACCACCTTTGTAAGTTGACCACCTGTCTATGTTGACCGCTTTTGTCAGGAACGGAATTAGTCATATCTTGTATAATGAAGGAAAACCTCTGTAACTTGACCACCTTTCTATCTTGACCACCTGTCTATCTTGACCACTAATGTACCCCAAATTTGGTTTGGAGTATTGTAAAAAACCCTTTGTAAGTTGACCACTTAATTTATTTTTTAAAACTTAATTTAGCAAATTATTTTATTTTATTATTATTTTTCTTATATCTTTCCAAGAATATTTTTGATGCCAGACCAGCATTTTACCAACTAAATGAAACAGCAGCATAACTAAACCTCCTTGTAAGTTTAACCCCCACATTGAAAAACTACTAAGAACACTTTTATTCTAAAAAATTGTTTTTCTTTTGTTGTTCTATTTGAGATTACCTTTTGTACTCTCTGGTTAATGAAAACATGCGTCAGTAGAAAAGTTCAATGTATTTTTTCCCAGATCAAATTAATTGAAAGGGAGAAATCCAGAGAAAATTAGCTGACACATATGGAATTTCCAAAACTAGTGTCTAATAAGTGCACCAAATTTCAATAAGGAGTTATTTTGTTGAAAAGTAGATCATCATGGTTATAAATGTATTAAATGTATATGAGAAAAAAAAAGGGAAAATTTTGTTATTTTTGATTAGCTATGAATTTTTAGGAACTATTAATATCAAATAACTTTTTATAAACAATGATTTTTTTTTTGATCAATTTACTGAAATTTTAAATTTACATGACACATTATACGTCATTCTGAGAAAATAACCTCCTAAAATATTTGAATAACATTTTAAATTATTGTTTCAAAATAGTGTTAAGCAATGAAAGTGAGTTGAACGGAAAGAGTAAGTGTCAATTAGTCAAAAAATGAATACATGGTGCAAGAAATGACAAAAAAAAAAAAAAAAAAATCATTACCCCCTTTATAAGTTGACCACCAAAGTACTGCACCGCAAGTGGTCAACTTACACAGGTTTCACTGTACTAGCATTTTTCTAACTAAACAGTAGCATAAAGCTTATGCTGCTCTTTATTCTCCAAACTTGTTTTTCATTTGTTGTTCTATTTGAGATAGCTTTTTGTACTCTGTTCAATGAAAATAGGTGTCAGTAGAAAAGTTCAGTCTTTTCTTTCAGTTGCAACACGTTGTGGCAACACAGGAATTCTGCTAAAAAGAGCAGGCCCGGATCTATACAGGCACTGCGGGTACGCAGATTTGGGCCTGCTAATGAGTAATGAGTGAAGTTACATGTTTCTGGTGCAAGGGATTAAGAGATAGGACATTTTAATTTTGCCTTTATGAACTGGGAGAGTCGAACTTGTTGCTTTTTGTGCTATAAGTTTTATATAAAAAGACTTCAAAAAGAAAGATAGTGGAACTTGATATTAATTAAAAGTATGAAATATTAAAAGTGATTGAAAATGGAGAAAGCCACAGAAAACTAGCTGGCATATATGGAATTTCTAAAACTACAGTGTCTAATATAGTTAAAAACAAGGGAAAAATAACAAAAGTATTTGAATAGTATTTTTAATTATTGTTACTTTCAATAATGTTAAACAATGAAAGTGGAGTTGAACAGAAAGAGTAAGGGTGAATTCCTCAAAATAATAATAATAATAATAATAATAATAATAATAATAATAATAATAATACATGGTGCAAGAAATAACAAAATATATTTTAAAAAAATTACCACCCTTTATAAGTTGACCACCTGTCTAAGTTGACCGCCAAAGTACTGCACCGCGAGTGGTCAACTTACACAGGTTTCACTGTACTAAAATAATCATTAAAAGCTGGAAGAGGATGCTTCCTAATTCCATATTTGTTGCTGCTTTACTTGACGCTGTTTTTTTTTTTTTTTTTTGAATTATTCACGCATTTAACACGTAAAGTTTTTTTCTAATACTAATTGAAGGGGAAACTCAAGTTCTCAAAATTATTTCCAAACTCAATTTATTTCATGTTTAATATCTACGCATAAGACATAATTTCGAGGCATCAAAACGAGTAAACGTTTTTAAGTATTAGAGTTATTACCTCAATAATTTTTAACTTGAGTGTCTTAGTGCAGTATATTTCACGAAATCATTTACTTGAATGATTTAATGATACTATTTACTCAAGATACAGGTGGTAATAATAATAATTAAAAAAGAAAAAATCCATTCACACACATATAAATTGCATAATCTATTCCAATCATACTTTAAAAAGCGATCTTGATGGCCCCTCTTCCAGCGCTTTGTCCCATAACAATGATTTTTCAATTCCACAGCAAATGTACGCAATCATTAAAATGCAATGAAGATAAATACGTTTATATTAAAATGTAATATGTGACAGTCTACAATAAGAATTACAATAAACATTTTTTTTTTAATTTTGTTTGAACATCATTTTCCATGTGTCCCCAGTTTTTGCTTCGTTACTATTTATAAGGGCAGAAGAACTTTAGATTTGTTTGAAATAGATCTATTGATAAACCCAAGCATCTTATTGGCCTTGTTACTAGCAATGCTGCTTTGTTGGCTAAACTTTAAATCCTGACTTATTAAGACCCCCAGATCAGTAACTTTTTCTGCCTGACTAATGACTGAACGTTGCAAATAATAACTTGTACACTTATTTCCATGCCCTAAATGTAGCACTTGACATTTCCTAACATTAACAGCCATACCCCATTTAGCAGCCCACTCTGTAATATGATCTAGATCCTCTTGCAACTGATTTGCTTGTTCTTCATTTTCTACAGTCCCCATAACCTTTACATCATCAGTAAAACAATTCATGTTCCTATAAATATTTTTGTGAATATCGTTCATAAAAACAATGAACAAAACAGGCCCTAACACTGATCCTTGAGGAACCCCACTTAAAACCTCATTCCAATTAGAATAATTTCCCCTTACAACTACCCTTTGTTTCCTTCCGGTCAGCCAGCTTTTTACCCAAATGAAAGTTTTCCCGCCTATTCCTATATCAGCTAATTTGCTAAGTAGAGCAACATGCGGTACCTTATCGAAAGCTTTTTGAAAATCAATGTAAACAACATCTTTTTCAAAACATTGTAAGTACTCTTATATTTATGATTAGTAGAGCAAAAATATTTCGTGACTTTCAAGAGTACTTTTTAAGTGAGTAAACATAAATTGTATTTTTTCGTAGAATTTGAACACGAAATTAGCTTTAATTCTTACGTAGCTTAACACATTGATGCAACAACTGAATGCTTAAACACATTGTCTAAATGTTTAGTACTGCGTTATCGGTAAAATATGAAAGTGAATTTTTCCTACTTACGATAAAATCTCCCAAATTTTAAACTTACCGTGCCAAGAGTTTTGTTTAAAGAATTTTTATTAGATGTATCAAAAACACTATCAACACTGTCATAAATAAGACTCATTCTCCAATCTGCTCTTTTATTTCGTTTTCTAACTTGAATATTGGGTGGGTTGGAATGTGCTTTTGGTCTGTTATTTGTACTTGATCGTTTCTCGTGTTCATTTTGAGAATTTTTATGCAGGTCATTTAGTCTGCAATTTGTCTGTGGAACAGAAAGTTTTTCTGTTGCAGTTCCTTTTGCCTCTTGCTCTGAGACAAGATTCGTTTTATGCAACTCAATAGAAATATGAGAATTGGATATTTTTTCTTGTTCATTATATTCACTAATTTCTGCTGATGGCTTAAGGGAAGAAGTATGAAGATCTGTGCTAGACACTGTTTTCTTTTTCTGAAAACGAAGGGCAAAACTCTTTCGAAATCTTTGCAAAAGACTATCTGTTGGTGAAAGCTGTGGAGTAGATGTATGTAATGAAAGATTATATCTTGTTATTAAATTGGACGATGTCGCTGAAATGTCCGTGAGTTCATCAACTTCTGACAATATAGGCTGTGATCCACTGGCAACGTGGCCCAAAGGAAATATGCTTGCCCCATTCGAACTGACTTGTTCAAAATCAAGATCATAAAACTGTGAAGTAGGCCTTTTCTTGGAGTCCACCGAATCTGATACAGTTTTGCGAACAGGTCTTGCGTTGATTTCTGATGTACTTTTCCCTTTAGCTTGTCTTTCAGACCGGGATGTTGCTCTGCTGCGGAGTCGAAGGATTGGTGCTTTGTGTTTGCTCATGACTATGGGCAGATGATTCTCTAGTGTTTTATCAGTGGAGTTCTCAAAGGGCATGAATTCCTCCACCATGTTCAAAGTTGTATCCTCTAAAACATGGTTATTTCCCAGGCCCATTATTGCATCAGCCTGCACAGGCACTTCATTACAGTTTAAAAGCTTTTCTTCAAGACACGCCTCATTCTTATCTGGAGTTTTTCTTTTTTTCTGAAAAATACAAAACAACTTCATTAAAAGGAGGAAATTTATTTAAAACTTTAATTTCAAAGTTATTGAAAAAACGTTATTAAAGACAACTGCAGCAGCGGTGAAGGGAGGGAAAAAAATGTCCTGATATAAATCAATATAATGCACACGTTTAAATATGCAGAATAAACCCAAGGGACTTCATAGGATTTTTTTCGTTTTATCTCAAGTAAATTGCTCAATTTAATTTTTGAAAGGTCAAATAAAAACATTTATAGAACAAAATAAAAAAAGTTAACCAAATGATCAATTTATATTATCTGAATAGCTATCTTTATAAGAGACAGAAAGAAGCAAATTGATGTATGCCAAAATTAAAATTTTACCATTCGCACCGATTATCGCCAAAATTTTAATTTTGGCGATAATCGGTGCGAATGGTAGAAGAAACTCTCTTCTGTTTTGGGGATACAGTCTTATTTAGAGACAAATTTCAATGATAGCCTACCAAGGATCTGAACTTCAAACGCGTTTTACTCGAAACTTGAAAAAATCCACTTTCATCCCTTTGCTTCTCACTGCCTCATATGTAATCCACATCATTCTAACTTAGAAAAATAATAAGAGCCAAAAAAAAAAAAAAGAAGAAGAAAAAAAAAAACAATATCCAACGGCTTGGAAACTGTCAATTATGAATTACCTTATGTTTGCTTGTTTGAAGCAAATTGCGCGGAAAATTACATATCATAAAATAATGGGTTGAAGACTATAGGATACGAATGATATATTATAAGAAGGGGGAGGGGGAGTTTTTGTAATGTTTAAGTCGTACTTTAAAAGTATGTTTTATGCTTCAGTTCAAAACGGCAAATCTTTATTATTTTTCAGAATATTTTTTTCGCTTTTTTTTTTGTTTTGTTTGAGGATTGTTTTATTTTTTTAATAGACTTCAAATGTTTTAGATATTAATTAAGTTACACTTTTAAATACCTATTTTAAACAACATAAAAAGTATTATATTTTAAGCTATATTTCTTTGGCAGTAACTATTCTTTTAATAATATGGTTAGAAAGATAATACCATGCGGAGAAGAAACCAAAACGGGAGAAAATGATTTAAGATGGACGAAGATTAGTGATGATATAAATTGTTTTAGTCGCGAGGAAGTCATTCTTCACCATGTTTGCAAGATTTATTTCTTTCTGTAGTATTTTAAATTTTGAGCAATCAAAAGTCATCATCATTTTACCACTTAAGGTAAACACACAAGTAGTGGCCAGTACTTAATAGTGCTTCAGTAGTGGCCACTTCAAGGTTTATATTTGATGAAAATAGGATTCCAGGCCTTCCAATGGATTCAAACGTGCAGGAGGCGATACCTCCTGGACGTTAGATGCACTTTTAAATCCATTGGAAGACCTGCAATCCAATTTTTTTCAAATATAAACCTTGAAGTGGCCACTACTGAAGCAATGACCACTACTAGTGTGTTTATACCTACACATTAAACGAACCGCGATACATGTTTCGATGATACATGAGATTCAGTCGATGCCCAACATAACGGACCATTCGTCTAATAATACTAAGGCAACTAATAATATCAACGCAACTATGCAATACAAAGACATTTATAGAAGTTCCGATTAAAATAATGCAGGTTTACATTTAAGAATAGATACATGAAGTGTTTAGTGTCAAAAACGTCTTAATCCATTTGGGGCTGTCCATAAATGTCACTTTTTTTTCAACGTTTTGGCTTCTCCCTCTTCCCCCTGTGACAGATATCACGCTATTTTTCACATATATATTTTTTCTTTTTTTTTAGACATGATTTTACACTCTTTGCTACCCACTCCCCCCCCCCCCCTAAAAAGGTGACATGAACTGTTTACAAACCCTTTTCAAAAAAAAAACAGTTAAAGAGATGGAAAACATTTCACTCTCTTTCCACTTAATATTTCCAAAGAAATAAACTTTCGTTTGAATAACCTTTGGTGCAAAACTTCACTCTTGATCTCTTTTTTGAATTAGCAGTATTGTCTAATTGTTTACAGCATTAAATAATTTAGATTGAGCTGATTTTGAAATGAATCTGCCTTTTGTTTCCTTCATCTTCTGTTCAGTCTAATTAAAGTCAAGTGGAACCTCAATTTTATACTTTATACTAGCTTGTGAAAATATAAATATGAATTTATTAAGCAATTAATGTTGTTGATGCTATCAGTGCGTGTTCCCAGAGACCGTTCAGCGGTAACATGAATTGAGATGGTATTGAATTAAAACCTCTTTTTGGCAGAAATTGTCGACTTGATTGAGAAACACCCGATACAAATCCCTTTGCAACGTGTTAGTATCAACCAAAGTATTAAATTACAAAAGAAAAAACACTTTGAAAAATTCATGGATTAAGCTAATATTAAAACAACCTCTGAAAATTGACAGTCCAGTCGCATTCGTACTGTATATATTTCCTAAACACTGTATACATTTCATAAACATGAAAAAGCTGTGATCTAATGCTTAAATATTTGTAGATAATTATAAAATAAACGAGCTGATGTGTGCATCACATGACTTCCTTTTACACCAATTTAATGTTATTTCCCCATTATTGCAATTTTAATGTGATTCAAGAGTTAACTCTCTAAACATCATCAACAATGGCCACACTGAAACCAGATTGAAAAAAAAAATCGCCAAGTTGGTGACAAAACTTGGTGACCAAAAGACTGGCGATAAATCGTCAAGTGTCCTCCAAATTATAACACCACTTGAGTTTGCATCGAAATTAACAATGAATTCCCCCCAAAAAGGTGCAAAAGACCCCTTTAGAAACACGCGAATGCAAACAGAAATTGAGGTGCACAACTAGACCCCACTAAGAGTTTACGTACCAAATTCAAACTTTCTAGGACAAACCGTTCTTGAGTTATGTGACATACATACACACATACGCATATACATACGTACAGACATACAGACGTCACGAGAAAATTCGTTGTTATTAACACAGGAAAGGTCAAAATGGATATTACGGGCGTCTATACGTTCTTAGGTACATATGTACGTGTGGTAAGGTCGAAAAAAAAAACACCTCAACATTCATTTGGGGGTGAGCATTGAGCAAAATGGAAATTAAGACCGATTTTTCAGAGAAAGTTTTTTCGCGAATACAATACTTCCTTTTTTGTAAAAGGAAGAAAAATAGAAACAAAAATCAAATTCAAGTTTCCAAAAAATCTTAAAAAGTCGCCAATTTTTAAAACAAAGCAGATAGAATCGAAGTGAGTGGAAGCGTGAAAAAAGACGCCAAGGATCAGCGAGTGACTTCAGTGAACTTTCTCCGGACAAATCTCAACGAAGTCAGGAAACGACATGTGATGCTTTTAAAGTTACTCATGACTATATGACGCTATGAAGCCCATTAATTCGTGATAGGTTTCGCCAAAAAAAGAAAAAAACAAGACAAAACTTCGCTCGCATTAGATGATAGCTTCTTTCAGCTGCAACGGAGAGAAATTTACAAGCTTCCAAGCTTATCAGTTTTATTTGCTCCACGCACGGCTTCAGAAAAAGACTCATTAAGTGAATAAAGACGTTATTAGGAAGAAAACGAAACAGAGTAGTGTGATTACACTTCGAAAAAAAAAAAGAAGTGTTTCCATTCAAATTACTTCCAGTCCGCTGAAGTTACTTAGTATCGTTTTTTGATTAAAACACTCTATATGCCCGGGTTATCCATTAAAATGATTAAATGTATTTCCGAAACTAATGCATCCGTAAGATATGTATAAGTGTAAAATAATTACGTTACCTTTTCTTTTTCTCTATGCACACGAAATCCCAGATTTTTAACGCCCTACAATCGCATTTCACGCATTGAAGATCGGAAAAAAGAGTCAAAAAGTTTAGTCAATCATATTTTCTCGCTTTGTCTTAAAAAAAAATAATTAACTAAGCATTGTGGAAAACGGGGGGGGGGGGGGAGCAATTTAAACTTTTATTTATCACATTTCAATGTTTTTTTTAAATTAATTCAAGTCAAATGTCAAACATTCTACAATTTAAAAATCCAATCATTGCACTGCTCTTCCTGTCCTGTCATTCTCAGTTTTATACATAGTTGAGTATGTTTTTAGAATTTATGACTATTATAGTCCTTACTGTTTTCGCGTATTTTACACGACCAATCGGGGGTCTGTCCAGGATTTTACACAGGGAATATTTGTAATAAAATTTATAAATTTATTAATACATAATTTTTCACATATTTGTGAATTTAAAAAAAAGTGAAAAAATTAAATTTTTTTGTGAAATTTCAAAATGTAAACTAAAAGTTACCCATCAATATCGATTAGATTTCTGGTTTGCGTACTCATTTATTAAAAAATGAGTCCATGGAAGGTCCGATTTGATCAATCGAAATTTTGTGAAGAGTCCTTTTGGTTCATCAGAATTTTGTGAAGGGTCCTATTTAACTAATTAGAATTTTGTGGAGGGTCTTTAAAAGGACCTACATTTCCTCTGGCCATACCTTTGAAAATGAATTTGACTCCACTAAAAAATGTCAAGGAGTATTTTTAGGCCTTGAAATAACTTAAGATACATCTCTGCTTAACGGTTATTATTACTAACAATCAAACGCGAGCTGCAGTTAAGAACACTTTGAACTCACCGATGATCAGTCTGTTTTCACAAATATTGAAATATAGGGATGGTGAAGAGGATTTCGCAGTTTCTGTTGGTAATAAGATTTTTGGAAAACCTGAAGCTATTCACTATATATTTTGCTCACAACTTTCAATTTTAGGAAGGATCGGGTACTAGAGTTATATAAGGTTTACTGACTCTGCAGAGGTACCGCAAATTCAAATAATAAGTTCGAAAAGATTTTATCGACGCCAAACTAGATAGCATACAATAACATTGTAACGCGCAGAATTTTTGGGGAATAAAATGCCAGAATAATTCAATCTAGTGTTTACTAGCACTTTAGTCGATCATTTTAAAAGATTCTTCATCTTCGCGACAGCGAAACTAAGTTGTCAATTTCTACTACGGTTTTAATAGACACGACGTGAAAATGACGTTATTTACGACGCAGTAACTTATCAGAAAGAGTGAGAAATATGGTTCTTCATAACCTGATAAGGCTCATCACGCAATTTGTAGCCTACATTTTAACAGGTGGTAATGTTGTCCAATTCGTAATGATATTGAAATTCAACAAGAGACGCATGTCCTATGGGAAATGATAGGTAAAATTAGAAAAGTCCAGTAGTAAAAAAAATATTCATTAGCAATGTTTCCAAGGCATATGAAATACTAATCATCAGTGAGCTCTCCATGACATTTTTTACAGGATTCAGATTCATTTTGGAAGAGTGAAATACGCGAAAAAGACAAAAGAAGTCATAGTAGAAAAAGCAAAGTTCAACAGATTCAATTGGTCAATCAAGAAAAATAAAATAATGAATTAAAAAATATATAGTCACATTTTCTTCCACTCTTAGATACCCAGTGTTTCTTCCTGTGTCATTGAGCGAGAAGCCGACCAAATGCTTTTCTGAAGTGCCCACCAATTAGTTAAACAAATTAACACCATGCGCATTAAAACCTATTTCGTGCTTTTTTTTTCACGATCGTGGAAGTTTCGTCCTCCCAATTTCTAAAATGCAGAATTTCGTGAATCCCCAAGACTAAAATTCAAGTAACCCCGCAATATTGCATGATCAAATGCAAAATCAGCAACAAAGTTAAAACATGATTGAATTATAAATATTTGAATGTCCTGAATAGCTGTAGGGAAACATATAAGAGGTGAAAAGATTGAAGTAATTTGGTGTTTATACTTGAATTAATTTTGGTTTTCTATGACATAAAAAATATCATGTGTGATTATTAGACAAAACTCTTATGATATTATTATGCACTATGATTTCCCTTAATTCGTGGATTTGACAAGGATCCTGAGTCCAGCGATAAAAATTATTTTCTTTTCGTCTTTCCTCCAAACAGTTTTTTTTCCTTGCTGATTCGTACGAGATTTCGTCGAAGAAAAGATAAACTCCCATTTACCCTCCTAGTTACGTATCAAAGAATAACATAAGTAATCTAATTTCTAAACATTTCTAATAGAAGATTAAAAGACAGCCTAATTGAGATGTTTCGGAACCTTTAGCTTTAGTTATTTTATAATAAAATACATCACATACACAAAGAAACAACGACCATTCTATATTTTGATTAAAAACTATTCTACAATAATAATAAAAACTATTGTACATAAAATCTTCAAATTACCAATCGATTTTTTTACCGCCATAACGAAGACTATTTTAAAAGCCGTTATATTCCAATGGTGCACTTGTGAAAGTAGGAACTATTCTTTTCTGCAGCTCTTTGAAATTTATTGTATATACAAAGGCAAATTTTCAATTGTTCTCCCCGGGCAACGCAGCTATATTTACTAGTTATGACGCGCATGAGTTCTCACTTGCTGCTTTTGTTTGAATGAACAAAAATCCATAACTTTCATTTTTATTTTATTCAACAGGACGGTTTTTGCTGATTATGATTCAGCTGTGATAGTGTAGTTTTTTCTTCAACAAGGCCAAAAAAGTAAAAAAAAAAAAGAAAAGAAGAAATACAATAAAAATATAAGCTTCTTCAAAAATAGTGACAACAATTTATATTATTTCTAAGCAACGGGAAAATATTCGTATATTATGTAACGCAATTCCGAAGCTACATGACTGCAGCAAGCGCGGATGCAGGGGGTGAGTCATGGGGGTCATGACTCCCCATTAACACGACCAACGATAGCTTTAACTGCATTTTGGAGACTACAGTTTCAATAAATTAAGAGAAGAGAAGGTACCATTCTCCGTGCATTATATATTACACTTATGACCCTTGTCTGATAAATCCTGGGCACCAGGTCACAATGATGACTAAAAGAACCCCCGTGACTACTAGTTCTTTATCACGCACACACACACACACAAGCTATGTTACAATTAATTTTCATACAAATTGTGAGAAATAATATGGCACCCCCCAAAAAAATGTTTCCCGGCTCCTAAGACTTTACAGTTTTGTCGGGTCTCTGCTTATGATATTACTCTGAGGACCGCCCTCCCCCCTCCGACTTCGCTGCTCATGCTCATATTTAAATAATGACCCTCTCAAAAACCAGGAGCTGGATCCGTTTTGGGCAAATACATCCTGTATAAAGATCTCCATTGCATTTTTTTTTTAAACTTGAAAATTGGCCCAAAAAGAAAAAAAACCAGAAGTGGCATCCTTTAACTGCGATCTTATAATATTTTATTTTTTCTTTCGGCAGTTGGATTAATGAAAGTCAAATTTGAATTTGCGCACTCTATCCAACTATATAAATTAGGAGTATCTTCCGCAGCAAGGAAAATCTTTACTTGGAAGCTTAAGTGTAACTTTTGACATGGTCAATTAACTTTTTCCATTAAAGTCTTACCACCAGCCTTTTTTTTTTCATGCAGCGAACCACTTGCATGAACTACTAAAAAGATATAACTACACAGGGTACACTCTACCTGATACTGCATTACCCCTTCTCCATAAATAAGAACAGCTGATGTGAAAAAATTGAAATTTCATTCATTCTGTGATAACACGCAACAAGTGCTGCAAATAACGCATGGCGTGAAATTTACGACTCATGTAAGATGCAAGCCATCGTCTCTCTCTCTCTCTCTTTTTTTTTTTTTTTTTTTGAGGAATAAAACAGTTCGACACATAAAAATTCATTTCAACAAAGTGATTGAAGATCTTGCATTCATGAACTTAAGAAATGTTTCATCAATTGCGCAAGAAATGATTATACGTTTCATATGCTATTACTTCTACTCGATTTCTTCAGGCAGTGCCTTCAAGCAGTACTTGAAAAGCTGAAACATACTTCATCATTCAGTCCCATGTGGTAATTTGGACAATCCAAGGCAGCAGTAGGGTTAAACACACAGAGAGGAGATTGATAATCAGATGCAACACTTTATATCTTTGAAAGGCAGCTGAAGATTACAAGGTCAAAGAAAAGAGAGCAGAACATTGAAGAAAAAATCACCTAATCTGTGTTTAGCCGCAAAAATGTTTTAAAAAAGCAACAAACGTGATCCTAAAAGAAGCAGAAAATGTGTACATATGTTGTTTTTAAATTCTAGTCGAGTATGTTTTAAGCAACAATTATTTATTTATTTATTTATTCATTTATTTATTTCAATTTATTTATTTTATTATTTTTTTGTCACTTTTTAAAAAAAAGTTACACATCCATTTTGTTTTACATAAGTTCACTTTATAGTAGTGTATGAATCTTTGCAGCGAGTTTTTTTGGATTACGCAACAGGATTTATTCAAACGTTTTTGGAATTAACGTTTGAGAACGGTTTTGGGAGAAATAATAAAACCATAATGCATAACCCAAAGTTACTTCTTTCAAAGAGTCATAATCCGTTGACAAGATAATTTCGAAAATAAATAAGTAAATAAATAAATAAATAAACTCTTAATTTTTTAAAAATGATTCAAGCTATTTTTTATGAATAAATATTGAGCAAACTGGATTGCATTTTAATACTTCAAATGTAGGTTTCCTGCGTAAATCAACAACCGATACCAATTATACTTTTAATGAAAATCATAGCATTCCAAATCGTTTGCGTGCGCGCACGCGCGTGTGTGTGTGTGTGTGTGTGTGTGCATGTATGTGTGTGACTGTGAACGTCGAACTTAAAAAGTAATGTTACGCATATTTTCTCCTTTACGAATATTTTGAGTAAAATTGAACCTAGCGAATATTCCCACTAGCGAACCTAGCGAATTTGTTTGTGTTTACAATAAATGATTCACAATTGCATTTATAAAACTATTTGTAAATCTCACTGCACTATGCTTGAGATTCATTTGATTAACTCACTCCAGAGAATGAATTGCCGCTTTTAAACTCGTTACGATACTCTACAGTTAGGACAGAGAATGCAACAGCGAAAGGTAAAGCAAAGAAAAATGCCGATAAATTGTAAATCCAATAATAGATCGCCAGCGTTAAAGCAGGAAAATATTGAAGATTCAACAAGTGGGAAGAAGTCAAATTCAATAAGACTTCGATTTGAAAAATTAATGCCACTAAAAAGCAAACGCATTTCAAGTTTGATCTTTAAGGGATGGAATTCAAACACTTAGACTGGATGAAAAAATGTATAAATGCGAATAGCATACTATTTAAAATACGGTAGCCCCTCGTTGAACTGCTCTTGCTGGGGAACAAAAAAGGGCATAGTTATAAAAAGTATCAATTCAATTAACGTACAAATTAATGATTTGTGAATATAAAAAAAAAGATAAGTTTAACGTTACATTAGGACGATTTTCTTCATAAAAGCATAGTCTACCAATTTTCTTTAAAAAAAAAAATAATGATTTAAAATACTTGTACTATTTAATAGTGGAATGCGAAACCAGAGCTGCAGCTAAAACTACAAAGAATTAAGTGAGTGGAAAACATGCCAGTTCTGTTATTGATTAAAACAAAGAGAAAACAATTCTTCTTGGAAAAATAACTTTTCGTTTTCTGTGATGTCAAATGTAAAGAAACCATTTTTTTTTTAATTTTTCGGGAGACAAAAGAAAAGTGCAATGAAGTGAAGCACCGTTTATACGCTTCTGAAGGGACTATAAGAAAAAAGCGTACAACTGAAAAAAAAAAGAAAAAAACGTAGGGGAAAAGGGGGCACATGTGACTAGTGTTTTACTAGGATAACGTCAAGCAAAAAATCTTTAAAAAAGTAATCAAGTAATAGCAGTATCAGTCCAACTACTTGACCAAACTTTTAGAGCAAGGAGTCACTTTATGTTCCTCTGGTGACAGCTTATTTGTTTTAACAGATGCTGATGTACTTTTATCACTGTCTTCTTCGTGTAAAAACATATTTTAAACTAACTAATAATCTAAATTTAATTATTGCAAACCATTATATGAACATTCACGTAAATTTATGCAAACGCTTAAATTTTGTAATTAAATTAAAAACTCTTTATTTTTGAAAATTAGTTCTAAGGTAGATAGATGGCGGGGCAATTGTGAACGCAACATGTAGGGGCACATGTGAACAGCTCCCATAGCCTCTCCGCAACTATAAATGTTAGTGTAAGCTTATTATAAGTGTTAAAAGAGATGTAGATATTTATAATTATTATTTTGTTGCAATCAGTTTGTAAATTTATTGTTAATTATTATTACATTATTATTAATTATTTATTTTATTATTTTTTATTTTTGTAATTCATTAATTACTAAATAGTTGGCTAAAATTTCCTTTAACTAAAAACTGAAGTTTAGAAAAATGTAAATACGCACTATATAACAAGAATATACTTTACATAATAAAATATTCTGCGTATTGTTTAGTCTTATAAGACTTTTTCTTGTCGTTCCATTGATTAGAACATGCTATGAAACTTTAAAATTTGACAGTGAGCAGAGTTCTATAATTCAGAAAAATGACAGCTATTCTGCAATTCAAACTGAAGCAGTATAGGTTACAAATACTTGAATGTAATTAGTATATACGTACATGCTTCATTTTAACGAGTTTTTCGTTGAAATATGATGCTTGTCCTGCATTTTTCAATCGTGTTCACATGTGCCCCGAGCTCGTTCATATCGTTCCCCCTATAGGGGCATATGTGAACAATTGAAGACATTTTTTAAAAAATCCATAAAGTATAGAAATAATTTTTTTAAAAATCTGAAAAAATTCCATGGCACAAAGAAAATACTATTCAATCTTGGGGACCCCTTTTCTGTGAGAAATTGAAAATATTTTTTGAAAAATTAAGAAATGAAAACAAATGTTCACATGTGCCCCTTTTCTCCTATAGCAGGATACATTAATATGTATTAAACTCTGCAGGGACCAAATTAAAAAACGTATAATTGATAAAAACGTATAAAAGAAAAATTTATAAACGGTGCTTCATATCCAAATGAGCCATACAACGAGGTGCGATGTAACGATGAGTTATTGTACAGTAATTTAATGCTCAACCTATTAAAAAATAGTAATAATGAATAATAATAGTAATGAAAGAAACAAAAAACGCAATGGCATCGTGTTTTCTATTTTATTCTGAGATTTTTATAACATCGGATGCTATAAAAATCTCGGAGCTTTCAATGAAAGAAATCCAAAAAATAGTATCTGTAAAATATAAGAAAAAGAATGTTTTTACAGAAATACAATCTCTAGAACTATATTTCTTTGAATGAATAATTTAGGTGAAAGTATGTTTGGAATTTCAAATTATTTTCAACTTTTAAGAACAGAAAGAAATATCTTTGTATCTCGTCGGAAACTCTTTAACCCTTTCTAACCTGAATTTGATTTTGAAAGTAAAAAAAAAATTTCTTCAATGTTCGTTCTTTCTAAAACCAGTCATTAGAATTGGAATTTGAAAGGGTTAAAAAATACCAATAAATGTATATGAGTCAAATATGTCTATTTATATATACGTACATGCTACAACTAGTAAAAGGATGTGAACAGGGGTTTTTTTTTTTTTTTGAAATCGAACGCTTTTTTTTTTCTTCTTTTCCATCTCTTTTTGATTTTTTAAGGCCTGAAAACTTTTCAATGCATTTTTAAAAATTGCAATAAGATTTAAGATAATCTAGTCACTCTTATTGTAATATGAAATTCATTTTCTTTCAAAAACATAATAAAAGACATTATACTTGTAACAGATTTTATTTAAAAAATTGTTTGGCGGTAATAATATTGTACTGTGTGCCTGGAAGAGAAAAACATCATTTATTCATTACTCTTTTTCCATCGAGATTAATACTGATAAAGTTTATGTAAAGATTGAATGCAGAAAATAAAGTACTGGTAATAACAATAACAAGTAACGTTTTTGAATGATCACTAAGCATAACTGCAAAACTATAAGCGCATATAGTCACACTTACTGACCCTCATATATAAGCTTAAATAAACAGAAACCTTGCAACACTAAACGAATTTACCAAAAATAAAATCAATGAATATAAAACCTTGGTACGAGGTCATTACATGTTTAAATAGGGGGGGGGGGGACTGCGTAATATGTGTTTCATTTACCCACAATGAATATATAAACAAATAAATAAAAAGTGGAAAATTTGTCCAATTGAAATCAATTTTGGTACATAACTCTATATACTAATATTTTCAAGTAATATAGAATCGTAAACCCATAAGAAATTTTAAACTTCTACACTATTCTAGGTATGAAATTCTTTCAATGGAACCCTTTGAGGACCATACGCACTGAAGTAGAAAACAGAAATTTTGCCGTGTTAAAAAAGTATTTTTCAAAGCAATAACTTTTTTTTTTGCTAATATTAAGATTTTGATACATTAATAACATGAAAAAAAAATAAATAATTCATGAATTATTTGTGTTCGATACTTACGAAATAATCTTTAGCTTAGGATACATTATGTGTCCCATAATGGTTTTTAATTTAAAGGGTTGAAGATTAATAGTTGAAATTTCATGGAATAGAGAGAAAAAAAAAAAAGGTGATCCGATGTAATTATTCAAGTCCGAAGAAAACGAACATGTTCTAATAATATATACCTAGACAAGTCGAGTTTGATGGACTACATAATGAGCGAGGGGAAATACTTTCCCTTGAAATGTTATGTAGCTGCACGCCTCTTTATCAAGGTCACTTAAGACAAACCCAGATAAACTCGTTTTAACAGGGTTTACAAATTTAACTTGCTGCATGAGCCTGAAGATACACATGCAGAAAGTTTTCCAAGTTCAACCTCATCCGTACACAAACGACATACAGTAAAGAAATTGACGTAGGCAAAGAGGAAATCGTAGGATGTAATGTGGTTCAATTCTGTGACTCGGGTCAACCGGAAATCAGACTGTCATCACAGTGGCTCTAGATGCACTGCATGAATTGTCACCTAATATATGAGAAAACAATAATCATCATTCTTAAGTTGTAAAACTTCAATGAACATTTTTTGTATGCAAAGATTAAGAAATGAATTAGGAACTTTTATTCAAACCAGCAAAACTCTGTAAGTTACTGAATTAAGAAAGAATTTAATAAAATAGGCGTTGCAATATAATTTGTTGATATCATATTTATATAAGATATTATCATTCAAAATTAATATTTAACAACATGCACTCTTGCAGGAAGTAAGTATGTAAGTACTTAATTAAGAAATAAAACACCTTTGTGTTTTATTAGAGAAAAACTATAGACGAAGAAATTGGGTGTTCTAATGAAAACATTAACACTTTTTGAAAAATGCAAATGAATTAAACCTAATTATTAAAAATTAATTTCGTAGTTTAAATGTAAGAAAGTTCATTTTTGGATTAGAAACTTCTAATCACTAGCATATATTTTCTTTATTTTCAAGACTGGGGGCGGGTGTAGCTTCGAACTGACAATTTACAAAGCAGCCCAATAAATATATACTTAAAAAGTGACTAACGAATATCTTAATCGAATGCTAGTATCAGTTGAGCAGGGCGCACCAACGGGAGGGCACGGGAGGTCACCATGACTTCCCCCAAAATTTCCTTATTTGGAATATTTTGTTTGACGATTCAGAAAAATTATCATAAGTCGGCTAAATTTGGAGTTTTATTCGGCAGATTGAGAACTTCCAGTTGAGTGTTATTGGCATTTTAGGAGTATTGTAAAACAATCACTACTTAGATGATCATCCGTCACTAATGAAACGATCATTTTATTGAATATTGGAGTCACAAAATACATTAAGGCCTGTTGGATATACCGCGAGGGTTGTTCATCACTTTATCGAGATATTTAGTTCGATGCAGCAGTTCTGTGTGAAACTTATCTCACAGCTCATGACCTTTCAGAAAGGTTAAAGAATGTATCTACATTTGATAACATAATATCTTAAAAGGCGCCAATAAAGACTGAAAGCAGCCGATCCCTGAACGGCAATCATGCAACACTTTCAATCCTAAATATAGAAGCCGGAACGAGTTGAAAGGCAACTGTTTCCTGATTGAACAATTACAGAAATCGCAGCCGCAAATGACGAGATGTGTCAATGCAAATAAATTTAAAAGTCATCATTTTAGTGTTAAGTAAATGGTCAAGCACTTTTGCCTACTCACGCTGCATGGTTAGCACGGCAATTTAAGTAACTGATTCCTCGAAGCGAAAATCATTTTTAAGAGTCATGTTTTACCATAAATCAAAGCGTTGTACATTATTAAATGAATTGAATGTTGCAAGCAAGCATTAAATGATGAGCTTTTGGGGAAATACTTGGATTAAAGTAGAAGAGAATGAATGATTGCTTTCAGACATCGTATAGATTTTCTCAAACTGAAATATGTTCCATCAGATATTTAGCGCTTAGAAGGAGCTACGAAAATGGGAAAAGTATGAAACACATGCATTCTACCTTATAGATCTTTGAGCTACTAAACGTTAATGCAGCTCTGTAATAAGCGATCCCCGATTTAAGGATCCAGCACGTTGTGCTAAATTCATAAAAATTATATGTTTATTTATCTTTAGACTACAAACGTAGAAAGGAAAAAAAGATCTTTTGTTTAGAGTTGTTTCTTCTACTATTACCACTTTTCCGGGATTTCAAAAGAACTTTCTTTTATTTATTTTGATAAATTAATTCCAAGCCTTCAGTTTTCATATGCATGTATGAAAAAGACATTTAGTTCTATATAAGTTTATTATAAAATAATATCCTGAGCTAGCAAAGAGAAAGAAATAGCATCCACATTTCATAAAAACCTTTTCTTTTGTGCAAGTATTCCAAAAATAAATGAATAGCGCAGACGATAATTAAATAGAATAATGACTAAGAAATATAAAGCATTGCAGACGATAAATAAATTAAAAGAAAGAAAATGTAAAACATTATATACAATACATTTACAAACGGGTAATTTTGAAATAAAGTGGTATTTGAGGAGGTAAAAAAAAGGTTGAAAAGTACCGCAACAACGTACCGACGCGACGCCTCTAAACCTTTGTTTACAAGCGGCAGGGCTTCAATGGTTTCGCATGCACTTAGAATTGCATTAGCAAATGCGGCAATTCCACTAAAGAATTAGTTTGCACAAAAAAATAAGATAAAATTGCATGAACTGTTACATAATTGTGTGCTTTAAAAAAAAAACAACTATGGTAAAAAGTCAATCTTAATTACCTATTTAGCTGAACAACTAGTTGAAAAGATCAGAAAAAAAGAGCAAATTAAATTTTCTGATTCTGAGACAGTTATACTTTGAATACAGTTCTAACAAATGTCAAGCCATTTGGTTGCGCATATTTTATGAGTAGAGACTCACAGATGAATATACAAAGCAGTACAGTAAAACCTGTAAAGTTGACCACCCTTGTAAGTTGACCACCTGTCTATGTTGACCGCTTTTATCAGGAACGGAATTAGCCCTATCTCATATAATGAAGGAAAAACCTCTGTAACTTGACCACCTCTCTATCTTGACCACCTGTCTATCTTGACCACTAATGTACGCCAAATTTGGTCTCGAGTATTGTAAAAAACCCTTTGTAAGTAGACCACTTGGTTTATTTTTTAAAACTTTCTTCAGCATTTTATTTTATTACTTATTTATTTATTATAATAATAATTTTTTTTTTTTGATAGCGTTCAAAGAATGTTTTTAATGCTTTAATGACATACTAGCATTTTACTAACTAAACAGCAGCATAAAGTTTATGCTGCTCTTTATTCTCCAAACTTGTTTTTCATTTGTTGTTCTATTTGAGATAGCTTTTCGTATTCTTTTCAATAAAAATAGATGTCAGTAGAAAAGTTCATAGTCTTTTCTTTCAGTTGCAATACGGTGTGGCAACACAGGAATTCTGCAAAAAAGAGCAGACCCGGATCTATACATTTTGGGCCCCCTGCAAAAAAATATGCGGCCTCTCCCTAGTGGCCAGCACTGTCTATTTGAAAAGCGATAAGCCTAAGTGCTAGTTATTTTTTCTCTTTTTTCATCAATTTCTAGGGCTGTTAGCCCCTTTAAGGACGCGGGCCCCTCGCACTGCGGGTACGCAGATCTGGGCCTAGTAATAAGTAAAGTTACATGTTTCTGGTGCAAGGGATTAAGACATTTTAATTTTGCCTTTATGAACTGGGAGAGTCGAGCTTGTTGCTCTTTGTGCTATAAATTTTACATAAAAAGGCTTCAAAAAGAAAGTTAGTGGAACTTGAGATTAGTAAAAAGTATGAAATATTAAGAGCAATTGAAAATGGAGAAAGCCAGAGAAAATTAGGTGGCATATATGGAATTTCTAAATCTACAGTGTCTAATATAGTTAAAAACAAGGGAAAATAACAAAAGTATTTGAATAGTATGTTTAATTATTGTTTCACTTTCAATAATGTTAAACAATGAAAGTGGAGCTGAACAGAAAGAGTAAGGGTGAATTCCTCAAAAAATGAATACATGGTGCAAGAAATGACGGAAAAAAACATTACCGCCCTTTATAAGTTGACCACCTGTCTAAGTTGACCGCCAAAGTACTGCACCGCGAGTGGTCAACTTACACAGGTTTCACTGTATTGATTACGTCGCAAAAGCTAACACATTTTTTTCTTGCCAGTCGAAGCAAATATGCTGCACCTCTGAAATTCTACTGAATTCGCAGCTTAACATATTAATAAAACATATGCGTCATTTCATCTGCATGTCCTAAGTACTGCTGCAAAGCTTACATCAAGTGCGACATAATATAATATAATGCAGTTCTATGTTTATCAGGGCTGTCGGAATTTAGCTGGGGCAAAAAAAAAAAAAAAAAAAAAGGAGGCCGTTTCTTTTTGGTTGAACTATGTAAACAAGGCCGGTTTTTATTGGATTTTATTAGGAAAATCGGCTACTTCCAAGGGGGAAAACATTTTAATGTAATCAAGATGAAAATTATATTTATGTTAGTAATGCAGTTACTACTGTATTAACAAATTCCATGAAACAAGGCTAAAAATTTAGTAGTTGTTAAATAACATTGTACAGTACAAGAAGAGAAGAAATTCTATTTTTCACTCCACACTCATAAGTAAATAATTTTATTAGTTTCCTTCTACTATATGTATCTAGAAGCAGTTCTTCCAATGTAACTCTTTATTGCAAGCTTCAATGATATTTTCACGAAATTATCAATTTTAAATGAGAAATGGAATGTTTTTATTACTTCTATTTTTGACTGTGATGTCAAGTAACTTTCATACATACATATATTCCTCATCAATAGCAGCAAAAGGCTAAATTCTGATTCTTAATGAATGCAGGATTTAGTTCTATTCTAAGATTGATAAAACAACAATAATAAATCATTAAAAAAAGCAAATTATACCATACACATGTTTTAGGGCTACAAAGAAAACCTTTTAAATGCTAAAGATGTACGCTTCGGTGGAAGACTATCATAAGGAATTTGTCAGACGTTTAAAATGCTTTACATTTTTTATGAATATTCCTTTTATCATTTTATTTTCAGCAAAGGTATTCTTTCATTACTCAAACTGACATTGATTACTTTTATACTGCCGTGGGCAGGTAAACGTCAGTATCTGCAGAAAGGAGTTTTTGAGATATTTGAAGAAACGCGTGTTGGATTCAATATTAAAAAGAAGAAAATGTTGGAATAAGACGTTTTTCGCGCTTTTTATTCAACGAAATCAGCAGTCCCTTCAAGCTCGTTGAAACGGGATTTCACAGTATTTTCACAGTTAGAAGAAAAAAAAAACAAAACAAAAACTAGCTATATCTTTGAACACAAATTAATTCGCGGGAACTCGAGGAATACGCACCACGAGTTTTACTTGGGAAATAGAAAAAAAAAAAAAATCTCATACCAAGACAGGGTTAATCAATTTCAGAGAAGCTTCAAATACTTATTTTTGCGCTAAGCACGCACAGATACATTTGTTTCAAGGAATGCATAATGAATTTTGACCTTTTCTGTCGAACGAGAAATTTAACCGCCCAATATTTTCTCCTCTACTAAAAGCTACAACAACTGCATTAAAACAACTGCAATAAGCTGTGTTAATGTTGAGTGTTAAACAGCCTCAAGAATGCAACATATTGATCATAAAATAATCCCTTAAATCTCGGCACGATGTAAATATTCATCAGTTACTACTGCATCTTCAAACAGATTTAACAGCACTGACAAGCTATTTGTTAAATGATAAATTACTTTCTCCGTATAAAATTGAAGCCGCACGTACAACATTTCGAAGCGTATATCTGTAATGTTTTCTGTGAACAGAAACCATCTGCTTTAAGCACCTATTTAAAAATCGCAGGGCAATGAGAATTAACGAAAAAAGTCACGGATATGCAAACATTTATTTAGCACCAATTTTCATTTTAACGACACGGGAGTACCTTATGTAACATTAGAAAATAAGAAAAGGGAGCAGTAGTCAACATTTTAAATTAGGGCGACGAGATGATTTTGCCTCAGATTCCTAATATCAGATTTTTCAATCAATTCTTTCTCTCTCTCTTTCTCACTCTAATGATAAAAGTAAACGATCTAATTTTCACTTAGGTTCCTAGTTTTAAAATTACTTTTATTCGAAACAAAATTTCTAGCTTCGTTAGAAAATGAAAACATGGAATTAAATTTCATTCATTATGTTTCTCACTTTATTTGCAAGACAACTAATAAACCATTATACAGTCATAAGTCAAACGGACTTATGAAAATATCAACAAAATATAACAAAGAATGAAGAATTGCTGTCTTTCATGACTGGCGGTTTGTAATATACAATGTACAGCCAAAAGCAGATCTGCCAACCTTGCAAAATGGAAAAGCATGACCATTATAGTCAAACGGACTTACGAAGAAGTCAACAAGCTGTAACAAAGAATTATTGCCGTTCATTGCTGACGGTTTGTGACACACACTGTTCAGCCAAAAGCAGACCTGTTAACCTTGCAAAATGGAAAAGCACGAGAAACAAAAATGAAAAAGCAAAAGAAATATCTGCACCTCAGAACCAGATAAATGTTAGTTGTTTTTTTTTTTAAGGATACTTTTCATGTTCTTAGACATATTTCATAAGCTCAACCACATTTAAATTCCATAGAAAGCAGAAACCTCTTGCAAAGGGCAGGAAAGTTGGCAAGCCTACCAAAATATCCGGGTACTTTCAAAAACTCATTTTTTACGGATTTCTTGTACATCATGAAATGTTGTACATCTTAAAAAGCAAAAATATTACAAGCAATTAACAACCATTCGCCATTTCACTGTTCTGTTCACCGAAGAGTAAGACAAAATCACCAATTCTTTCTTCATACATAAGTTCACACAAAAACTTGTATTTACTAATAAAACAAATAGAATTGTGCGCCAGCTCACAATTTCTTACCTACAAAGTTCACTTACTGACCTACAGCGAAGCAATCGCTGTAGGTCAGTCGCATAATTCACAAAATTATTCCACAGTATTGGATTATAACCAGAGCTAATGAGATGGTCCCTACATACCGTCTGGCATACATACATCAATATTTCTACGTTAAACCAGCGATGTTTTGATTTGGTCTGCTGAGTATCTCGAAATTGCATCCCCTTGTTACCGCACAATTTTCTGAATATCTAACCCATGAACAAATAAAAACCGCAGGCTAGTCGACCTTCAGTAATATTTGTCGATGAAGATTTCCCTAACGGTGAAAATTCAAGGATTGCTCAAATTTTATTAGCTCTTAGTTACGGAAGAGCGATCATGAGTATTGAAATAAAAGCATCGAATCTTATGGAAGTATATTATTTAAAATTAATATAGATAGAAAACAGATCGTAAGGAGCTGTCCAAACTATTGTACTTAATCTTATCTCTTATGCCTTTTTATAATTTTATGACGAAATAAGATGCGTTACAATTTATTAATACAAACTGCAGCGGAAAAGAGGACTCGTGAACAATTTTTTAACTTCTCATATTTTCAAAAAAAAAAAAAAAAAGCACAGAAAAAAAATGTTTACATATTTTAAATACAGTGAAACCTGTGTAAGTTGACCACTCGCGGTGCAGTACTTTGGCGGTCAACTTAGACAGGTGGTCAACTTATAAAGGGCGGTAATGTTTTTTTCCGTCATTTCTTGCACCATGTATTCATTTTTTGAGGAATTTACCCTTCTGTTCAGCTCCACTTTCATTGTTTAACATTATTGAAAGTGAAACAATAATTAAACATACTATTCAAATACTTTTGTTATTTTCCCTTGTTTTTAACTATATTAGACACTGTAGATTTAGAAATTCCATATATGCCACCTAATTTTCTCTGGCTTTCTCCATTTTCAATTGCTCTTAATATTTCATACTTTTTACTAATCTCAAGTTCCACTAACTTTCTTTTTGAAGCCTTTTTATGTAAAATTTATAGCACAAAGAGCAACAAGCTCGACTCTCCCAGTTCATAAAGGCAAAATTAAAATGTCTTAATCCCTTGCACCAGAAACATGTAACTTTACTTATTACTAGGCCCAGATCTGCGTACCCGCAGTGCGAGGGGCCCGCGTCCTTAAAGGGGCTAACAGCCCTAGAAATTGATGAAAAAAGAGAAAAAATAACTAGCACTTAGGCTTATCGCTTTTCAAATAGACAGTGCTGGCCACTAGGGAGAGGCCGCATATTTTTTTGCAGGGGGCCCAAAATGTATAGATCCGGGTCTGCTCTTTTTTGCAGAATTCCTGTGTTGCCACACCGTATTGCAACTGAAAGAAAAGACTATGAACTTTTCTACTGACATCTATTTTTATTGAAAAGAATACGAAAAGCTATCTCAAATAGAACAACAAATGAAAAACAAGTTTGGAGAATAAAGAGCAGCATAAACTTTATGCTGCTGTTTAGTTAGTAAAATGCTAGTATGTCATTAAAGCATTAAAAACATTCTTTGAACGCTATCAAAAAAAAATTATTATTATAATAAATAAATAAGTAATAAAATAAAATGCTGAAGAAAGTTTTAAAAAATAAACCAAGTGGTCTACTTACAAAGGGTTTTTTACAATACTCGAGACCAAATTTGGCGTACATTAGTGGTCAAGATAGACAGGTGGTCAAGATAGAGAGGTGGTCAAGTTACAGAGGTTTTTCCTTCATTATATGAGATAGGGCTAATTCCGTTCCT
Source organism: Uloborus diversus (assembly GCF_026930045.1). Taxonomy (NCBI): domain Eukaryota; kingdom Metazoa; phylum Arthropoda; class Arachnida; order Araneae; family Uloboridae; genus Uloborus; species Uloborus diversus. Next base: position 20,916,414 of record NC_072733.1, on the reverse strand, counting down.
GATAAAAGCGGTCAACATAGACAGGTGGTCAACTTTACAGGTTTTACTGTATTATGTTTTACGGAACGTTTAAAATTAGAGTTGTCTTTCCTTTGCAGCATTAAAAGAATGGCTTCAATCGTTTTTCTTTACTTTGCAGTATTAAATGAATGCATTCAATCGTTTTTCTTAGTTTGCAGTATTAAAAGAATGGCTTCAATTGTTATTCTTTACTTTGCAGTATTGAAAGAATGGCTTCAATCGTTCACATGTGCCCCTAGGGTGAGGGTAGGGGAGGAGGACATAAATATCAGGGTTGCAAGTGGACTCAAGTAACATTTTCTGAAGATAAGTTTGAAATTTTCGGAAGTTCCACCCAACCGTAAAAACTCTTCAAATATGCAGACAAAAATCATTGAAAAAAATAAAGAAAAAAAATAAAAAAGTTTTTTTTTTCTTTAATTTCAGTTTTAGAATGTTGCTAGACCAAAATTTTTGGAAATGTCGGAAATTTTGGATTACAAACATCCCTGATAAATATGAACATCCATCGGGCTCAAATGAATTAAAATAAGTTATTAGGTTTTTGTTAATGTGCAGGTGAATTTGTCGATTTTGAACAATTTTTTAATTTCCAAATTTTTTCGATAGAAAAGAAGTCATCTATTTCTCAAAAAAAAAAAAAAAAAAAAAAAAAAAAAAAAAAAAAAAAAAAAAAAAAAGCTATATTTAAAATAGCTTTTATCTTATGACAAATGAGATTTTTAAAATATATTTTTCAACTTTTAAGTACTTAAAAATATCTTCTATGGTTCGCATGCGTCCCTTATGGTTGAGTTTCATACATGCAAATATGCCTTGGGAACATAAGAATTAAAATAAGGTACTAAGCTTTTTGTAATTGCATAGCTAAATTTTCAGGATTTACAACCATTTCAAGAGTTTGCAAGAGCCGAGGCTAAATAATTTATTAGGTTTAAAGTTCTCGAATCAAGAACACGTGGAAAATTTTAAGCACCTTGTTAATATTAGTACTTATTGAAACTGTAAACTACTTGTCAAACCATATTTTTTAAAAAATTTATTTTCACTTTTTGGAAGCCTAATTCAAGCAGTTATGGCAAGAAAAACAATTCAAAATTCACATTTCGTCTCTTAGTCAAACATCTTCCGCCATATATAAATATATTTTAATACAAAAAAAAAAAAGAAAGAATTCAAATGTTAACATCAAATAATTCTTTTTAGCAGCGTCAGAAAGAAAGTTTTCTTGCTCGGAGAAAGCTTGATGCAATTAGCAACACTTAGCAAGAACTGTAAAAGGAATTCTTCGTAAGAAAATGACATCGAAAATGTTGCAAAGAATGAGATCAACCAAAAGTTCTCGGTAAAGTACCACATACAGTCAAAAGAAGAGGAAACTGATGGAGTAAAATACGATGAAGGGTTAGAAGATCTAATTGAACACAATCAAATCCAGCCAGAGAGGAAAATTTCTTTTCTTTTCAATAGCTTGTTTCCGGTGAAAGTAAAACAAGGTCTCCTTCTCAAAAGAGTTTGGTTAGAAATCAGAAAAAGTAAAAGAGTTTCTTGATTCAATAAAAGAAACATTTTATTATTTTTTGTAATGCTAAATTATTTTTAAAAATCCAACCATTGAAACACGTGTAATTTTAGTCATTTCTTCAAGTCAGATTTTATGGCCAAAATATTTTGTTCTAAAGTGTGGGGGGGGGGGGGGACGAACAACGTAAACAAAGCACAAATTGTTAAGAAAATGCTAGAAATAGCTACTTCAAGACAACAATGAAGCCACTTCAAAGTACTCAACACTTGATAAGAAAGTTGTGATTCTCAGAAAAGATGTGATTTTAAACGTGAACCCGAATGTTCTAACGCACAGAAATTACAGATTTTTTTTTCTAAAGACACTTGAAATTTACAAATTGAATTTGTACAAGTCTTAGTTTGCATACAATGCACTTACTTTCGATGGCACATATATAGCTTGATTTAGAATAGGTAAAATGAGCTGAAAAAAATTTACCACCACTTGACATTGAAAATTAGACAAACAAATTTTATTTATAACAGAGCTATGTAATTATTATCATAACAGGACGAAAAAGTATTTAAATACAGAAAAATATTTATTTACTGCTGTCCATTGGATGCCTTATACTAAAAGCAGTCTTATTCATGTTACTTCCGTTTAAACCTTCCTATTACGTAAATTTATTTCCTTACTCTGAACAAAATTTAAAAATGTCAAGTAAATTGAGAAAAACCTTTATAAAAATCAATTGTAAGAAGAACTTTTTTCCAATATTTCACCACACATACCAGCAGCTAAAGAGCGAAACCACGAATCATTAGTTTTGAAGCAAACTCTTGAAAACGGTTTAGATTTAAGGGGGGGGGGGGGGGAAAGAATCCAATTCTTTTGATGAAACCTACAAAATTTACAAGGGATACGCTCCGAAAGGGCAAACTGCGTCATTAACAAAATAATCTACTTTTTTGCAGAGCAATAAAATGAAAAAGTAACAAGTGCTCTTTTTTTTTTTTTTTTTTCCCCCACGACAGATTTCTGATAATCCAAATCATGTCTTCCAATTTCTGAAAGAGCATTCGTAATGCAACAACATTCGTTTTACCATTTCTTTACAAATAAAGTCAGTCGCAAAATGCAACGTATTAAGGTGGAAAACTCTTTCAAATGCTACGAATTCTGAAGATCCATTTTAATCATTTTATAATAATTAATGTAACTAGAATGATATTTTACTTTTTCTTTTTTTTACAGCATCTTGACTGCTAAACTTATCGCAAACTTATAGCAAATGACACAAACTCGTTGAAGTCTTTTAACGCGACTGAATTTGTAAAATGACTGAATTTTTCAAATGAAAGTTACAAATATGTTTGTTTCACAGTTCCAGAGCTCCTTTTCTCAAAACAAAACATATACTTTTTTAATTTGGTATAGTATATGCAGTAGAATGTCCCAAATTGGGAAAAATCTAGAATTTGGAGGGTTTTTTTTACAATTGTTGATACTTTATTTTTCAAAAAAATAAATAAGTAAATAAAATAATAAAGATAGAATCATCAAAAATCTATATAAATCGGCAGAATCCAAGATGGAATTTATTCCTGCCGATATCCGTAGAATATCAACCGTTTAAAACAATTTCTAACTACTACACTTTGTTGAGACAATTGAGCTGCTCCACTTGACATAAACTCTTCAAAATTATAAATTATTGCACTTTAAGAAGAGAAAAAGACGAATTTGGGCTTGCCTTTCACTGCTTCATATAGTCGTACGGAGAACGATGAAGATCGGCTTGAAAAATTGTCTTCCCTTAAAGGTGAGAATATTCTTCTCCTTTTTTTAAGGATTTCAGAACGACAAATTTTTATTCTCTCTTCACTTTATTAAGCTTATTTTTTGAGTAAGATCGGAAGTCGATAATATCAACGATTCACACTCTATCGTAACATATGTTTCCTTTTTAACTCGTAATATGAAAAGGGAATGTAATATAAAATAGTAATGTTCCGAAATTCGGATATGCCGAGATATATATATATATATATATATATATATATATATATATATATATATATATATATATAAAGGGTGTCCCAAAATTAACGCGAGATTTGAATTTGCCGCCATTTTTGCAATAAATGGTTGGCAACCCTGAAAAAAGAACAATTTGACAGAGCTGAGAGTTTAGGGTAATCAAAAATGGAGCGTTATACGATACAATAACGCGCTTTCATTATTGAACAATTGTTTCAAAAATAATGAAAGTTGAGGCTGATCAAGCAGTTACTGTTATTGGCGCTCGGTATCGCAACACGGTAATGCACGGGTGGTTGTGGGCTTGTTGACATAGACCTTTGAATTCAAATAACCCCATAAGAAGAAATTTAATAATGTTAAATCACACGATCTAGGGTGCCAATTCTGATGACCGAAATGAGAGAGTACGCGACCAGGAAATGCCTTATGCAGTAATTGAAATGTTTCACTCTCTCTAGCTGTATGGTACAATAACACCCCATTTTTGCTAACCCTAAACTCTCAACTGTCAAATTGTTCTTTTTTCATGGCTGCCAACAATTTATGGAAAAAATGGTGGCAAATTGAAATCTTGCGTTAATTTTGGGGCACTCTTTATATACAGTGGAGCACCGTTTATACGTTTCTCTTTTACACGTTTTTATCAATTATACGTTTTTTAAATTGGTCCCTACAGAGTCTAATCCACATTAACCTTACGTTTTCTCAATTGTACGCTTTTTTCATACAGTCCCTTCAAAAACGTATAAATGGTGCCTCACTGTATATATATATATATATATATATATATATATATATATATATATATATATATATATATATATACAGTGACTCCCAAAAGTGTTCGTAACACCTATGACTTTCAATGAAATAGGATCTTATCCATTGGTTAGAATTAATATTTCGGAATAGGTATTTTATTATAAGATCTATGATCTATTTTAAACAAAACTACATGAAAATTTTTAATAAAACATTAAAACTTAATTTTTTAAAAACGAAAAACCAAAAAGTGCCGGAAATTTTATCTCACAAAAGTCTTCGTACACTTTGAAAAAATGCCAAAAAATTAGTAAATAATCTAACTTTTTACCAAGTTATTATTTAGTAGAATATCATGCAGTAACAACAACTGCTTTTAAAACGTCTGGGAATAGATTTCATTGTTTTTTCTTTCTTTTTTTGTGCAATTTCTGAGTAAGTGTTCAGCCGCACTACCGAGTCTTACTGTTTCTAGTTCGCTTTTCGTTTCAATGGTGTATTTTTGTAATCTAGCCACCAGAGATCTCCAAATATGTTCCATTAAGTTGAAATCTGGCGATTGAGGAGATATTTCTAAGCTTAAGGACAAATTTTGAGGCACCAAACGCGAACGTGTGCTTCTTATCGTTATCTTGATAAAAACAAAGTTTTTTTCCGATTAACAAATTTTGGGCTAATAGTTTAAAATTGTTTTTTGAAAATATTTAAATGAAACACCATAATTCATTATTTCATCAAAAAATTCCAAATTTTCAAGTCCTGACAATGAGATGCACCCTCACACAAAAAGACCTTCACCGTCCTGATTAACTGATCCAACTAAGTTCTTAAGATTAAATTCCTCATTTTTTCTTTTATTGACAATTATACAACAATTTAACCCAAAATGTTGAATTTATATTCATCTATAAGTAAGACGTTGTTCCAAAACGTTTTGAGCTTATTTATCATTGATTTTACGACGGAAAGCATAAGCTTACTGTTTTTCGCACGAACAAGAAAATTTCCGCGGGAAGAGTTCCCATTTAATCCAGCTAAATAGAGAACTTGGCGAACAATTTTAGGTAAAAAATAAACGTAAAATGTTTCATTCAACTCTGCAGAAACTTTTTCAGTTCTGAAATGTGTATTTTTCATATTTTTTTTTAAACTGTAAACCTCCAATCAAGCTTTGTTAACTTTGCCAGTTGACCTTTTCTTACCTTATTTTCGATCCGATTCTTGTCTTTAAAGCATTTTATCCAGCACTTCACTATAGAATGGTATAAATTAACCAATTTAGAGACATTTCAAACCAATTTACGGCTACTGTGAGGGAAAAAAAATCAAATATCGAATCGTGTTTGTTGTGTTCTACGCATACCTGCCATTTTAAAATAATAAGCAGAATATTAGGGAATAAATACACCAAAAAATTAAAGGCAAATGACTTTACAGTATTATTACAAGGCAAAAAATATTTAAAAAAAACCACATATGATAATTTTAATTATGAATTTATTCGAAACTATTTCAGTGTACGATAACTTTTGTGACGTATTTTTTCTATGTCTCTTCGTTTTTTGACAAATTTCAAAAATAAAACCTGGCAATATTTTGAAAAAAAAAAAAAACTACTGGGTTTTATTCAGAATAGCATAGGAATGGTGTGAAAAAAAAATTGAACTTCATATTCGAATTCAGTTTTGCGTTATTTTGGTTTTACTACAAAATTTCAAGGTGTACGAACACTTTTGGGAGCCACTGTATAGCGACAATGTGTGTTATTAAACAAATAAACCACTAAAATTGCGCATTTAACGCATAAAAAACGTTCATTTATCAGTTATATGAATAATTTCAAGGAAAATTTGATTATAATCGTGTAGAACATTGTCGAATTAATAAATGCCGTAGAAACACGTTCTACAGCATGTACAAAAAGAAATAAATCGAATAGAACTATTCCTTTTAACTGCGGCATAAAGCATTTTGCACGCGCATAAAGTATTCAGTGAAGGTTCCCGTCCGACATTTTTGACACATTGAATATGTAAGGAAAAGTTGGGAACATGGAGCTAAAAATAACCATCCAGGCATAAGTGTACTTTACTTGTAAATTGAAAGGAAAAGACATTAAACTTTCTAACCGAGAACAAGTCCACGTTCTTCGGAAAATCGTAGAGCGCAAAGGAAGTTGGATAGGAAACGTTATACGAAAGGATATTGAATCCAATATCACGACATATACTAAGATAAAAGGTTTTGATGTATGCAAAATAAAATGAAAACTATGAAAACATTGAAAGGCGATTTAAATGAAAACGGTGTTAAGATCAGAGATGTAGCTAGGATTTTTTTTCGAGGTAGGAACATGATCTTTGGCACTTTTTAAAGGAGTGAAATTAATTAAGTGGAAAGATACGAAAGCAATGGAGAGCGTAAAAATAATGAATTCCATAGAGAAACTAACTTTCAAATCGTATATTTTAATAATGAAAAAAGTTCAAAAGGACAGCAACCGAAAGAGCATATTCTACAAATTTTGGTGACGAATGGAAGAGATTTTACACGCTTTGCAGATGGATGTCCTACCACACTCAGACGGTGAAATCGTCGGCGAGAAATTGGTACCTTCAATATCTCGCCAAGCCTTTAAATTTAGTGTTTTTCTTAAAATTTCAGCAGGCTTAAAGAACTTGTATTGCGATAATGGGGGTACGAGGACAAATAATTTTTGCGTTCAAAATGTCAAATTGTGCTCTTTGGATTTCTACCTACTTTAAATGTTCCCAATATTACACTGTCGTATGGTTTCCTGGTGAGATCACCAAATCCATGGAAAATTCACCCCGATATGCCACAATCGTTGAAAGACAGTACATGATCGTTATTAAAGAGTAACTATACAGTGTATTTACAACGATTTTAACCTTGATATTTAAGATCAAGTTTTTAATGGCACATAAAAACGTTAAGCGCACATTGGCAGATCGATTAAAAACTTCCAGTTGAGGTTTCATCTCAGGTTTAGCAAGAACTAAATGAACTGATCACCATCAACGGAATTCTTTGTTAAAACTATAAAATACAATTGTACTTAAACTGATTGTAAAAGTCCAGTTTAAAACTCAATTTTACAAAAACGTACTTTTTTCTTGCAAGCGTATTTTTCTTTTGTATGTACACAAACTAGTTTAAATCTTTTTTCACACAAATGAAACGGAAGTAGCAACACGACAAATTAATCATGTAAAGACGATTGATTTTATGTAAATAAGTATCTGCGCTCTAAATGAAAAAAAAAATGTCTTTACGTGGACTATTTTTAACAAGTTCATTACCAATCATACGATATAGCGAGAAAACAAAAAAGGTGCTCCTCTTTAATCGGTACTGTATATAAAATGTTTCTGCACAGATAGATGGGGAGGGGGCAATTTATCGGAAACGAACGTCTTAAGAGCTTAATTTTAGATACCGACACTATATAAAACGAACCTCGCTATAATGAGCTTCTATTGCATAAGAAAAATCATTTCAATAACATTCGCATTCGAGACTGCTATACAGTCGAATCCCGACTTACGCGAGGGATGTGTTCCAAGACCCCTCGCGTTAGTCGAAATTTCGCGTTGTGGCGAAGGGTGTGTATAAAAACTTTTATAAATATACCCAATTATTTAAAACACTTGTAAATACCACCTAAAACTGTTAAAAATCATTTCTCTCAACTATATATTACTGTTTCTTACATAAGAAGCTGAATTTTTATTTGTGTTTTAAAATAAAACCGTTTTATTCAACCCAAAATACTGCTGCGATGCACAAAATCAGTGATCAATGGGCAAAAGAAAGGATAAAATGTACAATACGCACTGCGTACCGTACTGGTTTGTAGTAAGAGAAATAAATGACTATAGTTGTAATGTATGTAGTAGATCCAGTAATGATATTTGTAACTTAATAAAGTGAAGATGTTAGGTGTCATTATATTTCATCAACATTCACATTTAGAACGAAAAAAATAAATGTAAAATGAGGAGTATTTGTATAAGTTATGTTCAGACTAGTACGATGTGGGAACTTCCGCTCTCAGTGATGCTAAAGGGATGAAGATTCATTCATGGAAAAAAAACTTGAAAATAACAAAGCCGATACTTACACAACACAATTTCCTTCCGAAAATTTTCGTGTTGTGAACTAGGAATTCCCTTTAGATCTAAAATTGTTTACTGGGGGAAAAATCGCGTTGTAGCCATTTCGCGTAAGTCGGATCGCATTGTAGCGGGAGTTGACTGTATTACGTAGCACTTCAACAAAAATATTTTTGAAGGTTCACAGTTTCAGACGGAATAAGAAACGAACCATTCCTAAGACACGAATTCAGTAATAAATTTTCATATCATATCAATGATTTAGCCATTTCAGTCTGTTTTGTGTAACGAATGAGTGAATCTGACAGTTTAGGGAGGGGGTGGGGGACAGATTGGAAAACAAAAACAGCCCAATAGCATGTGGGTAAAACCTTTTGCCACTGGCGCCTGGTCTGAGCTAGCGATATTGATCCGTTGGCAAGTGCCCCGCCTACACAATTCTTCCTCCTAGCTTCACGTGTCGGCTTCCGATTCATCTGCACGTTCTAAAGGGGTGAGGGCGGAATGTAGATTCATCTTTTAAAATCGTTAACTCAGCTACACGGTCGAAAAGTGGATCAATTAAGACATCCATTTGAAATTGCCACCGAAAATGACGTGGCCTGAAAATGTTGCAAATCGACCACATGGAACATGAGCAGATAATGCTTTTCCTTTTCAGTGCATTTCAGGATTATTACAGCAACTGATCAATAGTTGTTTCAAGGTTCACGTGAGATCACATTTAAGAAAATGAAAGTGTCTTGACTTTGACTATGAAATTCGGAGTTTGATGGTCCGAGCTTTAGATATAGGATTTTTAATTCGAAATGCACGACAAACGCAGAATCACATACAGACACCCTGGGAAGGTAAACAGCAGTATCTGCATTTTTTTTTTCTTTCTTTTGGCATTTTTGTCTTGTATTATACTTTAGCTTGATTGTATAAACTTCAGTTTTTGGTTAACGCACGAAAATAAAACACGAAAAGAACGTCAAGTTCCACATTTTATCATTGTTTGTGTGGAATCAAAAACAAGTTTCTTTAAAAAATGTAAAGCCTCATTTTTGCAGGTGCCGTTTACCTTCCAACGGCAGCACATATGAATGATTTTAGCGAGACAGAAGGAGCTACCCAACATTTAAAAAATTGCCAAAGGTTAAAAAAATTAGGAAAAAAAAAACGAATACTTTTGGGGGAAAAAATGTTGAAACCATTTTAAAAAAAAATATTTTTGGTATTTTCAGTTACGATTAAAAGATAATTGAAATGTGAACGCGGGGAAAATCGTACACATACTCCCAGGAACTTTTTAGAAGGTTAAAAATCTAAAAAATAAAGTGTTTTTCATGCAAAATATACATTTGAGTGTGAGATTTTTAAAAATAACAAATACCGTCGAATTGGGTGAACTTTGTGCCAGCAGGAAGTGAGACTGTGCCACATAATATGTACCCATACCAATACAAAGAGGTTCAGTTAAGTTGTACGAAAGATGAAGCTGAGTGCAGCACATTTCAAACCTACCATCTGTTACAAAAAAAAAATCATCCTACCAGTTATGCCGCACTCTATCTGGCACATCTAACCCCTGATGCCACAAAGTCACTCTATTGAAGGAAAATTAACTAATTAAAAGAAGCAAAGCCTAGGAGAGTGATTTGCTATTTTTAAGTAAAGGTAAAACCAGCATTAATTGCAGTTTTCCCCAGCAACTAAAAATTCAAAGATCGGTGTTTATTACCAAAATTTAAAGAAACAATCCCTATTACTTTTTAATTTAACAACTTTTTGTTAAACATGTAGTATTTTAGCTAACCAGTATAAGCTTATCTTCAATATTCAACGAAAGTTTTCATAAAAATTACATCGATAAAAAAAATATATATCCTCAGGTGCAAAGCAGTGGGAAACCTTCACCAGCAAAGTAACGCAATCAATTCTCCACACCGTTTTGGATTCCCACTTGCGAATAACTTCCATCTCGGCAGGTTGTCGATGGGGCGAAAAATAAGGTAAAAAAAAAAAAAAAAAATCGACGCAAACAACAATGATGTGGAAATGGAAAATATAAATGCATCTCAAAAAATGAGACCGGCATTTCATGTGGGCGGGACAGGCTAAGCTATTGATCAGACTGCAGACTGGCTAAAGTCAGCAATGCATGAAGCTACGTGAACAATAGGTCTGATTTCCTTAATTGCTCTTTCGGAAGGGAAAAGTGTACGTTAAAGCTGTATTTTCCAGTCTTGCAAGGAGATAAAGGGCAAAATCAGGGGTCTCCATCGGAAACACAACCCAACTAAATAAAAAAAAAAAAAAAAAATGCTACTGAAAATCATTTGTTAATCGCCACTCGATCGTCAACTCTAAAAATAAACTAATGCTCAAGCAGTTATTCAGGGTATCTTTGAGCTAGTCCGGATAACTTTGCGCCACTTCATATTTTTTGTTATAATACCTTTTAAAATCACCAAGAGCAGACATATTTGTTTTATAACCTTATCAGCAAGAATGCATATTTTTAAAAATATGAAATGGCGCAAAGAAGTTATCTGGACAGGCTTAAAGATACACTATAATGCCTAGAAAGAGTAGTGTGCGGATCGACAGACGAAATGTAAGGTCAGATCTGCGGAAAATCCAGATGGGGCTGCGCCCTGAGAGCACGTTATGTTTCTCAATCAGACTCGTTTTAAATCAGCGATTACATGCTAATTTCGCTGCTTAAAAGCCCCGTTTTTCGGATCGAACTTATTTCAACGTACAAGATAGATTCTCGAACAAGTTCTATATGTACCAGGGCTGTTTTTAATTTTTTGCAGGCTCACAAACATTACATGACTCCTCATTAATGAATATAGTACACTATAAGATTTTAAAGCTATTTTTTTCTAAATAATTTATTCCAACTTTAGCAATGTAAGTAATAATGGTTTCGTATTTTACTTTATTTCGTCAGATATTTTATTACAGCAATTGGCGTGACCTTTCATCATTCCTGGAAAGAACGAGATGACGTGTGCATCACATGACTTCCTTTCTACTTCCACTTTAATGTCATTTTCCCATTACTGGCAATTTTTTAATGTGATTCAATAGTTTACTCTCTAAATATCACTAACAGTGGCCAAATTAAAACAGATTTTTAAAAAATTCGCCAAATTTGTCGCCAAGTTGGCGAGAAAACTTTGCGACCAAAAGACTGGCGATATATCGCCAAGTGTTCGCCAAATTATAACACCACTTAAGTTTACATCAAAATTAACATAAATATTTTGTATAATCGTATTCTGTACGAAGTTGGCACTAAAAGGCAAAGTAATCTTCGCAGCTAACATTTAAAACAACTAGGGAAGGTTAAACAGATTAGTTTCAAAAATGATTAATGCAAGATTTCTTTTTAGAACTAAAAGAGACATGATGAACCACTTTCAAAGGCGTTGCGTAAACAACTTTTCTGTTCAGATAATTAACTAGTTTAAATTAATTAAAGTAGAGTGAGAGAAGGAATTACACTCGTTTGGTTAACTAATTACAGAATATCAAAATAATTTAAAAATAAACATCTTCTGCACTTCACGTGGAAGAATATTTTCCCGGAATTTAGGTCGCTAAAAAAAACTTTTTTTTTTTGCCATTCGAGAGAAAATAGTCGCCAGGTATTTTTTCAGTCGCCCGGGATTTATCGGAGTCAAGAAATAACAAACCAATCCATGCGTGACTCTAGACTAACGCGCAGAAACACGGTAATTGTTACATTTTGTTTACTGCATTATAAACTGTCACCAAATTTATCAACTTCATACAGAGATACAGAAATCCAGCGAAAATATTCAACAATACAACGCGGAAAAAGTAAAAACGCTTGTCAAAAAAGTTGTAAATGAAGCTCTCGCGGTAGTTGTTAACGAATCATTCAAAATAATAATAGCAATAAAAAAATCTTAAAAAGAGTTTAACAAAGGAAATTAAAGCTTAGTAGTCAATCCGCTTCTCACCGAGAGACATTAATTTGACCTATTTTTATTGATAAAGGTTAAGTTATGATGTAATAAAGGGAATAACACCATAAATTCGTAGCACATTTCATCAGTCCCGATTCGCACTTCCTTTCGACTTCCGTAAAAGCTTTGTTAAGGGTATTTCCATCGAAAACGTAGTGTTAATTGCGAAAATAAAAAGTCAAATTAAGACAAGGAGTAGATGACGGCGAATATTTAAGAAAAGAAGACGAAGCTTTTATATAAATAAAATGTTTTTACTTTTGCGCGATAAATTAAAAACATTAAAACAACATTATACCTATACAACTAGTTATAAAAGTTGCAGACATTCTTTCGTTATTCGCAGATATTTTAAACGCATATTTCAAGCATTGAAAATCTAATACTCATCAAAAATTTGATCAAGCGTATTTTTAAGCTTTGGATTTAATAATAATAACAATAACGACAATAATTTTCGAATAATAATAATAAAAACAATAATATGAATAATAGTAACAATAGTAATTGATAATAATAAGAACAAGCTTCATGGAAAATGGGGGGGGGGGGGGGCAAATTGAAATTCAAGAACACTGCATTTGAATATTTTGTTATTTTTTAACTATAAAATGACAATCATTCTAAAGTTAAAAATCAAAATAATGTGTATCTCTCCGTATAGGCGTTGAATAAGACAAAGTGCGTCTGTACGATCTGCGCAAGCTAACATCAGAAACATAAAAGTACAATTTATAAAAATCAAGCAAAACGTATTTATTTATTTTTGGCTCTCATAAAAAGCAGCCCCTCCCCCCTTTTTTTTATAGTCGTCTCGCATATTATTCAATATTTTACCGGCAAAAAAAAAAAAAAAAAAAAAAAAAAAACCGCCAAAACTTGCTTTTTTTTCAGCTCAAATTTGGTTTAACCTGTAAGTATACCGGATAAAATCTCAGGCATATATTATTAACAAACTAATAAAGCAATATATTCATAACGCACTATGCCTATATAAGGATTTCAACTCTTTCCTATTGATAGGAACTCTTTTCAGTTAATTACAGTACTAAGTAAGCATACTGATTGAGAAAACAAAAACAAACATCAAGTGTAGAAGAAAAAAATTGAAAATAGAATTGCATTATTGCCTTCAAATTATCGCAACTCAGAATACTAAGCAGTGAAAAGCACAGAATGAGATAATAGAACAGCAAACTTATCAAATTTGAAGAACTGAAGACACAGTAACCCTTTGACTACCAACGAGAAATGCGCATCCAACAATAACTTAACCTTTTAGAGACCCTAAGCTCTGATCTAGAATATTAAAGTTTCAAGGCTTCTCAAGATAAAATAAATAAATAATTTTGTTATATTTTTCTTTCAGATTCTGACGGCTCATCAGCATAAAAAAATTTCAACTTATAAAGTATTTGTATTCTATAATGTATGAAATAAACTTTAACTTACGGGACATACATGCACCATAATGGCTCTTAATGGGTTTTAAAAAATTCCAGTTAAATTGTTCTGAACCACATAACGATTCCCAAGTTTCAAAAAAAAAAAAAAAAAACTATCTCTAAAATATTCTTAATCAAAGAGTTAATGCACATTTTATATAAGCTAGATAATTTCACACAGCATTTTATGCACTGACACCACTGGTGTATCCTATTTTAGTATTTCTGGTGTCACACCAGAAATACTAAAATAGGATACAAGGTAAAATCAAGAACTCACATCATAACGGGAAGTTGGTCCATACTTTCGGAAAAATACGGAGAGATTGGTAAAATTTATGCATAGCGAAACAGAAAAGCACATCTTTAAAAGTAGGTTCGAAACACAGGACAACTTAAAATTTCTATGATATAGACAAGCCCTCACTTCGAAGTGACAATTGACGATACAAATCAGAGGTAATTAGTTTATATCATTAAAACTCATCGCAACTTCCGCTCGCTTTATTATCTGGGATGTTAACTTTCCGGTTCTACAAAGGTTGCTACAATGTTTCTGGCAGTCGAATTCTTCTTAATTAGAGATAGTTGTGGATAATTTTGGTTGAAGTTTTTTGGAGTGGACAGTGATCGCCCATTTATTGACACGGACTAGAAAAATATGACACCTTAGTTTCTAAGTTATATCGTATCCCACTCCGGCGACGGAAGTGACACGACTCAAAACATTTGAGTATGTGAATTGTTGTAATAATTTTTAACTTACAAAACAATATATTATCGTTCTGAAAACACTGACGGAGAAACGAAGCTAAAATACTATCAACAATCTATACTATTTAAACCTGTGCGCGTTTGTCTTAGTGTCTGTCCTTATCTCCTCCGGAATGTGACTGTCTACTGAGTCAGTACTGGTACCGTTGGATGCAAGACATCCAGGGAGAGCCATTCCACCCAGTCTCACCCCTCTAAACCTTAAGGAGCAGAGAAGGGGTACTACAATCAGAATTTTATAATTTTATAAATCAATACTTTGATTTTGTTATAAAATTCGACACACTTTATTGCATTACTTATGATGCGTTTATGTGTTCTTTGTATTATTATGCATTTATTTTTGTTATTACTATCTTATGTTATAAACTGGCCCTAAATTAAGTTCTTTTCTGAGTGGTGGGAGCTAGTCAGGCTATTGTTATAGCCTTTACTTCCACCTACTCAATCAGGGATTTTCCAATAGACTGGGTGAAATACATTTCTGTTTGTAATTTCTTTTTATTTTATTTTATATGTGAAATGCATATTTGTAAAAAAATAATGCCCTGACTGAAATAAAATGAATTGAATTGAAAGTATTAAAATCATCAATTGCCACCAGCTGTAGGTGACGAACGGAACAGGGGTTGGCGAGCGAAGCGAGCAGGCGGCGGAAACCCTTAGGACTTATTAATCGATTACAATATGAAATACAATTCATGAGTTTTTTATTTATTGATTTGCATCAATTGATCATTGATTTTTGTACAGTGGACACAATGTTTGCAGAAGAATATGTGAAATATTGAAAACTCACGTAGGTAGCAAGAAGAGGAAGTAGAAAACTGGCAAGTTTTGTATTATGCCCCCCCCCCCCCAGTGGTGAGTATTTGGAAATTAAGTCAATGAACCAAGGCTTCACTGCAGTGCAACTGCTCTTACGCATTAAAAGCATTAGCTCAGAAGTATTTGTAAATGTTGTTGTATCATTACTGGAAGCTATAACGAATTACATACGTAGGAAAACAAGACTAAAATAAACAGCATCACACGCAGAGCAAGCTCGAAAGCTCCCCGAACAAGCTCTCTAGCAAACCAAAACGGAATATAAATCGTATGATTAACCTATTTGACAGGAGTCGAGGCACAAGTCCAAAAGTAGTCAATAAAATTCTAGAAAAGCCGTTTATAAATTAATGTGAAAACAAGTACTTTATGTATCAGGGATGCATTTGTAAACTTTCTAGTAACGGAACGTTAATGAGAAATAGTCGAGTCCTGACAGACACGCAATCAGGGAGTTGTTTCAGTGCTAAGCCCTCACTTCACTTTCAAAACTCTCAGTTCTAAGCCATATTGACAATTCTAGTATTTTAATACATATGAGGGTTTTTCCTGATATTTTAATAAAAAGACTGCAAGTATTTTAATAGAAAAGAGAAAAAGCTCCATTTGATACATGTAATTATTTTGATTTCTGCATGATACTAATACGAAGTTCTAAAAACAGAACATGCAAAGCGAAAGGCAGCTGTAGATAGAGGTTGAATGATTATTTCTTTTACAGAAGAATGACTTCCTACTTCGTTTCCTTTTTGACAATTTCGTGAAAATTGTGGGACAAGCGTTTTTTTTTTTTTTTAAATAATAATACTTAGAGTAAAAACTAAAATGTGAAACTAAAAGTACAATTAAACCACATTTTATTGGAAAGGAAAAAAGCTAAGTTAGAAATCGAAAATCATTGTTTGAAAAGAATTATGTTTATAAGCGCCGTTTTATTCTCCTTTAAAAATAAACAGTTGATTGATCCTTAAATTTAGGTTTTCCTAAGGACGCCTTTTCCATGTTAGTTTATTCCCGAGGAGCAAAATAACAGAGCGGATCGTTACGCTCCAGGCGAAAAAATGCGGTAAACTGATTTTAAAAAATGTGCAAACTCCGGGAAAATGACTTTGCAAAACAGAGCTTATCAAATATTAATGCATTGAGAAATTTGAATTTTCGCCGGTACATAATTAAGGTTATTTTAATAATTAGATGAGATACACTTCTAGACAGTAAAGCAACATTTTAAGCTTCCCTGCCTATTTATTGATTTTTTTGTAGTCACTTAGTCATCAGAATTTTGAACATTAGTTTTTATACTTAAAAAATTCCACACGTCTATACCCTGGTTACATATCATTTTTACAATAAATTAATCAACAAAATTTTTAAAAACCATTTCTACCCTTGATTTTTTTTTACGAATAGATGAAGTACCTAGACAAGCTTTTAAAGGTACTCTAACTTGTTAATCTAAATTATAACACTTCTAAATGAATATTCTTCTAATTAACATAAAGTAATTTTCTAAAACATTGTAAGCATAATTCAGAGAAATAATGTACTTAAAAATGTTTAATTTCATTCTTGAAAATCATTTCTTAAACAGTTCGCAATCCACCAAAAAAAAAAAAAAAAAAAAAAGAGAGAGAGAGACGGGGGGGTGGGAGGAATAATTCAATGATTTCTCAGAGGGGAAAAACAACTAAAACTTCTTATTGCCGCAATAAATTATTCCAGTAAATTACTGGAGCACACAGCTTACGCAGCAGAAATGAAAGCGTCAATTTAATGCTGGTAACTAGTAACAGTTGAAAAACCCACAGAATTAATGGATCAATTATCTCTTCTGGTCACGTTTTCCGTTGTTACAAATCCGAGAAAAATGCATAATATCCTAACGAAAGAATCACAATTATATCTTTGTAATAATGACACAGAAAATCATATTCATGACTTGAAAATCGTTTAAAAAGATAATCAAAAATAATATAAATCGAAACATGAAAAACTTTAATTGAAATTTCATTTGATGATCTCATTTTTCTTTAAACTCGAACACTGCGAGAGCCAATTAACGGTTTAAAAGAAGAATAAATATCATCAATTATCACAATATGCTATTATTGCATCCTTCCCCTTCCTACAGCTAAGGTTACAATTCATAAATACACATTTTTGAAATGCACAGTAAAATATACATATTTTGCATTTGGGACCAGTCTTCGGTCTTGAACATTATATATATATATATATATATATATATATATATATATATATATATATATATATATATATAATTTTCAAAAGAAGGAAGGAAATTTATATTTAGAAATTGTATCCAATATTTAGTCTCTCCTGCACTATTGAACTTTCAAATTTTGGTCAATTATTCATGATTTTATTTCATCCTCAATAGTTTATTTTTTCATTATATTTCTTCAGCATGTTTTTTTTTCAGTCATTATTTCATCTCAAAATTATGGTGGGATTTTGACGAAAGTCCAACCTATCGAGTAACTTTCGATGGACAGAGTCATCTATGAACACGACAGCAACAACAAAACTCAGGTTGAAGACGACTTTATAAGCCGGCATTAATGCCCACATGTTTCGAATGAAAATGAAAAATCAATGCGAGAAAATAAATGTGAGACCTGTAGCTGTAAGAACGAAGCGTTCCGAAGCGTAATCTTGTATGATATTTAGTATGCGCATTTTATTCAAATCGACAGCAAAAACTGTAATTTACAACATTTCTAAGTTTGCAACTGGCAAAAACAGAACACAGAATTAAATTCTCACCAACACAGCTTTGACGTTTAAGATGACAAGAATTTTGAACGGAGCATTAGAAAGTATTTCATATTCCACTGCAGATGTCTCAAGCTCATCATTATCCATTGAGGTCTAAATAGTTTTCCAGGTCAATAATGCAAGATGAGCTTTCTCTGGGAGGCTGGAATGCGTTTTATCTGCTGCTGCTTAAAAAGTTGATGAACTGCAGCAACATCTGAATACGTTTTCAATAAAATTTTCAGGGAAGAGCGAATTATCATTAGGTGAAATATTATTACAAACTATATCACCAGTCACTAAATTAATTAAAAATAGACAAGGGCGTTAAAAAAATTAAATTTGTCTAACATTGCTGACACGTACGTTGATGTTATAACTAACTCCTTTTTGAAAGAAAAATAATCGGAGCTTATGATGACGTTCTCTGACAAATGTCATGATTCTAATCGGGATGTTTAAGCATCGATATCATGAGCAGTTTTAGGGATTGTTGTTCAAGGGATTTTTAGGAATAGTTGTCTACGGGATAGTTAGGGAACGTTGTTCTTATTGTAAAAGGAACTTATTTTTTTTCTAAATGTCACACAATTGATTGAGTATCATTTTCGGCAACTTACATTTGGCGCCAAATTTTTAGAAGCGAGTATTTTGTTAGGATTTCGCTTTGACAGTTTCGATTTCCCTCAATAGGTTCCGTTTGGAAAATCGCGATTTTGGTGGAAGATTTGTGTTGATATCAAAAGCCTTCCAAAACTCTTTGTACTCGATGAAACAGCAGAACTCAACTGTTACGAAAAATGAATTCCTATACTCTGCTGCATTTTATGTAACAGGTTAAATTAAAAAAAAAAAGAATCAAATTTCATGATTTAAAAATAAAATAAAATAAAATCAAGTATAGTGAAAGATCTTCTTGCGTCAGCATCTTCTGTAATCTATAAATCATTATCGTAGCAAAATAGTAGAATGCAGGAGAAAATAACGATGCTATAATTATGATGTCGTTAAGGGATTTTATTAGTATGAATTAATGACAAAAGGTTAAGGAAGAGTCAGGAAAATTACTTCGAATTACGTATTACACACGTACATGCAAAACATCGGATTATGTCTTAAAGATCTATTTTTATATATTTAAATTTCTCAGAAATAAGAAAATGAAAGTAGAAATCGTAAGGTGTTTAATAAGTAGTTACGAAAAGAGCCTAGGAGCAAAAATGCATGCCATAATTAAAAGCCATTTTTCACTAATTACAGTAAACAAAACTACCCAATGAACTCGAATGTTTTTTGTCATGAAGAGAAAAATGAGAAATCAATGTAACGATCACTATTTCAGTATTTTTAATTTATAAAAACAGCAAATAATGCTTTCAATAGTGTATTTACAAAATCCAAGGAAATGCATGTAGAAATTGTTAGAATAACGTATTCAATATATGAAGTACTTTCGTTTTACTTAAAAAACTTACTACAAAATACTTTCGTTTTATTCGCATTTAAAGATGATGAAAGGTTTTAAATTATCTTAGATAATATTGCACGAACAAAAAGAGTTGAACTTAAACCCTAACTCCAATCCGAATTTTTATTAATTAATATAAAAATCGCGGTTTCTCCAACGTCGGTTTTAGCACATAAATTTTGCAACTGCAGCTTTTCGTTCGTTTTCCAGAAAAAATTAAATTAGTTCAAAATATTTAGTTCGTCAGTGAATTTTTCTCCATTTTAGGCAAAACAGAAAACAAAAAATCTCTTACAATTATTTCTTTTTAAATTAAATATTCTTAAGAAATTTCGTTCAAAAATTTGTCATCTGAAACTTTGTAAAATTTACTTTATGTTAGAAAACTAAAAAAAAAAAAAAAAAAACTGAAGTTAAAGTAAAAATATCAAAGTTCAAACTGTTTTCGTTTAAATTTTCAATATCGCACAATCGCAAACATTTTGACTCAAAGAGCTAAAATTAAAACATTAAGCCTCTGTAATGAACTCATTGTGTTGAATATTTGAACAAATATTGAGTATTTACAAATCGCTAATCTTTCAGAAATGTGATCAACATTTCTCACATTTTAAATTTTAACTGAATTGTTTTCAGCGAAAAATGGAAATCGCAATTCATAAACAAAATATATCATTGTTGTCAATTATTATTCCACAGTTTATAAGCTTTATTTGTAAAATATGTTTTTAGATATTGTTACGTAAGTCAATCAATCATAAATATTTTGCTGCAAAAAAAAAAAAAAAAAACCACAAGATTTAATTGCGTGTGCAGGACGATGCCAAAAACTGCAACAAGTCAAAATAAATCAAACAATATTCTTCTAATTCAGTATTAAAAAAAAAAGTAGACGACGAAAAGTATATCTGAACAATAACAGATTTCAAATAATTTACTCATGATTTTTTGTAGTTATTGTAAGGTGATTTTGAGGGCATTCCGCAGTTAGTAAGCAGCAGTTTCATTGTTACCTGCAACATAAATTACTGTAACATCCATAAATCCTTTAAAATGTACATATACATGTGTACTACCCGGAAAAATACATGCACGAGCAAGTATTTTTTGCCAATTTTAACGTAAGAAATGAAAATATGTCCACAAAAGTACAAAATTGAACCCCACTCATACAATTTGGCTCTCAGTCGGTGAAGATTTAAAAAAAAACTGAATAATCACGGTTGTGAAAGAATGAATGGGAAAATTTCGACGATAATAGATAGCAACAAAATGACAATGAATGTGTCACACATATTTTTTTTTTATTTTGTCACTTGTTATATGTGTCAAAGGTGACTTGGTGCCGGAAGGCCGTTCAGGGTACTACTGTTTTCTTAACAATTTAATTCCTTTTCATAAACTGATAAACTGATCACGAATTGGGATTCAATCGGTCTTCCGGTACTGGAAACTTTACGAATTAAACACAAACACATACACACACACACACACACACACATATATATATATACACAGTCGAGACTTGACTTACGCTAGGGATGCGTTCCAAGACCCCTCGCGTAAGTCGCAATTTCGTGTTGTAGCAAATGGTATGTTTACGACTTTTTGATAAACATAAACAACTGTGTGTGCGTGTGTTTTCTTAGCTAAAAATTGCAATTTAGTCTTCTTTTTAAATAGGTTTTCTCATTGCTTTGCATTTTTTTTAATATAAATATTTGCGGATAGATTACGGATTTGAAAATACAACATTTCTCGGTTTCGGTTTTGTTATTTTGGTCACATCTTCCTGCACCTTCGAAAAGCGCGCACGAAATTTTAATTGTAAATCTGTTCTTTACCAAGTGGCATCTGCTCACTTCCGAGGCTAAAAGAATTAAAAATGTTGTGGAAAATTATTACACCATTAATACCATCAATAAGTAAATAACTTGGAATATAACTTTACTTGAAACCTTTATTCTGAGACGAGTAACGAAAATCAATGTTTTGTTAGGGTGAAAAACAACCATTGAGCCTTTTCATTGTGACGCAAATTAAAAACAACAGCAATCCCTGAGATTCATTAATCAATTTCAACAAATAGGACTTTGATGTTTCTTGTGAACAATAAATAGGGGATACACAATAAACTTACTTCCACTAAATCAATACTATTCAATAGACTTTAGTAAGGCAAAGGTTTTAGAGAACTTAATATAATTCTAAGTAGGAAGTTAAAATATAATTAATTTGACAAAAGAAAAACACGCCGCGCTGTTTTCAGTAGTTGTCAATTTATATCAAAAACTATTTGGAATAAAACGCTTTAGAAAATTGAGGAATTTAAATTTTATTACTGGTTTTTCTGCAAAACAACTCTATGATTATTTACTGAAAAAATCCCTAGTGACGACATTTTAGAAGATACGTCATTTACAATGGCTTTCGTGCAAAATTGAGTAGGAGTTCCAGAAATTTGGCCTAAAATGAATATTGATTTTAATTTAAAAAGGATTATTGTAAAATATTAACTTTTCTATTATACTTTATATACAAAAAGGGAAATAATTTGTTTATCGGAATGATTTTGGAGGAGGTTAAATTTTCTAAGCGCAAATTCTACTTACATCTGTGACAGTTAAACAAAAATTAACAAAATGAAACATAAATTAATTCAATAATGAGACAAATACCTTAGCAGTTAATTTAGAAGATGGAAAAATAAACAAATAAGAATATATCTAAAAGTAACTGTTTTGCAACATTACATGACTTAAAATAATCAATTATCCAACGTAATGAAGCACAAAACGTGCAAAACATGCAATAATTTGCATGCTTTATGCTTCATTACGTTGGATGCAATAATTTGCATGTTTTGTGCTTCATTACGTTGGATTCCAATAATTTGCATGTTTTGTGCTTCATTACGTTGGATAATTGATTATTTTAATTTTCAGCACAAAGGTATTTATTAGTTATTACATGACTTATTTTGTTTGTTTCAGAATGCCTAGATATAGTAGACGAGCAACGGAAAAGAAGTAGTAGTCAGGAACGTAAGGATGCTGCATTTACCTTAGTTGGGGAATGTCGGGCGAAATGAAATAGTTAAGATAACGTACCTTTTTCAAAATGAACTAATTGGATATTTGGTAAGGAAAATTAAAGTATATAAAGAAATAACAGTGTATTTTATAATCAAATTTGCATTGAAGCACTTATTTTTTATTTTTGGGAGTAAATTTGTACCTTAAAAATAAAACAAAGTGGAAAATTCATTTTTTTCCATACTGAGAAAATGGAAAAAAATAAAATATTTTTCTAGCAAAATATTTTTTGTTTGATTATCAAAAATATTTTGTTTCAAATGAATGAGTAAATAAAAGACTAGATGATAAAGATGAACAAATGAATATATGATGAAATAATAAACGAACAACTAAATTTTAATAACATGAGAAAAAATAAATGAATGAGTAAAATAGTGAATTGAAAAAAAAAAAAAAACACAAAAAACAATGAAGCAAATGAATGAATAAATAAGTGAATTAATAAATGATTGAATAAGTTCACGAAATGAACTATTTCACTTTGCCTCGCATGCACTTGACTAATTGTCTGATAAATTTAAAATTGAAATAAGCTTAATAATATTAAGTAAATAAATAAATACTGCATTGAATATAAGTAGGTCTCAATAAAAATTTGCAATGTTGGTAACATATCATTTTAGTGTAGCAAAAATAATTTTTGACTTACAACAAAGTATTACAATATGAGTGTCAATTTGTGAAAATTGCTTGTATAATCATATGCTTTGATCTTCAGAAGAAAGTATTTGACCATTTTACTTTGCCCCACATTACCTGCTAATTGAAGAAAATCTGTCAAAGTGCATGTAGTGAACGAAAGATTTCTAGCGTATTTCTTTAGGGATTCTGTAAAAAGAAACTAAATTGTTTAAACCTTAAAGTTTACCACGATCTACACAACGTTTGATCAAGAATATCAACTAACCAGAAAAATTGAAAGAAGAAATAAAAGAAGCGAAAAGTTTCAAAATTATTAGACCAGAATAATAATACTATTATTCAGCAGCTACGCCAGCTAAGAAAGGGAATAAATTTCCACCCCGAAACAAACTGAGATATATAAACAGTGATACGTCTTCTCACAAGGAAAATTTCTGTACAGTTTGTATAGACAATTTTGAATTCAGTCCTACCAGATAAACGTGGATGCAGCGCATGGGATGTAAAAAATAGTTCCTTATGCGGTGGAACAAGGATCAAATTGAATATCAGAGCCCAAACTGTTTCCATGATCAGGAGATGTAAGGTGCGATGCATTTCATTATTTGACAGATTTTTTGCTTGTAAGAAACGTTAATTGACTTTTTTTTTTTTCCTCCAAATGATTGACGAAATGCGGGTACATAAATTGAACACTAATTTGTTGAAAATAAAAATAACAATTGTTGGTTTTTAAAAAGAAGAATATAAGGCGGGTGAAAAAGGGAAAAAAAAAGAAATCTTATGATGAATGCCCCTTGTGTGTTGCGATGGCGCAGTCAATCGTAGCAATTTTCCTCGCTAGATTTCCAAAGTAATATGAGATTAAACACAATCATTTTGATCCCTGTGAATATGAGAAACGAAACAAAGATAGTTTAAACTTTTTTGTTTCAGAGTTTGTTAATTCCATGTAAAAAATCAGTTTAGTTACGAACAGAAATGTCACATTTTTTACGTCTGCCTTCAGGCTCCCTTACTTGACGCGAGTTTATTTATGTTTTAAAGAACTATGTACTAACACAACTAACACAAACAAAAACACATTCCTAAAATGAAGTTTACCATCCTTTTATTCTCTACACCTAAATGCCTCTTGCAACTGTCTAAATGGAAGAACTTAAATGTTATCGCGGCTGTTTGAAACGTCTTCTTCCTGAATATCCCAGACATAGAGGCAGAAAATCAGTTTTATTAGAAATACTCTTCCATCCGACCATGACTAAACTCTTTCGTTGAAGAGATTGACAGAGGATATTTAGCTAAAGGGGAAAAGGAACGCTATTGATACCTACTGTGGGCGTCATTTTGGAAAATCCTTTAGTTGAGCTGTATTACGACAAACTAGATATTTTTGGATAATCGACAGATATAGTCTGAATACAATGCTGAATGATAACTACGTGGCAGAAATTTGTAATTTCGGATAAGGAAAAATATAAGCAGTTAGATTTTGAGAAAATTTGTTTGGAATAATTTGCTGAGTTCAAGGAACGAAAGTCGGGAAAAAGGAAATAAACACGTGATAGTCCACTTTGACGAAAAATGTTAGATAGAAATAACAAGATAATAAAAATAATTATAAAATATACATAACTTATATCTACAAAAATAGTTCAAAATTGACTATCAGTGGTTTATTTTTAAATCTAATGTGTTTTCTTCCAATTCTCTGCTTTAATTTAACCTGTTACTGATAGCAATAAGAACTGGACTGAAGTTGAAGCCTTTATAGTATTTATAGTAATAGCTGTTGATGAAGTGCAATAGCGAACGTGGCTGGAGCTGGATTACACTTATTCGTCTAAGAACAAAAATTGGAAAATGAGCCCATTTAGAAGTGCAGACTTTTTATTAAAAACTTTGCGAGCACTACACCCAAATCTGTTTTGTACAATGGATAGGGACCGCATAAAAACAATCGCATAAGTAAATCCATTCAAAACTTCACGAGAAGCTGTAAAAAAAATGTTCGCAACAAAAATACAGCTAAATCTTTTTTTAAAAAACGAGCCGATGTGTGCATCACATGACTTCTTTTTACGCTAATTTAAAGTTGTTTCCCCATTATTGGCAATTTTAATGTGATTCAATAGTTAGCTCTCTAAACATAACCAACAATGGCCAAATTGAAAGCAGATTTTTTTAAAAAAATCGTCAAATTTGTCATCAAGTTGGCTACAAAACTTGGCGACCAAAAGCTTGGCGATATATTGCCAAGTAATTGCATAAATTATAACACCACTTGAGTTTGCATCGAAATTAACATTGATTTCCCCCAGAAAAGGTGTAAAAGACCCCCTTTGGAACAGGAGAGTTATGCGACAGACATACGCACATACGTACATACAGAGGTCACGAGAAAAGTCGTTGTAATTAACTCAGGGAATGTTAAAATGGATATTTCGGGTGTCTATACGTTCTTAGGCACTTATCCGCGTGTGGTCGAGTTGAAAAGAAAAAACTCAACATTATTTCGGGGGTGAGCAAAATGGAAATTAAAGCCGAATTTTGAGTGATATTTTTTTCGCGAATACAATACTTCCCTTTTTGTAAAAGGAAGTAAAAAACGTAGAAAAACGGTTATGGAGTGATTTTCGAGTCTTCAAAATGATAGCCACTTGATTCAGACACCTAGTTCTTATGTCAGACCCAAGATATCGAAAATATGGAAATTTCATTCAGTTGGAAATTAATGTAAAGTCTTATCAGATGTAAAAAGGAACAAAACAGTTCATTTAATTTCAGCAGACCGCACATGTAGGCTTGCACGGTCACATAAAACAAATATTTTAATTTATATTCTATCAAATTTGTAACATAATGAAACGTGATATAACAGTTTTTTTTTTTTTTTTTTGTCGCTACACATTTTGTGCCTTTATTTCTGGTTTGATTGAAAATGCTTATCTTCCTCCAACAGACTCTTAATTCTTAACATGCGGGATCGTCAAACGGAATAAATTGAATTTGGAACTGAGAAAACTCGAAACGTGACAAAAGTATAGATACCCAACAAAAAGGGTAGGACGTGAAAGCATGGAAGAAAATAAAACATGGCATTACAAATAAGTGCAGACGTCTTCGAAACATTTTTTAACAGTTACATCAATAGAAAAAACGTGAACACATTATTCTTTTATAAATACCATGGATAAATCTTTATGTATATCGTACTCAAATGCTAACTACATAAGTATTTAAAGCAGTAGTTATGTTACTCTTCCAGGCAGTTTTCAAAAATAAACTAACGTCCATCTTAAAATCTTTTGTTATCTGAAATACGTAAGCAGCAAATACAAAACATAAAAATGATGTAAGTTTCAGAACGCATTGGTTTATGTACTGAGAAAAATTAAGTTTTCAAAAATCAGTACATTCATGCTTTCAAATTTTCTTGAAACCTTTTGTTTCAAATATGAGTACCCATGTTTTCAAAGAGTATGCTGAATTATTTCTTACTCAAAAATGAGCACTTAACTCGGCTAATACTCAATTTTGAAATTATTACATATTCAAAAATGAGCACAAATACCTCAAAAAATGAGCACATGTTGATTTGAGTATTTGATGAGCATTTGAATGTTTTAAATTTGAATACCACATTGTCGCAGCCATTTTGACTCTGTGATATGTTCAAATTTGAATAGTTTTTCGTCATTTTTGAAATTGTTTTTAGAACGTAAATATGTTTATGAAATACATACTTAAAAACTTTATTTATAAAAATGCATTTCTAATAGTTAAACAATTATTTTACAGCAAAACAATACGTCTTGACAGATCGAGATATTTTTAAATCTAAATTACGTAGTACAGTTAGGTCTATTTCGTTATTAATCTATATATTTTAGGAAAAATAAGTTTTATCTGATTCGATTTTTCACACGTGAAATTTATATGTAGATTTGTTAAATTTTACATACTACATTTTTCGAATAAACTTTTTTCTATTGCTTAAAATTATGAATTATATACTCTTTGAAATATACGTATTTTCTAAATAATAATCTTGAAGTTGAGAAGGTACTAACTTACTCTTGGTAAGTTGCTGACTTACAAGAAAAATTTGTAACAATATACTAGATTGTGTTGGGGGACAGTCACAAAATTGCAAATGCTGGGTTTGTCAGTTAATGAATTTAATGTAATTTTTGTTATAAAATATAGTATGTTTATGATAGACGCGTGTATAATCTATTTCTTTAAAGCACTAAGGTAAAAAAACCCAGTAATTGACATTGAATTAGCAGTTGACACGTAAAGAAAAAACAAAGTTAAAAAACAGGCTCCAAAAGATCAGCCAAGAATAAGTTAAAAAGCAGGAATGCAAATTTAAACACCACTATAATAATTATGTAATTTTTCCACCATTTTATAATTTCTCTTGTTAATTTATTTTTTCTTTGTAAGCGTCAACTACTAGAGCAGTGTCAACTACTACTGCAGCGTCATCTACTAGTGGTTTTTCTTTAGTGTGTTTCGGACAAAAAAAAAATTGTAAACAGAAATTTGAATTTTAAATACCTAACATACCAATCAATACATAACTTGAGCATTTTATCAAAGAATAAATGCACAGATGTAATAACAATAATTATTATGTGAAAAAAAGATAAAAAGAAAACAACGCTTTTCATGTTAATAAATTGATTTGCAAAGTTTAAATGAAGCATCGTCAGAACGTTTATGTAATGTATAGTAAATGACATAAACAAAGCCTAAAATATGACAAAAATGTCATTAGATGCATCAAAAATGTTAGTCAAAAGTACATTTACTTCATCACAAAAATCACGCGTCTTACAAACTGACCTACTTGGAATTTCAAGGAAATGGAGCATATTTCTTATCCAATCAACATTATTGCTATGGTAACGAGTCGAGGAGTATAACATACAATCGTGACAGGTAAAAGTATAAATAGCTGCAGGAGCAAAAATAAGACAAGATACAAGGTTTTCAGGGTAAAAGAGATACTTATTCAGCGGAAAATTAAATGTTCCACTAGTAAGTGTAAAATACTTACGAAGCTGTACATGTGAGAGCGAATTTACATGAGGAATATGAACAAGGTCATTATTACAAGCAAAAAGCAATTATCCATTGAAATTCAAAGCACTTTGCTAATGAAATCTAGCTATTAACAACGGATTGCCAGAAAAGTAAACTTTTTGAGGCTATTAGTGAGGCATTAAACGAATTTACGACACGGAAGAGTGAAAGTTACATAAAAGTCAAATATAGGTTTGTTTTTATATGACAGTAGTTAGCGAGTAAATTTCATTTATATTTTTATTCATGTTTAAGAATGAAGAAAATGTTTACTAACGAGTTGAAAACTGTGCGCAATAGGAAACCAAAATCGATCTGTGAATATTTACATAACTTTTCATGACCCCCTCCCCCCCCCCCGACTGTGATGCAATCCCTAGAGATTAAAATAGAATCATGATTGCAGTGAGTTATTTTCTGCATATAATTTTCAGAGCGAAGCAAAATTACTTAAATTTTCCATAAAAAGTTTATTATTTCCACAGACCGCAGGGACTATGCACAATCCGCATTAGTTGGTTCCTCTGCAAAAATGAAATAACTTTTGCACATGAAAAAAAAAAATTCCAAGAAGGGAGCCAACTTTTACTGTCCTCATTTTTGTGATTTCGCTCTGAATAAAAAAAAAAAAAACGCATTTTAACATGGTCGATAAAGTATCGGTTTAGAGTAATTTTTGTATTTAAAACAAACCTTAAAAACATAATTAGATTCATTTATTATTTATTTATTCATTTGCATTACTAATAGTGTTGTTGCATTTTCTACCTCTCAACAAGTTCTTCTATAAAATAGCGATAAATTTAATAAAATGCCCTTTATCTTTTCAAAAAAAAAAAAAAAAAAAAATTAAACAACCTTAGTAAACAAAAAAATTATTTGAAAAGTTTATTTTTAATATGGACAAGATGAAATGTACGTTGTTATCTTTCAAACTTTTTGAATTTTTCGTTAATGATACGTCTAAACGGTTAAACTTGATTTTCCCTTGTCTTCTTCTTCAATACATTTAGTTATGGAACTAATACGTTAATATGGAACTAATCGTTAATGATACGTCTAGACGGTTAAACTTGATTTTCCCTTGTCTTCTTCTTCAATACATTTAGTTACGGAACTAATACGTTAATATGGAACTAATTGTTAATGATACGTCTAGACGGTTAAACTTGATTTTCCCTTGTCTTCTTCTTCAATACATTTAGTTATGGAACTAATACCAAAGAAGTTTAAAAAAACAATTTATAGACAACTAAGTTATTGCTTTAAAAGCTCTACTTTAAAAGAAAGTACTTCCTGTTTTGGAGAGACAACTCCTTCTAATATTTCACAGCTCGAGTTGATTTTTTAGCATACTTTAGCTTAAATCGATTTTTGTACGCATTTGACTTTTACAGCAAAAAAGTATTCCTTAACATCATTAAAAAACATATTATTTTTGATCATTTTTATACTCTATAGACGTCTTAAGTTTCTTTACATTGTTATTCGCTTCAATTTTTAGAGAAATGTTCGTGGTTGGTTTCGACTTCTATTTCCTTTTCGAACATAGAACGCATCGAAAACCACAAAAGGATTCCCAAAACCGCATCTCAAAGTTCCAGACATCATTCGGTTTCCTTCTTGTTTGTGTATTTTTCGAAGAGAAAGAAAATTTCTTTTGTAAACCTCAACAGGGTACATGTATAAGTTTCGGATCTAGCTGCACAAATTATGGCGGAAATAGCTGGTATTCTTGATAAATAGTAAATCTTGCCGTTTAGTATTTCATAAAAAATAAAAATCTCTAGCGAAAATAAGTATTTAAACTAAGTAATTTGTTATATGAAATGAAAGTTACTTACGAAAGCAAACACAAATTTTCTAGTCTGAAGCTTATTAAAATCCAATTTATTTTGTTAAAAATCAATGTTACTCACAACAGTAAATGTGTTTGTTATTTACTACGAACGATAAGATAAATTCGAAAGAAATGTTCAAGAATGAAAGAGGGAATATAATTAAACACTCAAATCAAATTACGCTTTAAGAAACCTAAATAAAACTTTAGGAAGTGTGCACGTTTTAAAAAAAGACCCCACAAAAATAATTTAAACTTACATCAATGCCAAAATATTAAAATAAAACAAAACATATAAAATGAGCAAATAGTAAAAGTATGCAGCTCAAGATCTCTAAGAAAGAAGACTTTTATTATTACACATAAACTTTAAATCTGAAATATTTATATCTGTCACACAAGCTAACTCCAAAATGCTTGGATTGGAATAATAGAAGCGGGAAGAGACTTTTTCAGAAATTTTTTGCTTTTTCCAAAGCAAAAGCAGTTTACTGCCTTCCTCCATGCCTATCTAGATAACCCATCTCTAGGAAAATCGATACATTACAAAAACAATAATATGAAGGGAAAACAAATCCTTTAATTCCTTTTAGTCTCGAGTTCTCATAATAGGGAGAAAAATTCCTCTTTTTGCATGTTTTTTTTTCCTATAGAAAATGCAGATGTTGTCAGTTTTTGCCCAAGTAGAACTAATACTATGAATC
Organism: Uloborus diversus; assembly: GCF_026930045.1. Taxonomy (NCBI): domain Eukaryota; kingdom Metazoa; phylum Arthropoda; class Arachnida; order Araneae; family Uloboridae; genus Uloborus; species Uloborus diversus. The sequence goes on along the minus strand of NC_072733.1, from coordinate 20,885,282 downwards.
ACCATGCTCATTTGAGATGTGAAAATTGTACGTATATTATGTCATTGGAAAAATTTAGGGAGTTTTTAAAATAGAAATTTAAAATAGAAATAAAATAGAAAAAATTAGGGAGTTTTTAAAATAGAATTTATTTTAAAATAGTTTTTAAAATAAAGTTTTTAAAATAGAAAAAATTTAAAATAGAAAAGAAATTTTTAAAATGGAATAAAAAATAAAATTTTGAAATAGAAAACTAAAACAGAAAATTTTTAAAATAGAAATTTAGGGAGTTTTCTTAAATAGAAATAAGGAGTTTTGAAATAGAAAAAAAAATAGGTCGACACACTGATGTAATAGAGATAACTTACAAACTTACACAGATTTTGTGTGTTAAGAGAAAACGGTAGTTGAGAAATTAAAAGAGAGCCGCTTTGAAACGAGTAAAAAAAAAATTAATTTTTATACGCACACATGCATGCATAACCTACACACACAACCATAAGATCCCGTTGCGTCCATATAGAAATACGCTGAAATGGTGATTGCTATAATGAAGGTAAAAATTGTGTTAACGCGCTGCTTAGAATAAAACCTTTTTCTTCTCGTTGTTTCTCTGTGCTTAGATAAAGCAATAAAAATTTATCAAAATGCAAAAAATCTTCAAAAGTTCATCCGAAACACTTTAGCACAAAAACATCAACTTCCTGACTCCCTGAGACGAAATACTAATTCATGACAGAATGAATTCAAGAAACTTACACAAATTAAAAAAAAAGAGTAAAGTAAAATAGGAATGCCTTTTCAACTTCCGAATCGCTTCAGAGGTCACTGCTTCTTTTTACAGAAACTTCCGAAATTAAGTTGAAAAGAAATGAAGACTTCGGGTATTTAAAGGACAAAACCTATTGCTGAAGTCAGAGTCGCCGCCAAAACGTCGGTGTGCAACAATGCCGGCGCAAATTCAGTATTCACGAACAGACATCTCAAATTTTTGCTCCTTTTTGTGACACAAGATGCAATTATAAAGAGGCCGGGGATGGGTATCAACCACTAGTCATCAATCAGGACCAGGAAAACACAATAAATCCGGTGGCATTCTTCCCTCCCGAATTCAAAGCCACTTAAGCTCGTAGTCTCATGATTAAAGAGAAGTTAGCAGGAAGGTAAGAATGACAATATGGCTATTATTAATAAAGTATCAGTAATGGAGATATAAAGAAATGTGGAAGTTTTTTAAACAGAAATAAAAAATGAATCACGTGTAGTAGTTTCTAAAATTTGGAGAAATGGGAATGTTTCGATGTAGTAATTTATAAGGAACATACATTAAATGCCAAAGAGTTTTGGGAAATAAAGCTTTGCTAAATGGCATTTTTATGATCCATCAGTTTGTGAAAACATTGAGAAAGTACGGTATTTAGGTAAACGTTTGCACGATATTACAGTCGATAAACATTTTAGAGATACTTGTTTCAAGATTATTGAGGCAATTCCTGTAAAAATACAAATATTTGATTACAGCATATCGTCGCCGAAGAGCAACAGTAAGATATATAATCCCAGAAATAACACTATGACATCTTACTGTTGCTCTAAGGCGACGATATTGAAGCAATTGTTTTAAGTACTGCCACTGTATAAGAATTATTGGGGAAATTTCTTTACATAAGCTCAATATGCAAACTTATAATTTAATATTACTACGAATGATCTTCAAGCTTTATAATATAGAAATAAAGTTTATTAGTTCACAAAACATGCTTTTAAGGGATAAAAGTAAGCAATTTTTTACAGACCATGTTACTTATTTTGAAAACTACAAAATGTAATCTCTATAAAATAATTTTACTTGCCAACAGAGGCCTTCGGGAAGACTTTGCAAATGCTTTTCTCAGAGAAAAAAACAGAAAAGAAAATACTGCGAAATCGAAAATCAGAAAAATTGGGAAGCACAAAAGACGGAAATACACGTGGAGTTCAGACAGGCGCCTCGCCACCTGTTCTCACAATAGCTAGCTCCAGCTACATGGAAAACTAATTAATAGGAGGTAGAAAAAGGACGACAAAAAAAAAAAAAAAATGCCCCTGGATTATTAGATAAGTCCTTAGGGAAGAAGCTTAACCCCTTTTATTCTCGAAATAAAGCCTAGTTTTATTTGAAGAAAGAAAAAGTTCTTCCTGTCTGTTAGAAGGAACTCATATATTCCGGCAAAAACAGATTCACAAATACGAAAGCGATGGCATAGGATTTGTACTACAGGATGGAATGCACTTGGACAAGCAGCTTTACGATGAAAAACCAATCTGCTTGACGTAATCAAGTTCTTGAGTGTATAGTAAACTCTTGAGTTCGTTTTGGAAGAAAAAATGGTTGTTATTGATCAGCCAAGAAATATATCTTTAAAGGGCATGCTTTTGAAACGCTATCAGGTTTCTTGATAATTTTTTCAATAACATTGTGTACATTATAACATTATGTACTTGATCCATAACCGATGCAGATCATTTCGGTTGGTGTATCAACACAAATTTATTAATTTTGGCTAATGAATTATCAACTGAAGAAGCGTTGTACAATTCTGCCGTGGGCAGGTAAAGGGCAGTAACTGCATTTTTTTTTTTTTTTTTGCATTTTTGTCATCTATTGTACATTAGCTTTATTGTACAAGTTAATTCCAACATTTCCTTATGGTTAGCATTGAATCCAAAACGAGTTTCTTGAAATATCTCGAAAACTCATTTCTGCGGATACGACCGTTTACCTGTCCCCAGCAGTATGTATGTCACTCACGGCGCTGTTTCAGTTATATTTATGTAAATATAATAATCGAAAGGTTAATGGAAAATTTTCAACTTTGTGCACAAGGAATGTAATGTTGGGCTTACATAGAATAGACCTCACCTCACCACTTACGTTGCAAAAAAAAAAAACACCTCCCCAGCTTAGGGTTAATGAAGGCTTTGAAATAAATGAGCCATTTTGTTAAAATTGCATCTCGAAGAAAATAACTTTTGTTGTTAAGCTACGTGAAAATAATATCCTCTTTCGACAATGAACTTAAAATTAAGATTAGAAAGATAATTACAGAACAGGAAAAGAGCCTAAGATTTAAAATAAAATATAAAAAAATCATAAATATCTATTTAATAAAAACCAATAAAAAATATTTCCAAAATATTTAGTTGAATGAAGCAAACTTTTCCTATAACTTAATATCTTATTAATAGCAGTTCAAAAATTAACTTTTTTCTGGTAGTATACTTTAAAAAAAAACTCTGAAAATCAGTAAACACTGAAATCTCAAGGAATAAAAACCATGCTGCATATCTAAGAAAAAGAAAAATGTGGCATCTTTTGATGTGGGAAAGAGCTGTTTATTGGGAACCAAACATCAAAACAGATGTAAACTTGAATCACTTTCCAAAACTGACCTGGATAAACCATGTGGATAGAAGAAATGAAGAGCTCTCTTTTTGTCTGTCAGCTGGAGCTTCCGAATTCAGAACCGTGAACTCTACAAGTTCAGTTGAGCATGAAGAAGAAGTTGTCTGTCTACGTATTGGTTGTCTAAATACGTGCATTCACTTGTTTGAAGATAGAGATTGTGCAACGCTTGGAAAAGTTGTCTTATGGCCAGGCGGAGATTGCATAAATATCAAGTATGGTGGTGAGCGAACTAAGCCCCTTTGAAGAGTTCTTTGGAAAGATGCATCCAGAGTTGCTTCAGCCCATTCAGTTGCAATCCAGTTGTCCTGCCATTCAGTTCAGACCGAGGGGACATGATTCAGTTGTTTAAATTTTTTAAAATGAAAGATGTTACGGGGCTGAAGTTTAGCACTGAAAACAGGACAAGGGGTCATTGTTTTAAGCTATTTTAAATCTCAGGCTAACATGGATATTAGGAAAAATTATTATTTTAGCAGGGTAGTGAAACCTTGGAACAGCTTACCAGAATAGGTGGCAAGGTAGTAGATAGTTTTAAGAGGGCCATTGATTTTCACTGGGGATTGTAAATTGACAAGGACCAGTCTAGCTGGGCCCAGAGCCTGTTGTTGGTCGTCACTTTTGTATTTGTATAATTGGAAAAGGTTTTTCCAAAAGCAAATTTTAGAGAAAATAGTTATACAGGGTGTTCCATTTTAACCTGCAAGACCTTAATTTTCGCAACCGTTAGTCCTAGGTGTATGCTTCCAATTGCAAAAATGTTCAAAATCAGATGCAGAGTTAAGATATTGAAAGTCTGAAGCGAACATAATAATGAGTCAAAAAAGACAAGCAACTTTTTATACGGGTCCCAGGTCCCCTAATTTATATTTAGGGAAATAATCTTCATTGAAAGATATTACTAACACAAAAAACTTGACATTTGTGCGACCAAAACTCAGGGAGATATTCCAGTTTAAAGACTTAAAGGACCATACAAAAGAAGCGATTGGAACTTACCGCCCTTTCAGAAGAATGACAGGTCGTAAAAGTAAGAAAAACAAGGTATATTTTTCTTTGCTATTGAAAAATAAAAGCAAATGTCATGCCGCGATACACAAAAACACACGACAAAACCTCGAACAATTTGAAAAACCACACTTTATGCACAAGTATAATTTTAAACACATGTTAACTGCTATATTTTCCCCCAAAAGGCGTTATTGAAGGCGAGTGAAAAGTGGTGTAAGGCACAAAACGCTCAGTTTCATGTCTCGGTGAATATTGGTCGTACTAATTTCAAACTTTTTGTGTTGGAATTGTTTTTTAATGGAGAATATTTCCCTAAATATAAGTTAGGGGACAAGTGGCCAGTATAAAAAGTTAAATTTTGAATTTGACTAATTTTTATTTTCATTTCAAACTTTCAATATCTAAACTCTGCATCTGATTTTGAACAAATTTGCAATTGGAAGTATAACATCTGGGACTAACGGTTGCGAAAATAAAGGTATTGCAGGTTAAAACGGAACACAGGGTGATTCCACCGTCACGAGTGCGACAATTGGAGTAAATGTTTTCTTAATTTTACAGCTAAAAATATTTTTAAAAATCTGACCAAGGATTATATAAGCAAAAAAAAAAAAAAAAAGCTTTTTCAATTGCTGTTTTTTAAATGAAATTTACCCTCACGTTTTACCTCAGTTGTAGGCTTCTCACTATCTTTCGTATTTATTGTTGTAATTTGTTTTAAATATACTTAGCTTTCCAACTAATTATTTGTTAGTGAGCGGAAATAGCGGATGATTCCACCGAAATTTAGACATTTTGTTCTGCACGTGACTGCTCTGTATTTCATTTCGAAATAAATATTAAAAAAAATTAATTAACAAACATTTTTTCCCCCTAAGAAATCACACATGTGTGGTCTCTTAGCTAATAAACAAGTTTTTTTCGTTTGTAATACGTTTTGAAATAAAAAAAAATTGAAAAAAAAATAGAACAGACTTCAAAATTGCTCTAAAAAGTGAAAAATAATTTTATTTTTTAAACACCATCGATAATGCTTTTAAACATAATTTTTGAAGTTGGCGCAAAAACAAAACGTAAAATCCAGGGTAACCATGCTTCGTTCATACTTTTTTTCAGAAAAGCATCCAAAGTTACGAACGAAACATTTATATCGCTATTCAAATATGCTGTCATCAACGCATAATGTATGTGATAGTGAAGAAATTGGTCCTGGTTAAATTTATAGTTGTATTTGAGTTATGGCTGTGAATGATTTTATCTATCGTTTTTGCACCAACTTCAAAAATTATGTTTAAAAGCATTATCGATGGTGTTTTAAGAATAAAATTATTTTTCACTTTTTAGAGCAATTTTGAAGTCGGTTCTATTTTTTTTTCAAAATTTTTTTTATTTCATTCTTTTTAGTGTAAATGTAGGTATTTCAGAAATAATAAGAAGTTACCATCACGAAACTTCACATTTTTTTCTTAAAAATGCTCTATACTAAAAAAAAAACTATTGACACGCGTTAAACTTTAAGCGATTGGCCCTAAAAACTTATCTTTGTTCCTCTCTGGAAATCATGCGTAGTTAATTTAATTATAACCATTTAAGTATTACGTTTTTTCTAACTAAATTACATTCCACAGCATCTAAGTTGCTCATGATGAAATCCTGTATTTTCTTACTTAGCCCCGATCATCTGTTATCGGCGATGATAACGATAAAAATACTACAGAGTAGTTGAGTCAAACCTAATGATAGCATTGTGAAGGCTAAGCAGATCCTAATCACTGCATCACCTCGCTTCCAGGTTAGGTTTACCCCTACTATGGAGCAATAGCACTGAAGAAAGGAAGATTTTGATAATTCACATAGGGTTACTATAAATCAGAGGGTTACTAAAATAAAATTATTTACGCCAAAAATGAGACGACAGCGCCAGATTCCCCATTATCGAAATATCCCTTGAAGAAATTTGATGCTTGCTTCAGAGAAGCTATCATTCAAAATTATCATTACAATTAATGTTACTGTTATATGGCACCAAACTTTTATAACAATGAGTTTCATATTGTCGCGTAGATGAAGATAGCGAAGACAATGTGAAAGCAAAATGAAGCGAATACTCGTTAGTCTCAACTCGAGATCTTTATTCAGAACCACGAATGAACGTTACATCTCCTTATATACAACTTGAGAAAGTGCTGGAACTTTCCAGACTTGGAAAGATACAGAAATTAATAGAACATTCGAGAAAATACGCACTGTCAAAAATGAAACGCTCAATTTTGACGATTCGGCAATCCTCGAGCACTATTTCGTTATTTTCGACGATCCTTTCGTCACCGAATCACGTGATATTTGACGAAACCAGAAATCTCAAATTTTTGACGAAATTATTTCGTCCCAATTTCGTCATATTGCAGTGCATTCTGGGAATTTTTGTTTCAGTCTTGTACTTGCTTGTTAAATTATCTTACGGAAATTATCCTACAGGATTCATAAAAAAGGTTAGTATTTATTGAAATTTGTATGTGCAATGTGCCTTCTTTTATGTATTCTTACATTTTTGTTTAGTGTTGTGTTTATTGTTGTATTTAAAACACATTAAAATTGAAAACGAACGGTTCGATTAGGTTTAGAATTCTGTGTGTTGTTAACTTTGAGTCACCTCCACGTTAGGCTTAGCTAGCATTATTTTTTTTTATTTGAAAAAGAGAATATTGGTTTGTTGACATTTATTTCCAAAAACGTACTTCCTTTATTTCGTTAAAAAAATTACAAACATGACTAAAGAATTTGTACGAATTTAAACTTACAAAAAAAAAAAAAAAAAAAAACACTCCACCGTAGCTAAACTAACACAGATGATATACAGCGCTTTTATAAATGGCATAGAACTTTGAAGCTTTTAACTTCAACGTGGAATATATTACATGGTTATGTGTTTTCATTCTTCTCCATGAATTTTACAAAAATAATTCTGTTAAACGAAGTGTATTTTTTAGTTTAATAGTTCAAATTTGTTTCATTCCGCATTTTTATTTTCTTAAAAAAATACTATGCACCAATCCCCCAGTAAGTATTGATATTTTTTCTTCTTCCACTCTACATTTAATGTTTTTTTTTAATATAATAATTTATACAGTAGTTTCCAAAAGTGTTCGCAAACTTATCATTTTCAATGAAATATTGCTATACCCATTAGTAAAAATTAATATTTTGGAATGGGTAAACAATATTACAAAACTTCATGAAATATTTAAGTAGCAAAATAAAATTGAGTATGTAAAAAAAATATAAGAACTTTATAACACAAAAGTGTTCGTAGAAAATATTTTAAAATAATTGTTTAGCAATCTTTGAATAAAATCGATGAAACTCGAGGAAAAAAAAGCGCTTGATGCAATAAAAAATAAATGCAAACCGTTTATATCAGCTTTTGGATCCGAAATGATACCGTCTTTTATTTTGTTAAGCTCGTAGACAAGACTTTTAAATGCTTATCCCATGTTGTTTATACAATCTCTTTCCCTGCAGCAGATGTTTCTAGCAATAAGTGCTTATGTTCATTATTTGTGGAGCCTTTTTTTTTTTTACTTGCATAAAACATGAAGTAAAGTAAATATCAATTTAATACAAATCATTTTAAGATAGAGAAAATATTAATTTACATAAAGAAATCTATCTTTGTGCTTGATATTTCAGCAGAATATTTTCAATATTTTTTAAAAAAATTTCCGCAAATTAAAATAAATTATTGAAAGTAGAGTTTTAATGTTTAACCTCGATTTAAAAAGAAAAGATAGTATAGCAGCATGTTTGAAAATTGTAATAACAATAATATGCATTTTTTGTTTATTTTTCCACTTCATACACTAAATTTATAGGTTTTTCTATGTCAATTTGTGTTACATGATTTGTCATAATTATGAATTTTTCCATCATACATAGTTTCTACAGCTAAAATAAATGCAGCATTAATTTTATTGCCATATTTGCCGCCTGAAGGTATTGTCAACAAAAAGTGAGAAATCCCGGTCTACATTAAATCAGACTAAGAAGCATTTTATAGATGAACTTCCAATAAATCCAAATTTTTTGTTAGAGCTGTGATTTTGCTGGATACAAAGTAAAATGTCTGAAAATTTAACCGAACTTCAATTGAAAAATTGAAAGGATAATGAAAATATATGAAAAATTAAAAGGATAATGAAAATATATGATAAGAAGTAACAAGCTTTGCTTGTTTGCACCACACTGGTCCCTATTTTCATTATAAATCTTTGGAAAAAAAAAATCCATTGATATCAGTCAATTAGTTCTCAAGACACAAACAAACAAGGAAATGCACTTTGTTATTGGTTTTCCCCTATTTTTTGCAGCTCTTCTCCCTTGGCGTTTTTTTTTTATTTACTGCGTAAAAATTGCATATTTTAAAAATCAAATATCCCCACTAAAAAGGATCTCAAAATTTTCTCTAGAAAGTGCCGCTTTCTTGAGAAATTCTGCAGAAATCTGAAGATATTTTTAAGATTTTGTTTTGCCTCAAAAATATCTCAAGAATTTTTTGAATCATTTTAGAGTCATTCACAGCTTGCTAAATTTGTCTCAAGAATTTCTACACAAATTTAAAAACAATTTGGCGCTAAAGTAAAATCTGAAAAAAATCTGCAGATACCATTAACATCGAACGAACAACGATTTTTGCGATTTTCTTTTTCGAAATTTTAAAGTTTTTTCTTTTTTGAAAATTCATTTTATAAATGTTGTGCGAAGGTCCTTTGATGCTCAAGAATTCAGAGGGGGATTCCTCTCATTCCTATAGTTGGGGGGGGGAGTGTCGATTATCCCCCCCCATTGAAAAAGGTTTTTCTTATTCAAATTCAGTTTTCATCGGATCTAAAGGGATTTTGGCACCAAGGGATCAGGAGGAGCTCATATTGGTGCTTTTGTTCCCTGTAGGGGGTCGACCCCCATGGGGGGGGGGCTTTATAAAAATTCAGTTTACATCGGATCTTTGCTAAATTTGAACAGAGGTCGTTCAATGCTCAGAAATTTACGCAAGGGGAATCTCGACTTGTGTGGGAGGGGGGACCTTTAATGAGGGGGGGGCGACCCCCCTCATTGAGATGTCTTCTTTGTACAATATCTGTTTTCGTCGGATCTTTCACAAATTTGACACAGAAATCCTTTGATCAGTAAGAACTCGCATAGGTGGATTTTCGCCCATATGTGGGGGGCGGGGGGGGTCGCCCCCCATGGAGTTTTTTTAATACTAATCCACAGTTTGCATCGGATCATTGCTAAATATGAAACAGGCTCTTAATGCTCAGGAGTTTACATGAGGGGTTTTCACCCCTTTGCGCTGGGGGGGGGGGATAGACCCTCCAGGGCGTTTCGCCAGAAAATCTGTGAAACAGATTGTTTACACTTTTTTTTTTTTTTTTTTACAATGACTGAAATTTTGAGATTCTAAAAAAAAAGTAAGAAATCCAAAGTTATATAAATTTAAATTTTGAGTCATAAAATAGCTCTTTGGGAAATTTTACACTTTTTTTTCTTTTATTAAATGTTGATGTCGAATGGAGTTTTTCGATGTTAAAGAATTTATTGTGAACATAGGTGTCTTTTAGGTTTTAAGCATATAATCTGTGATAGTACAATGCAATTTTGATGTTTTTGAAGATTGAAACTAGAAATTTGCAAATACTTATTTACTTTATCAAGTATTTATTTAAATTATTTTTTTATAACTGATATCATAATTTTGATTTTTACTTTTTGAATTAAAATTATACTAATTGAACACATATTTCTACATTTTTATCCATAAAAACAAGATACGATTGACATAAAAGAACCAATCTATAAATGAAATTAACTTTTGATTGCGCAATAACTTTCCTGTCCTACTGCAAAATCTAGAGTCCAGCAAAATCTAAGCAATTCACGACAATGAAAATTAATACAACACTAGTTCATATTCTGATAGTTTGTCCGAAAATGCTACATTTTTTTTCTTTTTTAATTCGTTGTAGATTTTTTAAATTTAATGATTTATGAACCACTTTTTTTCATATTTTTTTTGCTCCATACTAATCAGTTTCGGGCTTGAAGTGAAGAGAACTTGCTTGCAGCTTTACCGGCGACCGGCGATTTGTTTACGTGTTTGCCTCTTCCATGCCTTTCGCTCATTCAATTTTTTTTCGCTATTATTATAATTTTAAGCTTTATTTTGTCTTTAAACTGCTTTTGCTCATATTAATTGAGCTACAGGTTTTTTTTCTACAGGGTTTTTGTTGTCATGTGATTTCTTTACTATCGTATATCGCCAAATCGCTGCGCTTGTTAACGTAAAACACGTGCTTATAATTGCTAGTTAATTCTTTAGATATTTTAAATTTTCAGCTTCGTTATTTCGTTGTTTTTGTTTAAAGCAAATTGAGTCTTTGATGTCCCTACTGTGCTTTAATTTTCATATTAATGTGAGGAAAAAAAAATCACACTTTTGTTCATGTGCAGCTTTTATTGCGTGTTTTGGTAGTTGAAACATTGTTCGTTTTATTTGATATGTTCGGGTTTTTTCTTTTTACTTTTATTATGATTATTTTTATTTATAACGTTATTTGCACGAAATTGAAACTACAGTTGACTGTGAGTAACTTAATGCATAGAAGTAACCTAAAGAAAAAAGAATTTCACATAATAAGACTCAAATATCAAATGTATAGTTAAAAATAAATTGAGCAATGTGCAAGTAGACAAGCATGGAAAGATAGACGCATGTAACTTGACTATATGGTGAAAAATTTAAATGAAAACTTGAATGTTAGTAAAAAATTTCTAATTAATAAGTAACCCGAAATTAAGAACAAAACGGAGAATGAGTGAAAGCGTAGCAAGGCAGACTTATACACTATAGCTGACACATTTATTATCAGGTCAGTCCCCCTTGCCAGAAACCTACCGCATACGTCTTTCATTTTTTTGTCAATAAGTATAAAAAATAGCTTAAATTAGAGACGTACTGAGTACTCAGTAACTACTCGGTACTCGACTTACTCAGACAATTTGCCGAGTACTCGGTACTCGGGCAAATTTTGATCAGGTACTCGGCCAATACCGAGTAGTTGTAAAAAATTGAATATTGTTCAAAGCGGATTTTACAATTAATAAAAAAGTGCTAGCATATAATATACTGCAGTCATTTAAAATTCAAATTTACAAGTAAAATTCAAATTTTGAGAATAATGAAGTTTGTTATGCTTCAATGGAGTAAATCTTATATTTTAAAGCCCCAAAGTTGATAAAACTTATTTATTAAAAATGGAGCAAAAAGGTAAGTACAGAAAATATGAAATGTTAATATTATTAAATGGATTTTTGCCACTTCGAAAATTATTTATAAGAAGTATAAAAATACCTTTTCTTAAAAAATAAAACAATGTCAAAAGCACAAATGTGCAGGAACACTGCAAACACGTGTTCTGGCATTACAAGGAATGCTTTTTTTAATTCACAAAATGTGAGCTTACGGATTTAAAGACATTCGACAAATATCCGATTTTTTTTTACATTCATTTTCTCGCATTTTATGCACCGAAAAAGATGTTCCTTGTAATACAGAAACACGTGTCTCGGTGGCTTGTGGCTTAATTTGGCGGGAGGGCCCGCCAGGGGCACCCCGATGGAAGTCACTGTGGCCTCCCAAAATATTCTTTATTTGGCAAATTTGGAGTCCATATAGCTGTTTAGGCCCAGAGTATCCTCTAATTATATTTAAGTACGTGTGGATGCTAATTTTTTATCATTTGGTAAAGTTCGGAGTTTCATTTTGTAAATTGACAACTTAACCACTCTCCTCCTAAAAGTTTTAGTTTGGGTTGCCTCTGACAATTGTATAAAAGTTTTCACAAATAAAGGAAAACATAAATTGAAGAGAACTAAGGTGAGTATGCCAAATAATACGGCAATGAAGACCAATGAGACCCCCCCCCCCTCTTTTTCCCATGCAGGATAGCAAAAATTAGATTGTGACTGGGATCATGCAGCAGCATTAACTTTCACTCTAAAATGCTTCGTTTATATCAAATTACGAAACTGGTAACTAATTTTTCTAGAAACACGCAGTTTACTTAATTACCAATATGTTGTTTTTATAAGAAAATTAAATTACTTTTGATTGAGTAATAATTTAGGTTTGCTCAGTGCTAGAATACTCTAGCGTAGTAGAGGCATGACAATAAGCCCAACACGACTAAGATTTATTACTTTAACCAAATATCTAGCTTGAAAGAAAATTGAAAAAGTGACACCCAATGAAGACTATTTTAGGAACAGCTTTTAATTAAAAAAAATAATCTTAACACTTATTATACTATCCCGACACTGAAAACCAACTGAACCTAAATTCAAAATGAAACTTAAAAAATGGCAAACGCCTTTTCGAAAATAAAATCTCCATTCAGAAATTTCGAAAATGCGCTCTTAGTTCCATAAAGATAAATAAACGAATTAAAATAGGCATCCCATGCAATGAAATGAGTGGGAACCCAAAATATTGTAAACACCAATACCTGATAGTAAGAGCCGTTTAAGATTAAAGAAAAGGAAAAAAATGGATTAAATCAAAAGAGAGAGAGAGAAAGAGAAATCGATGAGAGAACTTTTCCTTTCCCCGTGGGGTGGGCTCTGAAATTTCTGCCCTTTGCCTCACTGAAACATTGTATAAGCGACACGAGACGAGACACATTCTTCCCACTGCTTCTACTATTGCTATTAGATGAAGATATTTTTCGAAGAGGCAGGAAGGGAGCCGGCCCATACTCATCGTTCGGGGTGACGTCGCTTGCCATTTTCGTAATGCTCGCAGTTGGTTAAGTTGTGGGCCGTTGTTGAAATGACCTGAAGGATCATTCTTAAAGCGCTGTCGCTAGTCACCAGAAAAGGAACACTTTTTTCTTATATTAGCGATTAGCAGAGTGCTAAAATTTAAAATCAGTTTCATGCCTGATTTTATTTAAAACTGAAACACAAAAAGAAATTTTTATATAATCTAACTATGCACAATTTTTCCGAGTGGGCTCGGCCCATAGTGACGAGTCGCCACTGACGTGTCTGCAGTGCTCTTGCACATTTGTGCTTTTAACGTTGTTTCATTTGCTTTAAAAAATTATTTAAGTTTGCCGGACTAGAAGTATAGGTTGATATGCTTTGTTTAAATTCCAACTTGATTAATCCTACCTTGTTGTGAAACTTTTCGAGACTGCCCCAAATTTTTTAATTTGTATTCTCCGCAGGTGCGAATGAAGAAGGAGGAATAGATTGATTTCAGATATTTCCCTTTTTATAAATTCGCAAACCTCCGCCTTGTAACATCATGGAAGATCGTCTTAGATAAATTTTTAACTTCCATTCCTCAAAACTTACGTAATAGTGTTCTCTCCCCCCCCCCTGTTCCTTACCGTTATGTCTTCAAAGGCAGGCCCGAATTAACGTACCTGCCATGTGGGGAAGGGGGGGGGGGACGCCTCTAAAACGGCAGTGGCCATTAGTGCCATAGCATATTCTTGTGGACAGTTAGGGGGCCCAAAAGTTACAAATCCAGTCATGATCAAAGGTGTCCTATTCAGTCAACTCTCGATAACACAAAGCCTTACAACTCGAATATTTCTTTATCTCGAGGATTTCACTCAGTCCTAAAATAATTTAGTTTTTTCAATACAAAGTTCTCTTATATCTCGAATAAACTCCTTTTAAGTTGTGTGGAAAGTTCTACGAAAGCTTTGTTTTGTCTAATGCGTTAAATTGCATTTAAAATAAGAAAAAAAACAAGATTTTCTAATCAGCTTGTATGAGGGGATAATTATTTTATATTAGTGCTCCTAAAATGCACACAGTGCTTATGAAATCACTACATTCCTAGATTTTGCACAATTGTGGCAAGTACCGTGTGCAGCAGAGTCAAAAAACTTACCCTAATGTTGACTAAACGGTGGCCGAATTTGGAAATGCCAGGAATTCGGGAATGGGGTTTAACAACAGTATTTTCACCCTTCTCAATGTGTTTCTGAGAGTCTGCCAAGTTATCCAGTTCTGAGACTCTACTGTATCTCTTTTACATACGATTGCTTCTACTTTATGCTTAAAAAGGTAAAAATATATTGCTACAAAATGTTAAAATTTTAATTCTGATTCTACATTCATAATATCTTATTTATGCACTTTTTCAAAGCACGAAAAGAGTTGATTTTCAAAAATTTCACATTAGCCAAGAACTTATTCTTACAGTAAGAAAAGAACTTATTCACATCAAGCATCACGCTGAAAATTCAAAAATATCTGCAGGAATGAAAAACAATATGCAGTTGAAAGATGAAAATAAATGACAATCCCATTAGCTTTTTTTCCAATCATATATCCATGACAGCAAAAATAGAATTGTTTGCATTACTTTACCATTTTTGAAGATAATGCTTAGTATAGATATTAATTAAATATTATCAGGCAATGCACATATCTACAGCAAATGTATGTGCACACAACATGTGCCTTGTAATATCTATGCATATTCATTACAGGGTCAAGAATGAAAATACACCATTACCACTTACTTGCCTGTTTGGAACATTTAAAAATATTGATAGAAAATGGGAAGCTGGGGTAATTTTTATCTAAAATTATTCATAAGTGTGGAAATGTAGTTTACACAACATTGGGAATGTTTCAAATATTTGTAGGTTTTCCTAAAATTTTGTTGATCAAGTTGGTAAGTTAATTTAATTGTTTATTTTATTCTGATTATTTATTTCATTTGGTTGATTCTGAACTTGATTTTAGTAATTAGTAAATTATTGATAGTCACGCATTTGAAAAAGAAAACTGCTAGCTTTCAAACGAATTAAATCTTAGCATCTTTCTCTGTTCTTAAAATAACATATTTTTAAAAGTAAATTTCAAAAAAAAAAAAAAAAAAGCAGTAAATAAAACCAGTTTAGCAGGTTCCTTTGTTTTGTAAAATCAGTATTTTTAGTAATTGAGAGATTATTGTGTATTCTATCAGATATTTCAAGGAAAAAATAATAAATTTGCTTTCATGAAAATTCCTACCTAATTTTTGTATGATTTGTTGAAAACCAGAAAATGTTCTTGAAATTTATTATTTCTGTTTTTTAGTTACAATAGTAGTTCAGCTCATTACATTTCGCTTTAATTTAATGTCTAACTGTAGTTCATGTGGTTGAAATTTTATTTTTCACAAAACACTAAATTTCGGTATTCTTGTGAAAAATGAATGTTTTTTCTACGAAATCGTAACTCATGAGTCATGGAAAGTTGCAATTAAAGTCATGGATTTCAAAACTCTAAATGTAGCACCTGCACTTGCATGATTTTCAGTGCCTCTGCATACATAAACACATGTGATTGCCCTACATTATTATTGTTTATCTTGTCTGATCTAAAAATTTGATAAAATTTAGGTTTATAATTAAAGGAAGTATATACCTTTAAATAACCTCTCCCTCCATGCAATATAGTGCTCTATTTTCGCTAAAATTTGAATGATTAAACATCGCTCTTTGTAGTGACGCTACTGAAATATATACAGTGGTGTTCCCATAGGGTATACTTCATATATATGCTGTATACTCTCAAACATTGTTTAGACATATAATATCAAATTGCAAAAATTTTCATATTATAATATACTATGTATATGATCACGTACACCAATTGTGGATAATGGATTACTGGAAGTATAACCTGAAAAATTGATGGTTACATCACTGAATATATATACAGTGGAGCTTCATAACTCGTCACCCCAAGGGAAATTAAAAACATGTTGATTTAAGTGGATGTCAACTTATTGAGGTTCCATAATTTTAATTCCTGAAGAGTTTCTGTATCACTTTTACTTACCAAGGCTGCAGAGTCAGAGACTGACAGATTTTAGGACAAAAGAGTCAGATTCAGGAGTCGAAGGTTTAAAATTTCAAGCGTCAGTTATTTTCTTCCTAAGCCCGCAACTCTGCCACTGCTCGCAAAGTTGTAGTCTAAGGGTATGAAATTTCCTGAGTCAGAACTGGTAATTTTCCCTCCCTACACCACAGCCCTGTCACTTTCTAATGCTTAACATTTACATCATGGAAACTAATTCCAGTATATGAATTTTCTTATTTTGAAAAGTACATAATAAATCCATAATTTTTGAAAAGAGATAATACAGATTCTTGTCAGTCAGGTCTGAATTCACACCCCCGGGGAACATGAAAACATGTCGACTGAAGCGGAAGTCAACTTACTGAGGTTCCATAATTGTAATTCCTAAACAGTTTCTGTATCACTTACCAGGGCTGCGGAGTCAATGACTGACATGTTTTGGGGCAAAGGAGTCAAAGTTTTAAAACTTCAAGAGTCTGAGTCGGTCATTTTCTCCCAAAACCTGCAACTCTGCCATTGCTAGTGGCGTCGTAATCTAAGGATCTAAAATTCCCAGAGTCGGGGCCGGTCATTTTTTCCCTCTACTCTGAAGCCTTATCACTTACAAATGCTTAACATTCACGTTATGAAAGTTTATTCCAGTAAAAGAATTTTCTAATTTTAAAAAGTACATAATAAATTCGCCATTATTTTTTTTAAAGAGATAAAACAGATTCTTGTCAGCCACGTCTTAAGATAAAGTCCTGCTCACCCTTGTTTGAAAAACATGTCACAGTGCCACCTTTCTCTAGAGGACATTTATCTTACCTTAGCCTTTTAGAATTGCACTAACAGCACAGAGTGGTGGCAGACTCCCCTGGATAAAAATGGAATTCTCTAAAAGAACTTCCCAAAAAAGATTGACTGACCAAGAAATCACAGCGTAAGGTTCTGAGAAAAGGTCAGTATGAAAGAATGTTGAAAGAAAAAATTGTGGACTAGAATAGCAATTGGATGTTGACTTATAGGGGTTCCTGCAAATGTGCGTCAAGTTAGAGAGATTTTAGCCCATTGAAATTAGCATTGAGCCAACCATAAGGAAAATAAATGTTGAGCTACCAGGTTAGTCGAGTTATCCGTAAGTCGAGTTTCCAAAGTTTCACTCTACATGAAACTAAAAGTTTGAAATATCTGGCAACTGTCCACATGAGACGGTGAAAGTCAACATTCTCTTATTTAAAGTTTTCACAGTAATATATATTTAAATGTGTTTAGGAATAAAGAAATTGTTGCACAATTACGTCTCAGAAGTGTAGAGTTGATGCTAAATATCTCATATCAGAACAAAAAATTTATATTGTGTGTGTATTCTTATATATACTGCCAGCCCCGCTTAAACGGGTAACGGATAAACAAATACCCCAAATATGAATAAAACCTTTTGGAACCGAATACTTCCCCACTGAGGAAATGTCAAAGATCCTCGCTTAATCAAACAATATTGATCAGCTTTCACAATATTTTGCTAAGAAGTTTTTTTAAGTAATTTAAAAATTAATTACGTATGCACAATTATTCATGTAAAAATATTAAATTATATTTTATGCATACAACAGATGAGGTTGTAAGTTGCATTTTTTTCCTTGCACCCTTATAATATATATTTAAAATTATTATACCTATTATTTTGTTGTTCACTTAGCTTGTTTCAATATATTTTTACCAAAAACATTACTCTCATTATATAGTTATTGATTCATTATTATTACATTTTAAGACAAATGTTGTCAATTTTGTATGATAAAAAGTATTTCCCCGCTTAATCAAATAATATTTCTTGGAACTGACAGTATTCAATTAAGCAGGGCCGACAGTATATATATTTTTAAAAATCAGAGTAGAGCAAATATATATTATAATGTAAAAAAAAAAAATTCAAGGTTATTACTATCTTCCCATTAAATTATATTCTTCCTACTCTGATTGGAAAAATATTCAGGTGCATACCACTTTTCAAATAGCCAATGAAATACTTTTCACAACAAAATTTTCAACAATATAACTAACTGTTCTTGAAGTAGAAGGGATTTCTGTTGTCAATTTCTGTTTGAAATATTTGACTTATGACCATTATCTTAAAAAAATTAGTACCATCTACAAGAAATAAAAAAAGTATCCTATTCATAACACCAATGAATTAAAAACACATTGTATACGTTCTCCTACATCAGTACGGTGAACATATTTTAGTCTAAATTAAAAATTCTTATTTCAAGGTATCTGTTTTTGCCAAGCACAATGAAAAAAAAAAAAAAAAACTCTAGGTTTATTCTTCTGAACTAATTTTAAATACTACATTCCAAGTTATTTCTGGTAGGAAATTTTTACCATGACAGCATCTGATGTATGTAGATTGAAATTTCAAATGCTTCTTAAGCTTTTATTTGGATGATCTACGCACATAATCAAATCTAGATTAAATACATTATCATTATGCAGTTTTTAGGGAGTTTCAAATCATTTTGAACTATGTTTTAGCCGAAAGAGTTCTAAGATTTTCTTAATTACTGTATTTTTCGAAATAAATAAATAAATAAAATTTTCTGAAAAAATTAATTTTTAAAGAAAATCTTCAGAAACGCCCACCTTCAGAAAATCTCAAGTTATTTGGCCCACTTTAAGCCTATATATTCTAAGAAAACCTTGAGAATAAAAATTTGAAGATTTTCTTCAGAGCTTTTTATAGAAAATCTACAGATCTTAAGTCTGTAGATTTTCTTAAGATTTAGGTTTAAAAGTGGGCCAAATACCTTCAGATTTTCTCAACTTCAGAACATTCTGCAGAAAATCTAGAGATCTTCAGTCTGCAGATTTTCTTAAGATGTAGGCTTATGAAGTGGGCCAAATACCTATAGATTTTCTCAACTTTTTTTTTAAGTTTTTTTTGAGATCCTTTCAAGTGGGGATGCTTAGTTAAAAGGTGATACTCCCTTCGTCTCCGTCCCAAACTAGTAAGTAGAGCTACGTTTGAATATTTTTGTGCTAGTGATTGATTCTGATGATTTTATGATTTTGTTCGAATATTTTTTAAAGATTTCAAGGTACTATACTATCAATTAAAAACTTTACTTGGCAAGCATTCCCTCTTAAAATCATTACCAGCTGAGTTAAAAAAATCCGAAGTACACACGCCCTTAAGCTACGCCCCATTTTGTAAGTACTCTACCCCCAGTATAGCAGAAAAATCAGTTTCTTTTTCCTACTAAATCTCTATCCATCAGCTAGAAGGTAGCTTTATGTAATTATTAGTTAACTTATGAAATGGAGCTTGGCTTCGAGTGTTGGAGCCCTGGGTTTTTGACTCGAATTTGATAATGGTTTAAGGAGGTAAAGCTCGGTAAGTAAATGTTGTTTATTGATAACATAGCACAATAAAATCTCTGAAAAAAGTGCAAATAAAATCATAATCACCAGTTTCAGTACTACTTAATTCATAAGTACTTTATTAGAACTAATTTGAGTAGGGGGAGAGAGTACTTCAGAAAACATTCGTGAAGAAAACGGAACACAAAAATCGAAAAAAAAAAAAGAAAAACGGTGTATTTTGGCTATCGGTTAAAATAAAAAATAAATTTAAAAAAAAATCACAGATCAACAATTTTCGCACTTTTGACTTTTTTATAGCTCAAAAAAATGAAAATTCACGACTTGATGTGCAAAAGAATTAACTCGTTTAATGGGTAAATAATGCTGATTCTCGATAAATTGAAGAAACTCTAATTCTAGAATATTATTCAGAAATTAATTTCAGAAACTAACTGAGAGTCTATCTGCCTAAATAAAAATTTTGTTCATCCGCTGTAAAAATAACTCATTCTTGCAATCTGCTTGAAAAAAAGCTGTCAGCATTGAAATCATCATATATTTTGAAAAATATGAAAATTAAATCAGATGCTTTTCAAAGTCACAAGCGAATCGTTGCTTTTTAACTTAAGGAAAAAAAACTCAGATTTTGAAAGATATCGTGAAAACATGTTTTATTTCAGAAATAAACTGATGAATTTAATCGTAAAACTTTCCTCGAAATAGAAAAAAGATACATGTGCATGAGGGCATACACCCATGGACTTAAACCTTTACTTATTATGTTATATATTCTCTTTTTAAAACTTTTTTTAGGATGGATCCAACATCACGGAGATAATTGGAACAAGGACAGACGAAGACTTTTTCATAATTATAACAATATTCTAAATGTTCGTATATTATACATTGATTTCATGTTACACATGTTTGGAAATAAAAATAAAAACTTAGGGGTGAAAAGCAAAGGTATATTTTTATAATTATTTAACAAACATTACACTAAATTAATTTTACCGAAAGATTTATTTCACATCTGCATTTTTTTAAGATTTATATTTTCAAATACCTTTTGCAATTTTGGCAGAGAATTGTTTTCAAAGTATGAAGTATGAAATGCATGCAATAATAAAATTCCTGTATTAAAAAACAGGAATTTTATTATTGCATGCATTTCATGTGGCCAAATAAACATTCTACATACAAGCAAAATTAATAAAACAAATAATTAATTAAAAAAAGAAAAAGGTAAGCTTTTTCTTAAGATTATCTAATTTTATTTTCTGTATCTAATTTTAGAACAAATATGTACTAACTTAAAGTTGTCCAATTTATTGTACTTTTTCTTTGAAATTTGTGGTATAAGTTGGATAAAAATCTTTTTTTTTTTTTCTGGAATTTTTTATGCGATGCAATGAAGAAACTTCTCAGCAATTTTCTCCCGAGCATATATCGATGTAACTGTGCATAAAAGTGGCACATGATTTATTTTTCCAGAACCCAATGTCTGCTGAGGAAGTAGCACTTTTATATTCCTAGTAAGGGCAGGGCGATGTAGGAATTTCAACATCGTGATGCATCGCCGTCCTTACATCGCGATGTAGCGATGTAGTTCAAACAGTTTGAAATATTCTTTCCGCTTTAGGGGCACTCCCCCTCCCCAATTAGGGGAGTTTTCCTTACAAAAATCCAGGCTTTTGTCAGATCTTTTTCTAATTTGGCACATAGGTTCTTTAATCACATGGGGTAGTACCCCATATGAATACTACCCCATGGGAAACTATCCTATGTGGATTTCCAGCATCAAAGGATATCTGGGCCGAATCTGGAAAAGATCCGACGAAAACTGGATTTTAATAAGGAAAACTCCTATGGGGTTTGCCACACATAGCGGGGCGAAAACTACACTATGAGAATGCCGAAACATCAAAAGACAAATGTACCAAATTTGGAACAGATCAGACAAAAACTGGGTTCTTTTAAGACCCCCCCCCCACACACACACGTGGTTTCCCACTCCATAGCGGGACGAAGACGGGAATTTCCGAGCGACAAAGGATATCTGTGACAATTTTGGAAAAGGCATGATAAAACTGGTTTTTTGTAAGAAAACCCCTCATTTGGTGGTTGTCCCCCATAGCGGGGCGAAAACCACCCTATGAGAATTCCTGAGCATCAATGAACGAACCTCTATGCCAAATTTTGGAAAGATCCGACAAAAAATAAATTTTTTTTCAAGGAAAACCCCATCGGGGTTGCCCCCCCCCCCACCCATACATTGACGAAAGCTAACCTCCGTGAATTCCTGAGCATCAAAGAACCTCTATCACAAATTTAGAAAAGATCGGAAAAAAACTTTTTTTTATATAAGGAGAACCCCCAATGCGGTGTTGCTCCCCCCCCCCCCCATCATGGAGGGTTGAAAACTACCATGTGTGAATTCCCGAGCATCAGAGGACCTCTGTTCCAAATTTGGAAAAGATATGATAAAAACTGTTTTTCTATAAGAACCCCTCCCGTATGGGGGTTGCCCCCCATAGCGGAAAGAAAACCACCCTATCAGAATTCCTGAGCATCAAATAACGAAACTCTGCCAAATTCGGAAAGATCCAACAAAAACTGGATTTTTTGTAGGAAAACTACCATAGGGGTTGCCCTTCCTCCCATAGAAGACCGAAAACTACCCTGCATGAATCCCCGTGCATCAAAGAGCCTATGTGTCAAATTTTGGAAAGATCCGACAAAAATTGGATTTTTTCAAAGACCCTCCCCCCATCGCCCGCCCCCCTCCCCTTATAAAGTGATGAAAACTACCCTGCGTGATTCTTGAGCATCTAAGAACCTCTGTGGCAAATTTGAAAAAGATCGGACAAAAACTTTTTTTTAATACGGAGAACCCCCAATGTGGGGTTGTCTGTCCCCCCCACCCCCCACATAGAGGGACATAAACGACCTTGTGTGAATTCCCGAGCCTCCAATAACGAACCTCTGTGCCAAATTTGGAAAATATCCGACAAAAATGAGATTTTTTGAAGGAAAACCCCCATTATGGGGGGGGGGTTGATTAGATATCATGGGGAGTTTAATCTGCAATGATTTGTTTTACCTTTTTTAAAAAGTTGTTTGTTTGCATTTTTACATAAATAAAAATTCGCTTGACATATTTTATGTGCCTCTTTTTTTTAACAATTACTTGTCTTTTTTTATGGGGGGGGAGGGGGCTGCAGGCCCGTTGTTTCAATTTTTTCCCAAATATGACAAAGAGTCTGTACTCAATAAAAATTTTACAGAAAACGAACTAAAACAACGGCCAGTCATGTATAAAAACATGAATGTTCAAAAATCAAGACGGGAGGGGGGGTCAATTGACCCCCTGACCTCGTAAATGACGGGCCTGTGAAAGTGACTATACGTAATAAAGTGGGAAACTACGGTGGTAAGATTCTGAAGTTAGGATTTGATCACACGCACACGAATCTTATAAAATACAGTCGAACCTCGTTATAACGAACTTAAAGGGACCATTAAAATCGATTATTATAAAAAGTTGGTTCGCTTTATCCAAAAAACAATAAACAATAAGACAAAGATTGCAGAAAAGTTCATTTCAGCAGTTATTTGTTTTAAGCGTGTTCGAATTAACGAGGTTCGACTGTATTCTCAAAAAAAAAAATAATGTGCTCAAAGAAAAAAAAAAGGAAATAAATTTTCTTAAAAATTTACGAAATTAACGTCCTCATATATGACGAAATTAATTTGACGAAACTAATGCTCTCAAAACTACGAAAATGATTGTTAATTTGACAAAACTAGAATGAAGAAATATTTCGTTACATTTGACGAAATTCGCATCCTCAAACCACTAACAAAAGCAGTTTCTTCAATTTGACGAAATGTTCGCTCGGAGCATATCCCTGGAAGTGGTTTCGTCAAAAACGAAGAAAATTTCGTCAAATTTGAAAGTCCATTTCTGAGAGTGCGGGAAACAGTAGAAAAGAAATTTTAGTAAAATTCACTTTGTCCTAGTCGGGATTTGAACCCGGGTCGCTCGTGTGGGAGGCGAGAATTCTACCACTGAGCCACCGTTATCCATGGATAAAAAGTGCGAACTTCGCTACAATATCATTTTAATCATTTAATAGGGAAATTGCATAAAATTTACTGTTTTTTGCCCATAACCTTTTTTCTAAAGGACAAATATGGTCAAACAAAGTAATGGGACCTAAGTTGAGCCATCCCCTATCCATTAAAAAAAGAATCATCAAAATCGGTTCACTAGGTGAGACGCTATGAGTGGACAAAAAAAAAAAAACATACATACGGTATGAATTGATAACCGCCTCCTTTTTGAAGTCGGTTAATAAAATATAAGAGCTGTCACTTGCCAGACAAAATGTCTGATTTTCCGTAGAATGGCTTTACAGTTAAACTACCTCACAAATTGTCATTTTATTAACTGAAACTACTACAGCTACCGATGTTTGATCCAACAATCAGTCACACATCAGTATCACATTCTGTAATCCGGCAACAGCACTCTGTCTTCAGGAATAAAAAATCAATTACCCTTGGAGTATGCACAAATACAAATAAATATTTCCCCATCGCCCTTAGATTTCAGCCCATTTCAAAGTAAAAAGTGCTCAAACTTTCTTAAGTCTCAAGGGATTATGCAGGTCCAAAAGCGGACTTGTGGCGAAAGAAAATACAAAAAGCATTACGTGCATAAAATACTGAAACGTATTTTTAAAATTCGAATGGAATTGAAAGTATTTTCGACCAAAAGAAAGAGAAAATCCGAAATAAACGAGAAATAAAAAAAAAATGGTCGCACTTAAGGGAAAAGTGGAAACTCTTGTACACAAATTGCACGTGATTTCGAAGTTTTTAAGTTGATTTTAACCGATAAATTTCAAGACAAGTAAAGCTTAAATGATGAATTTTACAGAAATCCGAGTTAAAAAGCTCAGATGTTTCATTCACTGAAAACGATACCACAATTACTGACAAACATTGCAAATAAGATGTTAATCCTACGAAAGCGTTTTAATTACACTGTACACAAGGCCAGGAAAGTGACTATTATCAATTTTTATGCATGGAATTTTCTCAGCGTGCAAATTTCATAACGGATATTATGTAGTTGTCGTACTGTTAAACAAGAGATGTTTATTTCTCCAAAAGAAAACCGTTGCTGCTTTGTCTTGTAGACCACGTAGGAAAGTAACTTTTCACTACCAGGGCCATAGAAGACGCTGGAATTGTGTTGACTAGTACAGCTATACCTCTACTCCAACCAGGGTTGCTATCTTGTCCACTTTTTTGGAAAAAGTCCGAGACGGCGGAAGAAATGGGACAAAATGGACAAATTGGACGAAATGGACAAAATGAAAAATCAACTGATTATCCATACATAAATTTATTGTTATGGTGTAATAAAATTAGTATGTAATTCCAATACATTATCTATTATGAATTTATCATTTAATTAAAATAGAATGATTGTTAACTTTAAAATTTAATAAATCCAAAAATATTTTAAATTACACATTGGTGCAACTAATTTTAAATCATAATTTACTTAAAAGAAATAAAATTTAACAATATGAATAAGCTATTGGGTGTGATTACACTATTATATATTACAATAGCAGAAATTAAACTCAATGGAAAAGTCAAATGAAATGCTTGGAGACATACATACAAAATGAAGATTTATAGACTAAAAACATTTTACTGTTACATTTTTCGAATTTATATTGATGTCACCAGATTGTAAAATATTGATGTACTCTCCATGATTTTATGGATTTGTTAATGTCATACAAATTACAATTTTAGTAGGGTTGTGGGTACTCAGAACAGTGTACCAGAAGAGACTATAATGAGCTAGGGGGTAGATAGCTTTAAAATGGCCATTAATCTTCATTGGGGACTAAGAAATTGACTAGGTACAGCCTAGCTGGGTACAGAGCTTGTTGCTGATCACCACATTTGTATTTGTGTTACAAGAACATATTTCACTTCATGAAGGGCCGCGCCGTCCCTACGTGCGAGGTCGTGCGGCGCACGACGGCGCCAGAGTCTACCAATCAAAAATGCTCCAAATGGAGAGAATCTTTGTTAACAAAAAATAAGACTGAATTTTTTATTAAATATAGGGCCCGATCAAGCCAAAGTAATACCAAGCCCTGGCAAAATTTGGTGCCTCTCTCACAAAAAAATCTGCATACTTTTCATGTAGAAGTTTACAAAAAATCGAAGAAATTTACCCTATTTTGGTATCCCTAAAATTGTGGTGCCCAGGTCAATGGACCTACCGGACAGTGTCGTCCATTAGGCCCTGATTATATCCAATAGTGGCGGTGAAATTACACTGCTTATTGAAACAAGCAGTCCCCTCGCTACCTATCTAAAAGGAAAAAGTATTGCCTTGATGTGCCTAAATATGCTATTCAGAAGCGCAACCTTTCACACTGAAAACACATGATGCTAATTGTTGCTTACATTAGCAATTTTCTTCGTAATGTGGTGCCATGAATGCTATTTCGGTATGTCTTTTAGTCCACTATGCTGAGTATATGAGGCGCAAGAAATTTTCTATTCCGCATTTTGGTTCTTGAGGTGACTATGTTGTATTTTGATTGCTAACTATTGTTCGTGATATTTCGACTATGTCATGTTGTCATGCATAAAAAAAAAATACTGTAAGCCCATTTGCATTATATTTTGCTTATGCGTAATATTTGTATGTTGTAGACATCAATTTCGGGTAACTTTTTAGTTCCAAAAAGTAACGACGTGACCATAATTACTCGATCCCCCCCCCCTTTGCCCTTTTACTTTAATTATTTGCATATTAAAAGAGCTATGGACATAGTCAATGCCTTTTTAATGTTCCCATATTTTAGAATTATTGGTTTTATCGGAAAGGGGATTTCAGTTTCAGATTTTAAGGTGGAATATCCTCTATACTTCAATTTAGAAACAATGTTGAGCATAATGAAACCCTATTGTCAGGTTTTTAACAGGCATAAAAGTGTTTAAATATTCACCAAATAGAGGTCAGAGAGATCTTTAGAGAGGCGTTAACTTTGATATTTTTCTTTTTCCAAAACCCATTAGCACGTCTGAGAAGCTACTGAACTCGAAATGACTTCGAGATATGAAGTAAACACATACACAGTAAGCCAAAATTAAATACATAATTTGCACACTGTTTTGGATAAATTAAAGTCAAACATATTTTTTCCACGTCATATTCGTCTACAAAACCTCGTTCCAGGAGTTAACTATATTTTCGTCGAACGCCAATTCATAAAGGCGTTCAAAAGACATTTGCACGACGGCCCCGATCAGGCTTGGCGCAGCCCTGACTTCATGTCAACTTAGTTTCGCTCTTTTTTTCCCTTTTTAATACGATTTGTAATGTTTTGAGACTCCAACCTTTAAAAAACTTTTTCCCCTTTTTAGTTTTATAAATGCATTTATTATGGGCAATAAACCCCCACAGCACCGATAAACATTTTAAAATGTACAGCTGATGTGTTTGTTTTTGCAAATGCTATTACATGCATTATTACTTTTTAACACTCATTTGATTTATATACACACTTACATAAAGTTCATCTGATTTTAGTTTTTTCATTTTCACTTTAAAATGTTTTTCTATCAATTGTTTATATGCATATTTATGTGTATGCTATTTTATATTAAAATATTACTTGAATAGGAAGAATCTATATAATCATTTATTATTTTCAAAACTTCAAAATTTTAACTAAAAACTTTTAGTTTACCCAAAAAAGTGGACAAAACGGACGAAATGGACAAAATGGCATTTTGTCCGAGATGGCATTTTGTCCGAGACAGTTTTTTCCAGGTTTTTTTCGGCGGTTTTTTCCGGGGTGGACAAAATAGGCCAACCCTGACTGCAACTAAAAACCCATATTTTGCTCACCATCAATTAAGTTGAGAGCTGATTTCGTAAAGCATGTTAACACTGAGTGCCGTATGAAATTAAGAGAAATCGACACCCTAAGGTATCGAAAGAGCTATATACTATTATCTTTTTCTGTTTCAACCTTTCAACTTCGTTGTGTTTCACAAAGCTTTTGCACTGCACATGCAGCGTTTGATAAATTTCATGCCAAGCAAGTAGTTTTTAACAGAAATACAAAAATAATAAAGTAAAATACTTTTAGCGA
Source organism: Uloborus diversus (assembly GCF_026930045.1). Classification (NCBI taxonomy): domain Eukaryota; kingdom Metazoa; phylum Arthropoda; class Arachnida; order Araneae; family Uloboridae; genus Uloborus; species Uloborus diversus. The sequence goes on along the minus strand of NC_072733.1, from coordinate 20,857,370 downwards.
ATATAGTTAACACAGGAAGCTTCGACTTATACCCATATACTCTTACTCAGAAGAAAAAAACGAAACATTTTGTAATTACCATACGAATGCTCTATTAAAAGGTAACGCATCTGCAAAAAATACTAAACACATACAATTGCGTAATGATGGCAATTACATGCAAAAGTCTTGAGTAACTATGGCGGCAACTTATTTTGCGTGACACCGCAAGATTTTCCCCACAGCCCATTTACGCTTCACAAGCTACCAAGATAAGATGTATGTATAGTATGATAATTATTGGTACTTAGTAAATCGTTTGGGTGAGTAACCTGCATGAATGCGCGTTCTTTAAACAATACTATAAATCCACAAAAGAGTGGATTCCACTCTTTTGTTAAAGTCAGATAAAAGTTTAAATTTACTAAATATGTTCTTCGAAAAAGGCAGCAATTAAGATTATGTCAGTAACTACTCCTAAAATATGGCTATTACAGCAGACGATAAATTATGAACATATTTTTCAATTATTGAGTATGAGTATATTAATTGCATTATAAGATAGCTTTAACAGGAGATAAATACAATAAAAGAAATACTATACACCTGCACCCGACACAGTAACAATTTTTTTCGCGATTATAACAATAAAAAAGTGAAGTTTAGTATGCTTGGTGAATAAAAATCAGAAAGGTCAGTTTACACACATTTCGGCTTTTTTTAAATGGTTTTTATAGCATGATTGTTGTACTGAATACAGGTCAGAAATGTAACTTTACACGTAAGAAGACCTTGTTAAATGGTTTTTGTATTGCAAAAAAATTATCATATCGAACAGGAGTGGCTAACATACGGCACGTATGCCAAACTGGGTTCGGCAGAACCCCCCCCCCCCCCATGTCAAAATCATTTACATAATAAAAATGATAATTAAAAAATAAAATAAAAGGAAGATAATTTGCTTCACGTCACGTAATATCAGTGATTTATGGTACTTTTATAGGATGAAAATAAACCGGGAGAAAAACAGTGAGCAATATGTATTGCATCGACACTATTTAAAGTCTTTCCAAGTAAGTTGGAAAAAAAAATTCCTAAAAGGTCAAAAGAAGTTAAATTCTAAATGGGCAATTCCACAAGTAACTGACCGACCCTTTTGAAGGAAAATAAGACGCATTTTGCACAATATTCAACGGAAAATAAAACAATATTTTCCCGTTGAATATGGTATTTTTTAGGCTGAGTTCAATGGCATAATTAAATTCTTAAAATACATTTCGGACAATTAAAAAGAAATGGTTAAAATCATGGTAACAGACTGACATACTTCTTTTTAAAAGGTCAATCAGTTACCATGTTTTTAATAAATACTTAAAAAGCATCGTGTATTTCGGGAATTCAAGCATTAAATGCAGCTTAAAAAATACAATATTTCAGGGCAAAAGATCGTTTGCACAAAATGTATTTTCCTTTGAATGGAACAAAATACGTATTTTTTGCTTCAAAAATGTCAGTCAGTTACCCGTGGAATTGCCCAAACATTATCAACATTTTGTAAATTCATTATTTTTTTACCTTCCCCATAATGAAAAGTTACTGGAAAAGAAATGCTTTAGTATAAAAGTATTGAACTCGACTGGCACTAGAAAAAATCGCACATCTATTTAATTTTGGCAGTTGGATAAAATTATATTTTCCCGATCAATGATATATGTTTAGTACATTATAAAATCCACTATCAAAACCAATAACACAGTTCCATCATTTCTCCCTTTCTTTTCTTTTAGATGCAAACACTGCTGAAGACACAAAAAAGGAAAACAACTTTCGAAGCAGGAAACACCAGACAGTTTACTTCTTCTCTCAAGCGTAGTGAATTGTAAAAAGCAAGACCTCTAACATTAAAAGGGGGATAAGAGTTGGCAAAGGTGAGTGGGAGCTGCAGTTTTTCATAGGAAAAGTAACCAGAGACGAAGGAGGGGAGACAACCTCTTCATGTGATACAGGAGTCCGCAACATCTGGACAGACTCGGGGGATCTTCAGAGGGTAATCGTCGCGACGACCTTAGGCTCCTTTCAATGCAAGACGAGATAGACTTTTTTTTTTTTTTTTTCATTTTTATTATTTTTGACAAACATGTATCAACCAGAGCAGTGCTGTCGGAGTCGTTCTGTTTTTGGGATTGAGAAATCGGACTCGGAAGCTTTAACCCTTTAAAGACCATGGTACATAAATGTCCCCTCAGTTCAATATTTACTTCATAAAATTAAATGTTTTCATGTTATTGATACATAAGAACCATCATATCGTCGCTAAAAAGACGAATGGGCGTATCTCACTTTTAAGCATTTTGCAGAAAACCGATTTAAAGATTTCCAGTTTACTGTACCGCTTGGGAACCGCCACCAGTGTGAGGGACTAATTTTTTCACTATTTATTGTAGAGGTACGCCCATTGGTCATATTATAAAATCGACTTCGGACATTTCCGTGGTGGTCATAACTCATTTTTCGATTTTTTTTTTTTTTTTTTTTTTTTTTTTTTTTTTTTGAGATACGCCCATTCGTCTTTTTAGAGACGATATACAGTGAAATCCTGTGCAGCGAACTTCGAGGGACTGCAAATTTTATTTGTGGTAACGGGAATTTCATTATAATGAAATTCAAGCAATTTAATGGCAAGTAAATCGGGACTGAATTTTATTTCTCACAAAAACAATATTTCATTGTAACGAGATTTGACAATATCATCAAAATATTTTCATTATTCTTTAAAAAATACGATGCAGTTTTATTTTGAAAACATCACAAAAGAACTACATGGCGATTTTGAATCTGCATTCATGCAGTCATGCTTCTACTTTTACTCAAAATTACTTTTTGATTGGACATTAAATGCAGGTAACATCATTAATTATCCTAATATTACTTATTTAGATAATAATTTAATCAAATTTTGGCAAAAAAATGTAGCTTTGCACGTCTTATAAACTATATAAACACAGATATCCCATCAATTTACACAAAATGAACAAAAGCAATTTTTACAAAATTTGACATAGCCACTTCACAGTTTCATGTGCACAGAAACTATTAAATGGCGTAAGGACCATAATGTTTGCCTTACTCTAAGGCAAAGATTATGAACCTAAAAGATTTTTTTTACAATTTTTAAAAAGTACAAAACTTTTTTTTAAGCGTCTTGAAGCAACTAGCTACACGTTCTGTTAAATTCTACCCTTTTTCATTAGTTCAGTTATTCGTTCAAAGTTATGTGTATGTTTTGTTAAGAGTAGAGTAAATAGCTTGATATAAGTATGTTGAGCCACCGTTTTTGAAATCGTTTCAAATGCAATGTTGCCCTCCTCCTTCTCAGAAAGAGAAAAAAAAGGGGGAAGAATAGTTTATTTCTAGTTTACCCCCCCCCCCTTTTTTTACCATAACTCAAATTTATAGAAGGTATGATCGTTTTTTTAGTCTGTGCACATGCATCGGACGTTTTTTTCAATCACCAGAAAAAGATCACGAAAACATAACTGAGTTTTTAGTTTAAACTCCGTCTTATCTCTCTTATTATTTTTTTCATATCAAAATGCATTTTTCTTCATTACACATTTCTTCTACCTCAACAGTCATCAAAATCGAAATTACAGTCATAAATCAGAAATAAATATTTTTATGAATTCGAAGGATACCACAATCATTTTTAATTTCATTTCAAAACTCAGCTCTTTCCCAAAAGATAAATATTTTAATGCAACTAGAATACACCACTGCACATAAGCACCCCTTAAGTTCATTTACAGTAATTAAAGAAATAGAGAGAAGATGTTTGGGCATAAAAATGGCGGCTATGTAGTAACCTCGCATCTAGAGCGACTCTACTAAGACATTTCGTTATAGGCGCCATCTCAAAGACATGACCAAGAATTCAATCTGGATCTCTCTCTGGAATTCTCCTTGAATATGCTCATACTGGAAAAGCGTGACAGGCGTTAGGAATTGACTAATCTCCTAAAGCTTTAGCACATTTAGTAAGAAGATCGTGTAAAAGAAACGAAGCTAATTGGATGTGTCACTAGAAGCTAAAACTGTTTCGTCAGGAATTGAATTTCGAAAAAGTAACAGCTACATGGTGCAGATAGCTTCTATCAGGGTCGGATTTAACGGGAGAGCCGAAGCCCCTCTCAAAATAAATTTAAAATTACTCATTGTGAATAAGGATTTTAATATTTTCAAACCTAAATTTGGGAAGTTCTCAATATATTTGGCTTGAGTCCCTCCAAATATAAATTCCTATATTCGCTCCTGGTTTCTCATATCTCTATTTATCAAGCTTCATCAACGGAATAAATATTTCACTTCAAAGTATTTTGTGAACGTATTTTGAACATTAAAGTATTGCTCTACAAAGTTGTGCTTTAAATTCTTTAAGTTAAGCAACTATTTTTTTTTCGAGGAAGGGGGGTGATGGAATGAATTGTATGGTATGAATAAATATTACGGAACTAATAATCAAAAGAATTAATCTGACAAAGTATGCTTTAAATCATTAACTTTTTAGAACCTTTTAAATAAGAATGAGTTTTATGAACTGATTAAGCAAAAATTTAAAGACAACTAGAAAACTATTTTTATTCTACTTTTATACATTGATACTTCAAAAACAAACATGTAAATAAGATAAAGAAAAAAAGATAAAAAAAAAACTGAAAATTGAAAGAAATATATATTTTCTTTTAAAATATTAAGTGAAGCATAAACCAAAGAGACGGCATATGAAAATACAAAAATGAAATTGAGGATTAAAAGGAACCATAATTAAGAAAATATTTAAAAACGTATTCTGTGCGTATACTTCTTTTTCAAGAAATATTTATATTGTATTGTCGAGTTGTATTTATGTTGTAATCCTTTATAATTCAAATCGTATAGTAGTACCTCTTACATTTTATGAGAAAAGAAATCACATGAAAATTCTTCAATAAGTTTTATTTCAATTTAGGAGAATCATTTACATAATATTTGAATGAAATCATGAAATGCATAAGAAGATTTAATTTTGCCGGTCACTTTTTAAATTCTGCCGGGACTAAAGCAGCTTCGTCTAGATAAATTTTTTATTGAAAATTTAAATTTCCAATTGAAAATAAAAGACATCCATTCAAATGTAAGCAAATCAAAAAAGAAAAAAAAATCCCCAAAATAACTTAAAACATGTTTTAAGTAAAAGCTATACACCCAAGCTTATACAAGTAGGTCCCCGAACATAAATATTTTTATGAGTAAATAAAACTTTTAAAGCGAAAAAGAAACTTTTTCGGTTCTTTTAATAATTCAGCGGGAGGCTAAAATACCGTTAGTTGAACATCCTATCAGGCTGGTCATCATACGAATTCGACATTGCAGATATTTTTTCCAAACTTAGAAGAGTTTCTGAAAATCATATATGTTTTTTTTTTTTTTTTGCAGCGAATAAAAGTTACAACTTCAGTTTGCATTTATTCTCGATGAAATATTATTCGGTCTCAACTCTATTTCACCATATTTTCCTTTCCAATAGAATGTGAATAAATTAATAGCATTACACGTAAACTCACGTTTTCAAAAATCAAGTGTTTTCTCTCATGGACACTAATGCACATTCCTTCAAGCATAATTTGAGCTCTCATCTTTTTAAAATCTGCTTCTGATGAGTGTCATTCAAGCAAGATTAGGTAAGGGGTCGTCCACAAATGATGTCACGCTTTGAAGGGGGGGGGAGGTCAAGAATTTGTTAGTTTATGAAAAGGGAGAGGGAGGAGATAACAAGAAGTGTGACACAACACGTTTTGGTTGAAATAAAAGCATTTTTTAAACAATAAGTTTGCGTGACATGTGACAAGGAAAAAGGGGAAGGGGTAAGGTGAAGTATGACACTTTGTGACAAAGAGGAAGGGGGTCAAATAAGTTGAAAAAAATACGGGATCATTTATTGACAACTCTTAACTTTACACAGCGTTTTGGATCATGGTTAACGTCTGTTCTCGACGCCATTTCAAATCATGCTAACGATATACTGTGCAATATGACTTTAAGTGTATTTAACTAAATGTTATTAAAACTTAAGCAGGCGTATCTTAATTGAGAATGGTAGGAAAAAAATAAATTTTTTATTATCACCACCGCAAGGATGAAAAAGCAATAAATTATACTAAAATGAAAGGAAGTAAAAATTTGTTGAACCATTCAAAGCTAGCCATTTAAGGACCATAGGATATATATGTCCCCTAAGTTCTAAACTTTTTTCATGAATTATCGAATGCAAATAATTAAAATAATATATTTTTCCTATGTTATAGACACATCAGAATCTAAGCAAAAAAGATAAATGGCTATTGTTTTCAAAGTATTAGTATGTAGTCCCCCCCCCCCTTTTTTTAAATTTCACCTAAGGGCAGTCCATATATATAAATGTCACACTTTTTCAACATTTTGATCCCCCTCCCACATTTTGTCAAAGTGTCATACTTTACCATACTTCCTCCCCTTTTGTCACGTGTCACGCTGATTTCAAAAACATCTCATTAAAAATAATGCGTGACGTCTCACTTCTTGTCACAAACAGTAAAAAATTTTACGATCCTCCCCCCCCCCCATAGAGTGATTTCATTTGTAGACATACCCATATTCTACCGTGAGGCTTATGTTCTGGGTTAAAACTATTGCAAAATAGAAATCCAAATAATAATGATGTTAAATTTAAGTAGACGGTGGGTATGTTTTACCTCAGGAAAAACATTGATTAATTGAGGAATTCCTAAAAATGGTTAAAACTTGATTAAGAGCTCCAGGGTAAAGCTACAAAACTTTTTTTTCACGCCCCGCAAACTTAAAACTAGTACAGAGCAAAAACTAAAAAGACAACAAGAAACAAATAGAAAAATTATAATCTATGAATTAAAAAAATATATTAATTTAGCGAGATTCATAACTAAAGCACAAGTATTTTAATCTCATAACAAAAAATTTAAACTAAGTGTTCACTTTCGCTTCAAAATCAACAATTTTATCTTATCAAAAAATACTGTTATTCAACACTTTAAGCACGTCACTGGAATTCAAGCATCAATTTGCGTAACATTGGGTAATGGATGAATTTCCATTCACCGTTGATAAATACGATAATAACGACAGTTAAATTAAGCGCTTGAGTGTCAGTTTGCTGAATAAGCGAACGACAGAGAAACAAACTGTGCAGAACTATTTCCGTAGACCATACCAGTTTTTTTTGGCGATAGTGTCTCGACGGTGTCTGCGGAAGAAATGTTTTCGACTCCTAATTTAAACTAAATAAACTATTTAAGAGATAACCAATTTTAACTTACTTCAGTTCTGAAAATTGTCTGAATGTGAACTTCGAGCAAGTAATCGTCAGTTTCGTAAAACTTTCCTGAAAGTTTCGTAAATTAGAAAGATACGTTAAAAAAAATATGATCTGATATTCCAGACGATTTTCTTTCCCTAGAAATGATTATTGGACGTTAATAAACTACACTTTCAAGAGAAAAAGGAAAAAAAAAAAGATTTAAAAACGATAAACAGGGGGGGGGGGGAAGCATAAATGATGGAAAAAATACAAAAATATCAAAGCTTATTTCTTAAATTTTTTTTTGTGTGAATTTCAAGTTTTCTTTCTTCAAATCCGTTGCAGATCTAAAAAAAAAAACCCCGATAAAGCTGTGAGTCAATGAAACTCATCATTATGTGCAGTACATTTCAATTGTTAAAGAGGTACCATCTTAATCTTGAAATGGCGATTTTGATGAAGTTTTCAAAAATATTTTTGCTTCAGTTAGACTTTGTAGCAAGTTTAATCACACTTCGGCACAATGAATTTTGACGTCTTTCGAAAATTTTATAAATTTTGAAATTTGTGAAGTTACACAACCAGGCATTTCAATATTTATTTTAAATAAGACTTGAAGCGGAAGAAACAAGTTAGAGGAAAATGTTTTAAGAGTTATTACTTCACAACGGACTAAAAATAGAAATGGTAATTTAAGAGCACAAAGTTTCTGAGAAAAAGTAAGAAACGAATGTTTGAAAATCCAGTACAAAATGGAAGAACATCCGATTCGGTAAGTGGGTATAAATTTGCAGAAACGGAAAACATTCATGGAATTTTCGGGGTATTGAATTAGCGAACAATAGGTAATACTATATTTCAGGAAGAATCCCGCAGCATAATTCACGTAAGACTTGGTGTGTTTAAATGAAGGCCTCTGCCTCCTCGACACAGCTAAGAGGTATTTTTGACGTGAATACACTTTGTTCATATTTTAATACACCCAACTATGCATTTAAAAAAATCTGATGTTTTGTAACTCAGTAATTTTTTCTAAAAACATTTTAATTCTTCTTTTAAACCGAGACATTTATGTCTTGCTCATATTAACAAAGAATCATTTATCCCATTCTTGCTGAAGCACAATTCACTATGTCTTAAATAAGCTTTTATATTTTTATTTTAAAGTTAAATCAGTAAGAAGTATTAAACATGGAGGGAATTTTGTATTGAAAAACGCTGAAGTGTTAAAAACGGAAAACAATTGAGAATAAAAAGAAAAAAAAATCTGAAGCAAATTTTAACCGAACGAATTTAAAATAAAATGAAATTTGCTAAAAGTTATAATTGCGTAACTATTGCTATCGATCAAAATTTTCTCCTAAAGTGCAACCTATTTTGACTTAAAATGCTTTTTCCTTCTTTTAAAGAAAGCTTACAGAAACTTTAAAACTATTTCACCTATCATATAAACTTAACAATTTGTATTTTAAAAGCATTGTAAGAAATATAAAGAATATTTAACAAAATATAGAATAGAGAGCAAACAACACGGAACTATTTTCGATTTTCGTAGATCACTTGCTTAATTTCCCGAAAAAAATGCTTATGTCGAGTCTTTTTCCTGTGATAGCAGATTTTCAGCACTGACATCATCAATAATCGATCATCACTGATGATGTCTCCTGCAGATAAAAATAAAGTAGATTTCTTTGAAAGCAGATAATTTTTAAAATATGTAAATAGAAAACGATGGAACAAAAAAAGTCACTGCATTTACTATCGATTATGATAATATAAAAAAGTGGGATTTTTTCCTTTTTAGTTTGCACATTTTTAGATACACCTTTCAGTTATTTATTACAATAAAACATCTGTTGGTCTATCGATTACTTTGTATTGGATGTCTATTTTTTTAAGAAGTGAATTTGTAAATTTTTCGATTTTCCAACGAATGATGTTGATTAATAGTTTTGCCTCTTAAACCATTTTTTTTAGAAGTTTGAGTCATTAAAAAGACAACAGAGCATTTTATAACGCAACATAATGAGGAAACAATCTACTGCAACGAAAAGGAATAAAATTTTCCAATGATTTAACAGGGTACCTCGTCAAAATTCAAATAAATGCCAGGCGGTGAATGCTGGATGTCATTTACAGCATACTGTTTCCGCGTAAAAAGGATTGTGTTAAGTCGAGAAGGTCGTTTTTAATAATTCGATTTCGAGGCACATGGACGCCACTGTCCAGAGGAAGGGATCTGCTCGTGGAGTCCCTTGCACCAGAGGAGTTTTTATTATAAGCATAGAAAAATAAAATCAAAGGACGGTCAAGTGAAAACAATAAGCAATCGTGCTTGTTCATAAACTGCTTCAGTTACTATCTGCAGTGGGTACCTAGCATGGGTGACACCCGGGGCGGTAATTTGTGGTGTCACCCGCCCTCCTACAAACGCAAAAAAAAAAGGTTATAATATTTTATGTAAACATGAAATTCATACAATTTTCTGAAAGAACTACGTTTTGTGTTTCAATTTTAATTGGGATAATGTACAACAGACAAAAGAAACTATGCTTTTATATATATTTTGCCCTAGACGCATATGTGCAGAGCCGTTGCGTTGCAAGTACATAAAAGTAAACGGGTGTATGAAATTGATGCCCCTTAATTATTTCGAACGTATCTCAAACACAGGGAAAGATAATGGGGTTCCGTTTTTGGTATAAGAGGAAGTCATTTCACTACTAGGTCTACGTACTGACAATATGAACCTAATCCCGAGTATAGTGCTTACCTCATAACGATGGGTGGAAATAAGGAGGGTCCGGGGGGTTTTCCCCCGGAAAATCGTCAAATTTGAAGTTTTAAAAATGCATTTTAGCTTCATTTTTGTCAAAACTTGCAATTCCACTTCGGGTGTCAGCCGCGGCAAATCGCCCCCTCCCCCCCCGTAGCGACACCACTGCTATCTGCAATTAAAAATCTCTACTATTTTGCTATTAATCATTAATTGTAGGATTTCAATGCAACCATATGTAATGTATAAAAAAATTTTTAATACCAGTAGGGGAAAGGGGAGGGGTTGCATCAGTGAGTTTGCTTTCATTGAGTGAAAAATTTAGAAAAATCTCCAAACAAAGAGTAGGGGGACATCAAAATGAGACTGAGCTTCTCTAACTTCAGAGGTTAATCGAGGCCTGCTTTCGACAGAATCTAATTATTTAGATTTTGTCGAAAACCATAACTCTGATTCAATTACAGTTACAGACAGCCAAATGCTTAAGTCTGAAACAGAAATGAGTGTGGGAATTACCACATCAGATAATCCACAGAAAACTCCACAAAACCAGAAGGAAAGAAAAAAGAATGTGTCAGTTAGGAAGGGGGTGGACGGACGAAAAGACGTGTGGAAAAGAGGAAGGCAGGGGGTTTGTAACCCTATATTTCAAAACTGTCATTTACAGGAGGAGTCGAGAAAGGGGGAAAATGAGGAGGGGAACATATGTAACACTGATAACTCTGTAAGGTCTAAACGCATTTGAATGCTAAGAGCAAAAGGATAGTATGGAAGGATGTATTCTAAACGTGTCACAATTCTATCAAGGGGAGGAAAAAAATGGTTGAATTATGATGTTTTTTGAGAACAAAAATATTCAAAAAGAAAAGGGAAGAAAGAGAAAATAGCGAAATAGTACCACTTTAGAACATTGAAAAAGACACGCAAAAAGTTTTAAACATATTTTTGCAATTCAATTGTCGAAATAATGTGCTGTTCTACGTGAGCAGTTTTTAACAAAAATAAAAAACACTGCTTTCTACATTTTGCACTTTGATGAAGAACAAGAATTAGTTCGTAACAAAAGCTATAAAAAGCAATGCATGCAAGTTCAGATTTTCGAATTGATTACGTAAAGATGTTTCAGGGTTTTCCACGCGCTATCCTTCATGTACTTCAAGTTCCTAACATAATATTCTTCATGTCCTAACATAACATTTCATAGTTATGCATTAAAACAGGATCAAAAGAAAGTTAATAATATGTTTCCAAGTTAAGCTAAGTTTTGCAAAATTTATATGCGATATTTTAACACCAAAATGAATCGAATCAATGTTCTAAAAAACTAAGTAATCATCAAAATGTAGGGAAAATTCCTCATATGACATACGCTCTAAAATGTCATCTTTGTTACCAGATTCAAAGAGTCTTATAATTTTTGAGGTCAAAAATTACAGAACATGCTGTATCAAAAATTATATCACTTTCCGGAAGACGAAACTCACAGGTGCGAATTTTAAAAGAATGGCGTGCTTAGATTGTCCTCATTAATGAAGACAAATTTACTGATGAAATTCAGAAAATGACTGATAGCCGAGCCATTCTTATTCTATATTTATACTTGAAATATGTACTAAATCTATACATATAATAAAATAAGATGTTTGTGTGTGTGTAGCGCGCATCCCGGGAAAACGGTAAGGCCTAGAAAGATGAAATTTGGTATACAGGTGTAGTTTTTGCTGAAGTTGTGCACCTCGGGCTTCGATTTTTGATATTTTAATTAGAAAAAAAGTTATTTAATGTTTTATGTGATTTTTAGCACCTTTTAGTACTTTTAACCTCATAGACCCCGAACCAATCGTGCCAGACAAGTATTTTTTATACTATAGTGTCGGAAATTTAATTTTAAATATGATGAACAAAAAAATTTTGAAGATAGAGCAATTTTTGTATTTTTTATGAATTTTTGAAAAAACCTTTAATTTGCATGTTTTCCTGGGTTTTATTCTTTTCTAATATCATCCTGCGAGAAGTATCAAAGCCTCATTTCTGAAATTTAAGTTGGTAATAGTAAAACCATTTCGCCCTCTTCAAAAGAAAAAAGTTCTTAAAAATACGCAATAGTTTTTTTTTTACAATATTTTTAATGCTGAACACATCATGTCCTTTCACGCATCAGTCGAAAAAAGCGTTCTTCAATCTTTTATGCCTTTGACGTCACTACTTGGATTTCGATTCGTTATTTACGACGGAATCTTAATTGCAAACAATGTTAATCTTTTTTTTTTTTTTTTTTTACTATATAGCTTACTTCTACATTTTATGACGTGATGACCACGTGTTTTTCAGGCAGCACTTGCTTTTTTTTCTTGTTTAATTTAGGGAATGCATTTATTTAATTTTCCATCTCCCCCCCCCCCCCCCCCCCAAGCTGGACGTTTTGCTGTTTCGATATTACGTTACATTTCATAGTTGTGCGCATTTAATTCAATAAAAACAGCGAGATTTTTTTTTCTTTGTCACTTACTTTACTTTGTTACTTTTGGCACACCACGGGGAATTTTGGAGATAACTTTTTTTTTTGCTCTACTTAAATAAAAAAGCAGTTTTTTGAGTGATCTTTGTTTTTATTAGGAAATGAGCTGGGAGGTTAAAATAAATAGAGATGGATAAGAAATTTTAGAGATAGATCGTAAAGATAGATAGCCGCCGAAGGCGTTAATCTTGGCGTAAAAATGTGAATGTCACAAAAAAAGATAGAGATGGATTGATTAATACTGCTGCCAAATTGATTTAAACAGCCGCCAAAGGAGGCAAACTTGAATTAAAATGGTAAATGACAAGTTAGCCAAACAGCCGCCGTAGGCGGCTGCTTGCATAAAAAGGTGAATGGCGTAAGAAGGCGAACCAGCTGGTCGCCGCAGGCGGCTAGTATAAAATATCAAACACTAGGTAGCACCAATTGAGGATTAAGATCAGACATTTCTTACTTGTAGATCAGCACTTCAGCAGTTTTTTTTTTTTTTTTTTTTTTTTTCAATGTTTGAACCGAAACACCTCAAGATTCATGCATTAATTTCAATAAAACAGTCTAAACATTCTTTACTTGAAGTTGTGCCGTTAGAAGATTAAGTTCATTATATATATATATATATATATATATATATATATATATATATATATATATATATATATATATATATATATATATATAAATGGGTGCAGACGAGTGTTTGTATGTTCCTCATGCAAATCCACAGCTTACTTCGGGTCGTTGCCAGATTTGGTACAGATCCTTTGATGCTCAGGAATTCAAAAAAGAGGTATTTGGAATTTAAAAAAGTCCAAAGAGGCATTAATTTGAACTGTGAGTCATAAAATTCCTCTTTTGACATGTTGACGGGACATTTTACCCCTTCCCCTTTCACTTAAGCGTGATTTTCGAACATACGTCACTTGACACAAATTTTCGAGAAGACCATGCAACGCCGGGATTCGCAGCTAGTATTTAAGTAAAAAAAAACGGTAGCAAGTAACTAAACTCACTTCTTGAAGAAAAACAAATGTTGTATCCGAAACAACTCAATATCCACGTATTGATTCAAATCAAATTAGTGCATAGTTGTGAATGAAAAATGATTAAACATTTCTTACTTGCAGATATACAATTTTGCAGTTCTTTTCATTTTTGATCCGAAACAATTCAATACTCATGCATTCACTTGCATGAGAAAAAGCTGACGCATTCCTTACTTGAAGCTGTGCAGTTACACGATTCTTTACCACGGCAAGAGATTCAGTACCATCGAGCTAATAACGATTTTAACATAGAAAATTTGAAAATGCATTTGCTGAGCATGGAAAGTACTTGAATTGTTATCACAGGTATAAGATAAGACCACTCGGTTCACTCTGACATATCAGTTACATAATCTTAAATTAATGAAAAAAAAAACTGAATGTTTACGCTCTCTCCATTAAGCAACATTTCCCCATTTCCTGTTCTTACAGTTTTACTTTGCCAGTTTTCAGTGCTCTAAGAAATCGATGTTTCGAAAGGAAAACAAGGGAATTAACAAAAGAGCTTTCCCAATTACGCTATCCTATCCTCATCGAAGGAAGTTTTTCTTTTCTTCACCGCAATCCAAATACCACACCTCGCGTTCTACTTCGCTTTCGGCAAACAAAACAGATCGTCCTGATCTGCGGCGGACCGAAAAAAGAAGTGGGAAACAAGAACTGGACTAAAACAACATTCCAGTCTGATATTTTAGCTTCCAACGGGAAAATAAAAGCGTGGGTGATGTTTCGGGAGTGAGAGACAGGGTTCTAAATGACATTCTCACTGCGCGGCATAAGAATGGGCAACGAAACAAGACCTTTAGTTTCCATTTCTACGCAGCTCAAACTCTTCATACTAGATAGAAGTCAAAAATGAATAATACATCGTACAAGTTAGGTAAAGCAAGTCTTTTTACCGCTATACTACACCCCACTTCAGGATCCCCCGCACGTACCACTGCACGTACCCACGCAAATGGTTAAAATCGGTTGGATGGGGCCTGAAGACGGCTCGTTTTGATCCAGACCACAAGCAGAACAGCCCCTGGTCCAGCACTCTCCAATGGTATCAATTTGGAATGGGAACTAAGAGAACTTTGTAATCACGACAAATTTTGCACGCACCGGTCAGTATTAGCGCGCACGGATGATTTTCGAACGAAAGGTAACGTCTAACCGATCAGGCCACCACGGTATCACCCTCAGTACTTCAGAGTATATCCTTTGAGTATCAAGTATCGACCCTCATTTAATTCTTGCATGGCACTAAATTTATTTCGCAGTGGGGGCTGGCGAGGCATGGGCTGGAACATTCCATCGGAAAAGCGCAACGCGGATAAAATTGGGGAAAAAAAATTATACATTTTCTTACGTCACAGTAGAAATTCGGATTGTCTTACAACAGAGAATGTACACTTGTACAATGTGCTCAGAAATATCAGTTGTTCAAATCAATAGAGGCCTGGAATATATCTCCAAGAAATGAAAAGATGGGCATGGATAATTCGGGTTGGAACAATTAAATACTTCTTTTAAAGAAATGAAGGAGTCTCAACCATGAGATTGATTTATACTAAAGTTTTTGATCGTAGCTTAAATGGCGACAGGAGGAATTGCCCGCCATGTTGGGGCTAAACGCCGGCGTTCTTCTTATGTCTGTTATGATGAAGTAGAGTATTTTGCTTCCTGATTGTGGTTCGTTATCAATGCTTCATGAATAAAGATTTCTAGATTCTTGAAGAGTTATCATAGTAAACATAGGAAGAACACCCGGCATTAAGCCCCAAGATGGCGGACAATTCCTCATGTCGCTATTTAGCTAAGATCGAGGGCTAACCACAGAATCCACCTTCAGTAAACACAATGAAAACATTTTGATTGGGTTAACAACAAAATATAGACATACTTTCATTCACAAATATCGTTCGGAGAGTCTTTTGTAATTGAGAAAAATAAATATAAATCACATCTGTACGTCTTGAGGGAAGGACTTGGGGGAACGTCTACTACCAGTGAAGTGAGATAAAATTGCTAATTAATAATAGCTTACTTACACTTACAAAAATACATCACTCAATTATACGCAATCTTCATATTTTAGATAAGTACCAATTCGAAAACTGCAATTCATTTCAGATCACCGATAATTTGATTCACTTACTCGTATATCGTTAGTTAGTTAGTTCCAGCAATTTCTAATTAGAAGTAAATAAACAAAAAAAACTTCCCCACTAAGTAAACTAACTGAGATGGCATTAATTTTTATCGTCCTAACAGTCATGAAATTATACTCGCGAAATGAAAGAAAATCGACGCATTTTGATCACTTTCAACCGCCTAAGTGGCAATTTCAATTAGTTGCTCTGCTAGAATTACGTCAGAAAGCTGAATATTCTCCTGGATAAGTAACAATAATATTAAATTGAAGCTACAACTGACTTTTCGTTGTCATATCAGTGACGAAAATTAAAGCAAAATTTTACCATCCTATTTCTCATTAAAAAAAGTCTAAATTACTGAAATAATGAACTGCATTGCATACCCAGCTTCCGAAAGGGAATTTTCTCTCGTGTTTAATAAATACTTATTTCAAACGACAATAAATTATTGTAGAATATAAAGAAAATTTTGATGAACAGGGGAAATATAAATAATGATTGATTATGGTTATTTCAAAAATTAATTTTTATTTATCCTTCAACTTAAAGTCATTAAAATCAAAAGAAAAGGAAATGACAGTTTAAATATAATTATATCGGACAGGAAAAACATTTCCTCTGAAAAGAAAACAAATTTAGAGCCTAGTATAGATAAGAATAATTCAACCAGAACTGAAACAAAACTGACAGCTTAGATGAAGATTACAACGGAAGGAATCCTTTTTGACAACAATAAACAATTAAAACAATAGTAAGGTTCAAAACATTCAAGCGTATCATCTTTTTGCACATTAAGTAAAACGTTATATTTATTCACTGACGTCACATGATGCATTACAAAGCTGAGTAGTCTTCTAAACCAGGGGTTCTTAACCTTTCCCAATTCAAGCACCCCTTTTTCTCTATAACTATGCTTATAACTAACAAAAACAGTCTCGTTTTATTAAAATGTTTTGAAGTAATTTAAGTTAAACCCTGTTAAACAGCTAAAGCACATAGAATATGTTACTAAAAAAAATTTTGAAAAATAAAATAGAACCGACTTCAAAATTGCTCTAAAAAGTGAAAAATAATTTTATTCTTTAAACACCTTCGATAATACTTTTAAACATAATTTTTGAAGTTGGCGCAAAAACGATCAATAAAATCATTCACAGCCATAACTCAACTACAAGTATAAATTTAACCAGGTCCAGTTTCTTCACTACCACATGCATTACGCATTGATGACAGCATATTTGAGTAACGATATAAATGTTTCGTTCCTAAGTTTGGATGATTTTTTGATAATGCATGGTTACAATGGATTTTACCTTTTGTTTTTGCGCCAACTTCAAAAATTATGTTTAAAAGTATTATCGAAGGTGTTTAAAGAATAAAATTATTTTTCACTTTTTAGAGCAATTTTGAAGTCGGTTCTATTTTATTTTTCAAAATTTTTTTATTTCATTCTTTTTAGTGTAAATGTAGATATTTCGGTAAAAGTAAGAAGTTACTTAGTAAGAAGTGCGGCTCTATATCACTGTATTGCTTTAGAAAAGCCTTTATTCAAAATTATCATTACAATTACTATTAATGTTACAGTTATATGGCACCAAACTTTTATAACAATGAGTTTCATATTGTCGCGTAGATGAAGATAGCGAAGACAATGTGAAAACCAAATGAAGCGAATACTCGTTAATCTCAACTCGAGATCTTTATTCAGAACTACGAATGAACGTTACATCTCCTTATATACAACTTGAAAAAGTGCTGGAACTTTTCAGATTTGAAAAGATACAGAAATTAATAGAACATTCGAGAAAATACGGGAAACAGTAGAAAAAAACGAAATTTTAGTAAAATTCACTTTGTCCTAGTCGGGATTTGAACCCGGGTTCCTCGTGTGGGAGACGAGAATTCTACCACTGAGCCACCGTTATCCACGGATGAAAAGAGCGAAGTTCGCTACAATATGATTTTAATCATTTAATAGGGAAATTTACTGTTTTTTGCCCATAACTTTTTATCTAAAGAACAAATATGGTCAAACAAAGTAATGGGACCTAAGTTGAGCCATCCTCTATCCATTAAAAAAAGAATCATCAAAATCGGTTCACTAGGTGAGACGCTATGAGTGGACAAACAAAAAAAAAAAAAAACATACATACGTTATGAACTGATAACCGCCTCCTTTTTGAAGTCGGTTAAAAAAAACAAGACATTTTTGTTTTAATGACATTTCATTACAAAGTTTTTAAAATCAGATATAAAATTAAAAAGGTCTGGGAGGAACATTGGTATGAAAGCTGTTTTTTTTTTTTTTTTTTTAAATAGTTTATCAATATTTTGCTCCAGCTTTATCAAATACAACCGCAAATCTCCCACAACATAAGCTTAATCCTATACTTGCTCTTCAAGTAACATAAACTTGAAAACCATTTCCCACGGTTGTAAGTTGCTGTAAGCCTCAGAACGTACTTACAACAATGTCAGTAGAGCTATTTTTCAATACCAGTCCATAAGTTAATTAGCAAAGTACATTGCAATACTTCTACTTCAATGTGGAATCACACGACGTTACTCAAAGTTTGGTCCCGATTAAAATTCTTCGCATTATCAATATATTTTGGATGCTTTTTGATAGCTAACCGTACACCCCTTTACAGATTTACGAGTACCCGAAGCAGTACGCGTACCACCGGTTGAGAACCAGTGTTCTAAACTACAGCTTCTGGTTTTGAAGAATTCGACTCTTATTCACTCGACTTTTGGAATTGAATTTTATCATCGTCTGTCCTTCGAAATTAGAAATTATTTCTGTAACTCAGAGCCAAACTATCGCAAGTCACATAATCGGTAATTTACAGGAGAGATTAAAAACGTTTGCGTGGTGCATACAAAGGTGGGACTTGCGCTATTTTAACACTGGTAAATAATTACAAAATTTTTTTTTTTATTTTTCAGAATTACGTTTATATGAAACGATGCAGAATAGAATTCTACGTACACTGCATAAATAAACTGAAAATTGCAATTTTTGGCTTACTTACGCTAGTCTGATTCTGAGGTAAAAGTTTTAGCAAGAAAATGTACACAACTTATAATTTTAAAAGCACATTATCGTCATCGAGAAAATTTAACTCTGAAATAAAATTCCGCGCGTTTTTAAAAGCTATAGCGACGCAGTAAATTACTTTTCAGAGAAATGACGCTTTTGAGAAACAATTTCGTAATTATTAACTTCATGGCAAATTTGCGTTCTGATATTTGTTTACATCCAAGTTTAATCTATAAAGGCCGACGAGAAACAAATCTTCATTCTGAGATGGTACTCTTTAAATGGAAATATTTTACAATCACACATATACGTATCTATACAGGGTGTCCCAAAAGGTCGTTTACAAACTTAACATGCTGGTCTGTCATATCATGAAGAACAAGATTTACATAGTAACATAAGTTCGAAAATACAATGCTGGCACACTACATACACACAAAGTCAGACACTAAAGGATGCACAACATGTCGCATATTTATTACACAAAGACGATGTTACGCAACATTTTAGTTTTCAAGGAAGGCTTATAGCTGTTGTTGAAATTTGCTGCCTTTAGCTGTCATACACGCGTCGCAACGACTAAGTACCGACCGTTGTAATAACGATCCATTCGGACAAGATTTCACCGATCGCTGCGTTGTCGTTGTAACGTGATTATGAGAGCTGACAGGACGGAAATTTTATCAACTACTTTAAGCTTTCCTTAAAAATTAAAATGTTGTGCAAAACTGTCTTTTTGTAATAGATATGCGACATGTTGTGCATCTGTTAGTGTCTGACTTTGTGTGCATGTAGTGCGCCAGCATTGCGTTTGGGAACACATGTTCATATGTAAATCTTGTTCATCATGATATGACACACCAGCATGTTAAGTTTGTAAACGACCTTTTGGAACACCCTGTATAAATATAGGGTCCGACAAATCCCAGGCCGACTGAGCAATTAGTTTATTCAAAACAAGAATCTTTCAGAGGCTATGTTACATTAAATTTTCCTATGAGAACAAAAGGCTCTGGCGCCTAAAACGTTT
The DNA here is from genome assembly GCF_026930045.1 of Uloborus diversus. Taxonomy (NCBI): domain Eukaryota; kingdom Metazoa; phylum Arthropoda; class Arachnida; order Araneae; family Uloboridae; genus Uloborus; species Uloborus diversus. The sequence continues at coordinate 20,837,492 of NC_072733.1, read as the reverse complement.
TCATGACACTTAAGATTTTGCAATTTTTGTCGGTCTCTTTGCATACGCACACACACAATAAGCGACTATATAATTTCGAAGGCAATGACTTAAAAGGAAAGAAAACAACCTTTTATTCTCCGAAAAGAGTCGGAGAGGAATATTAGTAAGAGATGGAAGGTGATTATTTCTTAAAACGAAAACAAAGTTTTGTTTTCCAAACAAGCTAACGTCGGCTATAATAAACAAGCGAAAAATTCATCTACACTTTTCCCCATGCAGTAAGACCTCATTAGGTCATAGTAATGACCAATGCAAGTTTGGAATACTAAAAAACTTCAGGTTAACCAAGAGAATAGCCAAATATGAAATACTTACAGGGTAGTTACGGTTTGTTGACATTACATAGAATATTTGTATTAGTGTTTACCTCCTGCACTTCCCTTTCACAGAGCGGTAGCTCTTTGAAGATTTTTACCCGATTGTTCGCTTTCATTTGTTAGTTTCCTTTCTTTTACTAACTGGCTAGTACTTGACTACATATAATTTACTTCTAGGGATGAATCCCATTTTCGATGCATTATTATTATTCAAATACTCATTAAATACCAGGTCAAGGCACCTGCACTCCCAGACTACAACAACGTTCGAAGAATGTGGAAAGAAAAATATTTCATAACGAGTGTTATAACCAAATGTTATCATTGGAATTTGCTGATCCAGGGTCGCCAACCTTGTAGGAACTATTTGAGGAGCATCTGTGGTGATTTTGAGGAGCATTTTGAAATTTTGCGGATCAGCTCGGTATCTATACATATATATATATAAAGGTGATGCTTTGTTTCTTTCTTTCTTTGTTTGTACCCCATGGCTAGAAGACCCCATAGCACCTACAGCCCTGAAGCTTGGCACAAAATTCGAACGTACCAGCGGGGTCCGCACCTCAAAGCCCGAATTCTAAATTTCTAATTAGTTTTTTCATAATTAACTAATTAAGCTGAAATTTCACGTTCTTTGCCTAATTAGGGGTAAACGCAACTGGAAATAGGTATAGAAAATACGAAAAAGATAGATATTGATTAATTAATACCGTTGCCAAATTTATTTAAACAGCCGCCGTACGCTGCGAACTTGGCAAACAGGGTGGAGGGGCGTGGATTTTTTTTATTCAACGGACTTCCTTTAAATTCTTAGCACGGGCATCGCCGTGCGGGTACAGCTAGTTTTGTATAAAGATCAATACAAAATTTTAAACCTATTATCTAAAATTGTTTTTGAGCTTTGATAAATCATTTTCAGCACTGGCATAAAAATAATTTTTTTCAAATTAATAAAACAGCTTTAAATACTATGTCACGATTTGAGTATAAGCATCTTTAATTTCCCATATTTGCATGCCTGTCATAATAAACTAGCAAAATATAATAAAAAATATTTTTATTTTATAAAAATCTAATGACTAGTCACAGTTGGTTAGATTTCAATGCCAAGTAATTACATCAGCAAGATGAATGATGAAAAAATGATGACCAACGATGTTATGCTCTAATGAAACTTTTTGGGTTCTCCACTGCGCATATGATTAATTTTTAGTAGGCTTGTAGGTAGCGTTGAATTCGTCATTAATTATAAGTCAATTACTACTTTATTAAGGATATTAATGTAGCTGTATGTTAACTATATTTCATGAATAACAGGTGAAATATTTTTTTCTCGAACATTTTGTACAAATAAGGCCCCACCTGCGAGCCTAAAATGGCCACCTGTAAGTTTTTTTTCTCCTTGACACTTTTTTATGAATGAAAACGGCAAGAGGAAAAACACAACATTTTCAAGTCGTTTTGTTTTTGGAAATGCATAGAAGGAAGAGAATTCAATCAAGAGAATTTTTCGAAAAAAATGTAATAATTTTTTTTCAATTACGAATTGCTAATTCACTGGAGGTGTTCCTTCACTGGTCGGTGTACTTCCTATGAGCAAGTTTGTATTTTGGTGTTTTTTCAAACATAACAGAGTACACACCCTTTGTCTCCCCTCTCCAAAAAAAAAAAAAAAAAATGAGACGACGGGCTTGCATATCGCATAACGCATTTTTTATGCCATTCAATACGCAGTACACGTCAATCACATCAAGCATCGGATTTCGCCAACTCTAAAAAACGAATACGCAGCTAAAATTGTCCTACACATTCCAAACCTTATCTCCGAGGAGGACGAACAAAAGCAACTTCGTCGGCATTATTCTTCGAGTAAGCGTGATGAAGAGGAAGAAGAAAAATTTATGAGATTATTCATATGCATGTAGTCTTGCATGAATGCTTGACATAATATGGTCATTGAATAGGAAAGAATGTAAACAAAAAAAAGTTATGTGACAATATCCAAGATTAATAAGGTATCAATATTTGATGTTTCTTAGCTGTAATGCTTGCAGCTAGGGCTGCGGAGTTGGAGTCGGAATGATTTTGGGGTAAAAGAACAGGGGCGTCTCGATGGGAGGTCACTGTGTCCTCCCAAAATTTCTTAATTTAGCAACTTTTCTCTGACTATTCGGCAAAACTTGGAGTCCTATTCTGCAAAACTGTCATCCTTCGGAAAAATTTGGAGTTCCATTCGGCAAAATTATCATTATTCGGTGAAATTTGGAATTCTAATCGGCAAATTGAGAATTTGCGCCCTCCCAAAAACTTAAGTTCTGGGCGACCCTGCAAATTAGTCGCAGTTTTGAGTCGAAGGTTTTTAAATTTATGAGTCGAAACTCTGTCAACGCTACGCAGTCAGGGTCAGATGTCGATGTCGGAATGATTTTAGGATGCCGGAGTTGAAGGCTCTGAAAGTCCCGGACTCGGAGTCTGTTATTTTCTTTCCGACTCCGCACTACTGCTATTAGCAATAGTAAAAGATATAAATTAAATACATTGTGGAAAGAATGGCGGAATTTAGAATTTCATTTTCTATTTCAATAGAATCGAAGAAAAAAAAATTTGAAAAGACGTGCCCTGAACCCTACGTCGTCAATTTTGATAAAGAAAAGATAACAATTTATATGAAAAATTATTTAAAAATAAGCGAAAAAGCAAAATAATAAATACTTGCACACATTTGGTTTTTCTCAAATAGATGAAATAGGCGGCAATATAGGCGAAGAAATACTCCTTTTTTACAGGCGTAAAATTCATTTTAGAGGAATGAAATATATGCAAAAACAGTGAACATCTTGTAATTAATCGATTCAACACGAAAAATAGCTTTATACGGATGAAAATGAAGATAAGAAAAGAGTAGATGCGACTTTTGCGGTTTTGACTTTTAACATTTTGAATAGTTGATTTTTTTTTTAAAGTAACAAAACATTCAAACGCGCAATAAAGTTTTCAATATTTTTTTTTATTACTCCAGGATGTATTTTACTACAAAAGCACCTATTTTCGCGATTTTTTCGACCGCGTCGTAAACGCGAAAATTTCAGCCTCGCGACACATTCAAGGTTTTTCAATTTTTGGCTCTGTTCACGTAAAATTCGCGACATTTTCAGCTCTGGAAATCATCATTATCTACATTTTCACGAAAATTTAGATTCGTAAAAATAAGTGTTCTTACACTAGATCAAAATACAAAGCCTGAAAATAGGCGACTAAATCTTTGAGGCGTATTTCCGATTTTCAATGCTTGAATTACGCTCGTAGAGAGGTTAAAAATATCTCTGCTCCACAAAAGAACTTTTTTTCAAAATTAAATGTAATATGTAAATAAAAACTATACATATTTATTTATACACTTTTAAAAATATTTGAAGCTTTCTCGTACAGGCAAATATGTGCAACAACACTTTTTGAACGTTAAAACGAATACATGTAACAAAGAGTAGTTAGTCAAGCAGAGTTGATTACGTTGAGTTATTTTTTTTATTTTTTTTTGTATGTTATATTGCATTATGTTGGGATTTTTAATGCCTTGGTTTATTACATGCATACATAATTTAATTATTCTTTAAAAGTATGATTTCTTCAAATATAATTAAGTATTTTATTCTTTAAGGAAAAAGAAAATAAGAAGTAATTGAAAAAATATTTGATTTTGGCCAAACACGCAATACGTTCAAAAACCATTATTTTTCAAAATAATGGGCGTCTAAATGTCATGCGCTCTTTGAGATCTATTTTCAAAAAATATGCATTTTCATGAAAACAAATCAATTTAAAAAAAAATCACATCACCTCATTTCAAAACACTTTTTTTTTTTAATATCAACATATTCTCTTAAAATAAAATAGGAGTAACATTAAGCGAATATGGTTACTATGACAGAGCGATACCAAAACACTTGCCGAAAGCAAACAAACATGTGTTGCATTCGAAATGCAACATATCATGCAAATTATGAGAAACAAATACATTGAAAGCACAACTGCAAACATTGAATAAAATTTTACTCACCGAATGAGCTGCTTTGAATCTCATAACTCCAAAATTCCATGGTATACATACGGTATAATTTGCGACAGAGAAACCACCATCACACCTCAACTCGAAACGAAAGTCGGATCTGCGAGATGTTTGAGCTAATTCTCTCAACAGGGTTGCAACGTCAGACACGGATACTTCGCCAAATCAGCTGATTGGCGATGTGGCGGCACGGATTTTCACGGTGCGTGTTTTTCTATCCGTTGCGTTTACGTCATTTCCATGCCAATAGAAAAAGATTAATTAAAACGGCTTTTACATTGTTACGAACTTCACTTTATCTTTCCAACTTCGTTTGAAAAGATATGATTTAAACGATGAATAAAAAATCAATCATTCCAGTTTTTTTTTTTTTTTTTCTTGAAATAATTTTAACATCTAAAATTTTTCTCCATATGAGGCAGTGAGAAACAAAGGGATGTAAGTGGACATTTTCAAGTTTTGAGTAAAACGCGTTTAAAGATAACATCCTAGGTAGGCTTTCATTGAATTTTTTCCCTAAATCATGCCGTATAGCAGCAACTACCAAGGCTACTAATAGGGGAAACTGGGGATAATTGTTCCCTAGCAATAAATGATCCCATAGCCAAAAAGTACCAAAATCATTACGTAGAGATTTGAAACCTGACAACTATATTTAAGTATATAAAGATTTTGAAAAGAAGAATATCTATCACTCGCTTTTGAAAACTCTACAATAAAGAGGATTTCGGAAATGTGTGGGAGAAAATAAGGACTCTATTCTGGAAAAATCGGTAGCATACCGCTTCCGATTGACGTCATCCTTCAAACCGTCTCCGGTTGCGTAATTTCTATGCGGAGACACTTTGAGGAAGGATTATAACTATCTATCCATAGCCGAACTTTGCCGATTTTCCCCTCTGAAATATACAGTGAAATTCCATTGCAACGAATACCATTACAACGAAATTCCCGTTTCAACGAAATAAAATTTCAGCCCCGATTCAATTTCTAATACGTTGCTTGAATTCCACTATAATGAAATTCCCGTAACAACGAACAAAATTTGCGGTTCCTTGAACTTCGTTGTAACGGGATTTCACTGTAATTGCTAAGATTTTAATTATACAGTGAAATCCCGTTACAACGAATACTATTACAACGAAATTTCCGTTTCAACGAAATAAAATTTCAGTCCCGATTCAATTTCTAATACGTTGCTTCAATTCAAAAAAAAAAAAAAAAAAAAAAACGAAATTTCCGTCACAACAAAGAAAATTAGCGGTTCCTTGAACTGCGTTGTAACGGGATTGCACTGTAATTGTTAAGATTTTAATTTTGTTAATATATTAATTATACAGTGAAATCCCATTACAACGAAATTTCCGTTTTAACGAAATAAAATGTCAGTCCCGATTCAATTTCTAGTACTATGCTTGAATTCCACGATAACGAAATTCCCGTCACAACGAACAAAATTTGCGGTCCCTTGAAGTTCGTTGCAACGGGATGCCAACAAACTGGTTTGAAGTACAGTTGGCTCTCTGTTTAGCGACTTTTAAGGGACCACAAAAAATCGTCCTTAAGTAGAAAGCGTCCTTAAATAGAATGCTTTTAACACTACAGTGGACCATCTGGGACCATGAAAAGCCGTCGTTAAATAGAGAAAGTCGTTAAATAGAGCGTTGTTAAACAGAGAGTCAACTGTATATTTATCTCACCAGCGAGTGTCCGCAACATGGTGCGGTTCGACTCGTGAATTGAAGGCAAAGCTTGGATATTTAGCAGTTAGTTACCGCCCCTAAGCCAGGGCTAAGGTAGATCAATGTACTTTATCTACCAGTTTGTTGGCACTCTCAGCTCAAAGAGATGACATCTGCCTCCCCAGCTCGGTTATTCACTGATCCAGATTACCGAGTTCTAATAAGAACGAAACAGCAGTCTCTGGATGTTATAAACGGACTGCCTGCTATATTGGAACTGGTATATATAAAGCTCTTTAATTGCTCCTAATATTCCTATTTAAATTTAAACCACACCCTTGAAGCCTGAAAACCCTGCAGAACAAAGGAAAGCTTAAATTTGAGAGATTTAAATGTTCAATGGATCCATCTCGAGCAAATAATACAGTTGGCTCTCTGTTTAACGACTTTCAGGGGACCACAAAAAATCGTCCTTAAGTAGAAAGCGTCTTTAAATAGAATGCTTTTCACACTACAGTGGACCATCTGGGACCGTGAAAAGCAGTCGATAAATAGAGAAAGTCATTAAATAGAGCGTATACATTAATTACAAAGAGAAAATACTGCAACAAGAAATAGTCTGATTTATGCTGGATGTGATAATACAGCGATCTTGTTCTAAAAACTAAAAGACGTTCTGTTATTTCCACATTTGCTTTTGGAGTGCCGGTTAAGACCAAGGGAAAAAATCCTTTTAAATTTTACAGAAATTTTGAAGATGTTTAAGAAAGTTTTTCAATCCTTTCAATAAATTACAGACCCAACACACATGAACTCATCTCGTAATGCAGAAACTGCTGGAAATTGGAAATGTCTCGCCTCTCAGGATCAAGATCAAACTTGAGGGAAAGTGAGCTATAATACAACTACTAGCTCAGCCAGAAATACCTTCTGGAGGGGGTGTTTCGATCAAAAATACCCTCTGGAGGTTTTTTTTTTTTTTTGATGAAAAATACCTACTGGAGGGGTTTTTGATCAAAAATACCTACTGGAGGGGTTTTTTTTTTTTTTTTTGATGAAAAATATCTTCTGAAGGAGATTTTTTTAAAATCCTAAATACCTTCTAAAGGGAGTTTTTTGATCAAAACAGCCCTTTCATATGCATAAACTACTGTATTAGATTCTGAATTTATGTTAAAACCAATGGCTCTGGGTGGAGGAAGGGGGAAGGGGTTCACCCCCCTTCACTGCGTCACCCCCCCCCCCCTTTCTTCGCGCTTGAATCAATCAATTTCACTAATTTTATATTTCAATACAATGCACAAAAATAACGTTTGAAGTACAACTTCTATCCGAAAGTTACAACTCAGACAAGTATAAATCAAGGAAGAAAACGTCAGAATCCATCGCAAAACATATGGAAGAAATTTTTTTCCTGGCCCAGATAAATTAAGCAAATGGGAAAAAGTACAGACACATTCAAATTCGGGAAAGAAAAATGTCAAAACTTATCGTAAAACACGCAATAAAAATAATTTTCGAGGTCGAGACAAATATTTCAAAGGAATTGCATTTATTGATACAGCTGTCAGATGTGAGAGGCAGTGTCTGACATTTACATTTAAGTTGGCTGCATTAAATAAAGAAACCAGTTTTTATAGTACAGTCGAGTCTGCTTATTCGAATATCGGTGAAAAAAATATATTGCTTGGTGAAATAAAACTTCAATGTACCAATTCCATTGAAATTTGTCATGTTGATCTGGATAGTATTTGGGATGGCAAGTTGCGAAAGCAGAGCAGGAAAATTATAGTTACACCGAATCGGTTTTGATAGGGTTCGTTCATGTAGTTTTACAGTACACTACACCAGCGGTGCCCACCTGAGGGGGGAGGGGGTCATAACGCAGACTGCGCCATTGAAATTTTTAGGGGGGGGGGGGTGTTTAGATGGGTATTTTAAACTTTTTGGAGGGGGGCTCTTGATTTGGGTGGGGCATCTTTGCTGCATTTAGGGGGGTGCGCTTTTGCCCTTAGGTGGGACTGGGCACCCCAGTATATACAGTGAAATTCCGTTGCAACGAACTTCAAGGGACCGCAAGTTTTGTTCGTTGTAACGGGAATTTCTTTGTAATAGAATTTAAGAAAAGTAATGTAAATGAAATCGGGATTAAAAATTTATTTCGTTGAAACAGATGCTTCGCTGTATCGATATTCGTTGTATCAGGATTTTACTGCACTTTATAAAATTCTACGCGAAACTTGAGTTTTACGCTTTCCTTGAATTGAAACGTTCCTTTTTTTAAAATTCTTTGTATGACATTTTGTATTATTTCGTAACTTTAACGGAATAAAAATTCTCACTGATAGATTTTATAATTTTCACCGAATTTTCCGTTCTGTATAAGGCAAAAAAGAGGGGGTGTTATTTAAGAGGTCAACGTGTATTAATCAGTAAATTAACCTCGTAAGTTGTAAAAACTACTTCTTTTATATAACTCCAGGTACATTAAAATCTTCATTCAATGATTATTTAATATTAATTAGTCTATGTACATCATAGACTATTTTGTTCAGTATAAAATAGTTTATATAATACAAACTTAAACTAGAACATAGATTATAGCTTTAACCTTCGGGGGAACATAATATAAAATTACTGGACTGAGACAGGCTGAGAGCAGATATATTTTGTTGTAGCCGCTGTCAGTCGGTTGAAAAAAAGTACTGAAACTAAGCTGCTGTGGTTAAACCTGGACGTTCAAGTAGACAAGAACTAGTTCAAGTTGAATTTATTATGTACATAAAAACTGCTCCTTAAATTTAAAATACATTCTCATTCATTATTAATAATATGATGTGCTTTTTGTATACAAAAAAAAAAAAACTCTTTCAATTCTGAACATTTCTAAGAATTAAATTGAATACTTCTGTGCTTTAAAAGTTAAATAAGAATTAACATCGTTTAATTGCACAAAATTGCAGATTTTTGCATGCACAAGATTCGAGGTTACAAAGAACCCTTTTTTCAATGCAAAATAAGTAAGCTTTATGGGTGAAAAGACATCCAAACGTTGTCATTTCTTATTTTATTTTTAAACATAGTTTATTTATCAGAAAATATGTGTAGTAAAATGTACGACTTCAATTTTTATTTAAAGCGACTATTTCAGGATAGCTTTAAATTCTGATAGTTTAAAATTAACAGTTAAACGACGATAATGTTTTTTATCGTTTTTTAATCATTGGTTATGATTAATGCTCTGCAAATAGTAAAAACTACCGTTTCAATTCAAAACGTGTTGTAGTGAACGTTTATTAATGATACTAATTAATTATGTGTATTAATCATAGTTTAATTGCCATAAGATGTGATTTTTATGCAGAAAAACTTCCTAAATTACTAATATTTCCATCAAACGTTTTTCTTTCTTCTTCTTTTTTTTTTAAATCTGAAGTTTTTTTTATCAGCATGTGGTACAAGCTACTCCTTCAATTTCTATTTAGAGCTACTTCTGCAATTTTAATTTAGAACTACTACTTAAAATCTATACGCTACCTAATCTTCGCTTATTAATCTAAAGATAAACATGCTTGTAGTTCTAAATTAATGCACAAATCAGTTAACGAAGCAAATAGTAGTTCATCTAAAGTCCAAGCTTTGGAGTAGGAGTGTAGGAGGAACAGCTGAAATTAAAAAAACATAATAATAATTAATTTGAATTTTTGGCATCTTGAATTCAAATTATGTGTTTCGCAATCACGAGCGTGTGTGTGTATGAATGCGCGTGTGTGTTTGTGTAGGCGCATCTGTGTGGGTGTGTGCGTGTTGTGTATGCAGTGCTGTGTGTATGTAGGCTTTCGTGTCAGTGTGTATGTAGGCATATGTGTTTGTGTCTGTGTGCAGGCATGAGTATGTGTGTGTGTAGGAGTGTTTGTTCGTGTCTGTGCGCAGGCATGAGTGTGTGTATGTGTGTGTAGGCGTGTGTGTGTAGGATATGGACGCAACCTGGAGACGGTTTTCGCAAGAGGAGCAGCATCGTGAGGCCGGTCGACGCGGCGGTGGTGCTGGCAGAGGGTGCTGGTGGAAAAATAAAATGATAGGAATTCAAAACAGTCAAATGAGAACAATAAGCAATCGTGATTGCTTAAAAAACAAAAATTATGAAAGACAAATAGCAAACTTGACAACGTACTGATTTCATTTTTCGCACTTTTTTTTTTTTGGGGGGGGGGGGGAGATTTTTTTTAAACGACTTTGAGTTAAAGCTCACAAAATGCCTAATTGATTTCGAAATGAAGATCGAATCCGCTTTCAGAGTTCAAACTCTTTCTCACTTTGATGATTTACGACTAGATTTTAAATTTGTTCACTTGAAATTTTTTTTTTTTCATTTAAGACCCTGATATAGCCGTCTTCATTTTAACAGATTGATCCTACGAACCTTTTTTTCTTCTAGGCATCACTAAGAATAGGCGAGTATAGCTATACGCCGAAATATACATACGAAAGAATTACTAAGTTTCAATTGAAAAGCTAAACTTAGCAAACCTGTTAAAAGTACGTAATGAGATTTAGAATTATATGATGACACACTTGTTAGAGACATCCGAACAATTAAGATATTTTATTAATATTTGAAAAGATTAAAAATTAATTTTATTATTTTATCACAGATTCATATAAATTGTTGTTACATTTAAATGCTCATTTCCTGGAAAATCGGAATAGAAGCTGTTAAATCGATAAGAATTATAGTAGTTAACGAAATGTATTTTAAATTGTTCGTCGAACAAATAATTTAAGAAATTTATGCATTCAAAAAAATAAAGGAATGCATGAAACACGAATACATTTTGCTTTCAGAATAAATTCTTACATCTAGTTTTAAAAAAATGGTTGAAAATTTATGAATAGAGAGAAAAAAAAAACAATCTTTCAACTTGAAAAAAAATTCTATTCGAAGCAAAACTCTCTCGCATTACAAAACAAAAGCGAAAGTACATTCTTTACTACGAAAGGAATAATCTTTTGTTGGCGATTATATGCCAAATATGTGATCATATTCGAGACGGAAAACACAAACCGCATTTAACACTAGTGCTGCCATCTACTACTGACAGATGCAAAGTTTCTATTTTTAACTGGAACTTTGTTTTTTGTAATTTACTAAATACAAATCGAATCCTATCATTCCGAATAAACTAATTTTCTTGTGTTCTATAAATCTCACTTAGATCTATTCCAGTCCTTAAAACAAGAACAGAAAATTTTAAAATTTATTGTTTACCTTCATCACATTTAAAAAAAAATGTTATCTAAATTTCACTGTAAATACTTGTAGAAAGTCAAAATTTCAGTTGTTTCAAATCCACATTAATACGAACTAATTAACTCATCTTGAAAAACCGTTTTACAATATACATTTTATACAAGTTTTATACCATTCAATAGAAAGATTTTTTTTTAAAATGGAGTAATCAAACAAACGTTTTTATTAAGTCATTAATATAGTGTATAAACATATTTAGAAACAAGACAATAAATAAGGCGAACCAAACGAATTCAGTTTTCAAAATCAGTAAAAATGTCAGCAAGTAGCAAAAAAAAAATCCACTTCCTAATCCTATCTCTCCTTCCGCGAGACTGTTATTGGAACGTATGGAGTTTCAATCTGGAACTTCATAACTAAACTTTCACAAACAAAGCTAACGGAAGGTCAGGGAGGGGGGCGGGAGGGAGTCGGTTTTTTCCTCAAAGCAATTTACTTCCATTTGGAAAAATGGAAATTTTTGCCAATTTTAGCAAAAAATATTGTATTATTCAGAAATTTATTATACTTACATTCCAATGTTTTTTTGTTTAAATATAAATGCATTTTTTAATGTTCATCATCCGATACGAAAAAAAAATACAAAAATCACATCTTTATCAAAATTAATGGTGATTTGACTAAGTAGATATTTTTAAAATTTTTGGTGTTTTGAACAAAGAATGCTAAATTTGCTTACAGCAAAAGTTTAATGCCTATCTTTGTTTAAAATAAATAATAACATGGATTGCATATATCTTTAAATGTTCCACAATTTTTGTGTTTGCTCAGAAAATATAACTACTAAATACATTTTAATTTGTAAAAAATCAAATGTTTTCCACCTCATCAAAATTTTCGGAAGTTTTACATCTCTAATCCAAAATAATAATTCTGCAGGGAATTACTGTTGATTCTACTTTTAGTGATACTTCACAAATACTAACTTTAACTTTTGCACTTTCTCTTTTCTTCATTGTTACTTTTGTACTGCGTTCTTAATCATTAATATTTATTATTATTTATGTTATTGGCCGTTGTCATTAATATTTATTTATTTATTTATTTAAAACGCAATAAACCAATAACCTTTTAAAATTTTATTAGTCTTGAATCTACACTGGAGGATGCTACCTTTCAATGAACGTTTAGTAGTTCAAAAGAAAAAAGAAAATTTATTTAAGAAAAAAAGAAAAAAAAATTATATATAAATAATTATATATATATATATATATATATATATATATATATATATATATATATATATATATATATATATATATATATATATATATATATATATAATCACTCCTTTATGTAATGCGCAACAAATCGAAGTTGCAGAAAAATTACTTGAAATTCAGATAAATGCTATTTCGTCAGATCTTTTCTTTCACTTGAAAAACGACTAATGAAAATTCGAGGACCCCGGCGAGGAAAGTGACACAACTCAAAAAAAAAAACAGCAATGGAGAAAATCCAAGTTTCACGCAATAATAGTGTCAAGCGATTTCGTCTGAAATATTACAATTCGTGCAAAAAAATTTATAATGTGATGGAAAACGGTTAAATTTTGTTGTCTGAATTAATAATGCACACTTAAAGTTCGAAAATTTATCTCATATTTATGTAAAATGATGTGTCACTATTGATTATATCGTTTCTACACCACCATGCACCTGCTTCTAAGGCTTACTTTTGCGAGTTTTGTGACCAGAAAGATCATTACAGTTATTTTCTAAATCAATATCTGGTACGCTCCCCCCCCCCCCCCCCCCCCCAACTTTGGCTTGCGTCACTTTCTTTGCCGGGGAGCGATATATTAGCAATTAAATTGAAGCAGATCAAAAATAAATTAATAAAGCAACGTTTATATGTTTCTGAAGGGACTGCATGAAAAAGCGCATAAATGAAAAAACGTATAATAGGTATACGTTAATATGTCTTCGACTCTGCAGGGATCAATTTAAAAAACGTATAAATGATAAAAACGTATTAAAGAGAAACGTATAAATGGGGCTTCACTGGTAAATACAGTAAAAAAGTTTAGAAATATATAATTTTAATTAACAAAATGTAAAAGCTTCAAAGTATAAATGATAACTTATTTCAAGAACTGTCATACATTTGCATTCAATAAGTAAGTGGAGTAGAATCGCCTCTTTTATTGATTTAGTAACGCAGGAAGAGCGAACAACAGTTTCCTGTACCTTTTCTTTTGCTTTCACCTGATTGATAACAAAGATTAGGATAAAAGTGATCGATGCCATTAAGTGTTTTCTCGTAGCTACGTGTATTTGTGTTTTAAAAAACATTAGGTACATAATTATATTTTTGCTGAGAAATGATTTATCCATGTAATTTTTGTGTTTGAAATGGCGAAGTTTAATAATTATTTTCCATTTCAGATAGGACAATTATTCCGGATATTTTGAGGCGGTGGAAAAAAAAATCCCAGTTCCTTCCGGGTTATTTTCGGGAAAAATTGGTAAAAACATGTAAAATTGATTTTTTTTATAAATTAACTAACACAGTGATTCGCAACCTGTGGTCCGTGAGCAATTTTCAATGTGGTCCGCGAACAGCTGGTGAAAATTAATATACATATTTTTTATTGTTGTAATTAAATTTATTAAAGAAAACTTTTGGACTCAGTAATGAAAAAATAGAGAACCACTGCCATAACATAAATTATGAATAAAAACTTTCTATGGCTACTTTTGCGAACATATAATTAAAGTAGGTAACAAGCAATAAAGTAAAGAAAAAGCAATTCAAATGGAGTTTAACCGTGAGTTATAAAACACAAAAGACATGTGAAAATCTGGAAAGGGACATGAAATATCCTTGAGAACAAGTTATGAATTAAAAAGCTAAAAATGAGGCGTCCTATATCTATAATTAGGCCTCCTCGTATTAATGAAATTTCTGGTTTTGCGTGGTATTTCTAACGGTTGGTCATTTTACTAGATAATTATTTCTGTAACTACAACGAAAAGAAATATATAAATTCACTTTCCAAGCTTGAAAAAGCAAATAACTTTTTCTATAACTTCATCAGTTACCCTAATCCACGTCTAAAATATTTGGAGATATGAAAGTCAACACGAAGCATATGAAAGCAAAAGATTTGGAAAAGAGACCTAAGTATTCAATGGGTGTAAGAAACCAAATATAAAAGCATTTGATGAAAATTCACCTTCCTTTCATTTAATACCATACATGATTTTTTTTCCAAATTTTTTTCATGACTTTTCAAGATGGCGCAAAAAAATACCATTTTTCGCAAGAAAACAGGAGAATAGTTTTAGTATGTTCACTTCTCTTTTAATACCTCATGTTTTGTTCCTTTTTAGCTGGGACTTTTCCCTCATTTGATCCCACAAAAATTATTTCTTTTAATTAAAAAAATTTTCTGTGATTTTTCAAAATGGCGGCCAAAAATCATATTTGTCCCAACACTACAGATGTATATTTTTAGTATGTTCATTAAGAGCATGTTACCTACCATTTTTCACAAGATTCATTTCTGTTGCAATTTGTTTGACCCCAAACGCTATTGAGCAGACGAGTTCTGTTTAAACAGAAAATATGCCTTGAAAGTACATCTTCCGTAAGATACATTGACTTTTCTTTAAGATCTTATTTTCTCGAAAAATACTCGCAAGACGTTTGAATAACTGGGAGAATCTGTGATATTTTGTTTATAAAAATAACCATCTGTTATTTCTAATTGAATTACCTTTAAAGTTAAACCAGTAACTATTTATCAAACATTCTGATTGTCGATGAATGTTACAAACAATGATGTTTTTCTCGTTAAAGCAGGGAATTATGCTATTACTGACAACATTTTTCAAAGAAAACCACACATACATTCTTAAAAATATAAGAGTTAGCTGAAAATATTTTATAGATATTTTGCTCTCGATTTCCACGGGGGAAATGTTTATTTTTAAAATGACTGTATTTCTCTAAAGCTACTTAAACCAGATCAGATGCACTTGCGAAAACTTCTTTTGCATTTGTGTGAAATATATTTTGCTGAAGTCGGACTTTGAAGATAGTAACAAATTTTCTTAATTTTCTTTTTAAAGCTTTTTTTTTAACAAAAAGAAGAAAAAAAAAAACACTTGTTTTCGTTCTTAATTTTTTTTTTTCTTTTTTTTTTCTGATACCTCACTTTATTCTCATCCTTGTAGGAGGGAACGACGGAAGAAAATTTTTTTGTAAGATGGAGACCCTTAGACTGCATCTTTACACGTAGTTTTAAGCATTAGGTAATAATTTTCATGTAAAAGTTAAAGTTTTCATTAAAAGGATAAGCACTTACGGGGAAAAAGGGTGGAACATAAAGAGGGGGGGGGGGTAATTAAACAAAACTAAAAATATTAAAATGTACAGTAAAACATACTTTAATGTCAAAATAAGCACAATTGAACACGAATAGGAAAATTCTTTTCTACAATGACAAAGCACAGCTTATATGAGTTAAAATAATATTATTCCCGTTAAGTAAATATTCTACAATTAAGTTTTCCAGCAATACAATAGTGCGGTGGACACAAAAACTAGGTAAACTACTATTTAGAATTTTCATGCTGCGCCGAGACTCCAAAAGATAGTGTTTTATCACGATTTTCGGAAAAGGTGTAGACTTGATTGAAATGCTATTAATCTACCATTTCTAAATTTTATCTAATTATTATTTTATGTCTTACTCCGAAAATTTTTTTTCGGCAGAACTGAAACACACTATTTCGAAGAATTTGTAGTTACGTGGTTGTACGTTCACAGCGCATGAAATAAAAAGAAAAAAGCAACGAAACATGAAAATGCTTTAAAATGGCTATTTTTGATCCACCCGCATTGATTAATTTCAGAAAACCTTTGTATTAAATTAACAAAAAATGAAAAATCAGTTTCATTCGCATGGGTAGCATAGAGATAAAGCAGCGCATTTAATAAAAGTTTTACGAAAAAAAAAAATTGCCCAGCAGAAGAGAGGAGGGTTCATCATCACAGAGCCATTGGTTTTAACATGCATTGCCAATCCTACACGGTAGTTTACATACATGTAAGGACTCTTATGAGCAATCCTACTGAGTGGTGGATTGCTTATAAGAATCCCCCACTCAGGTGGATTGCTCATAAGAGTCCGAGAAGGTACCCCTGTCTGAGAAGGTAAATTCTGGTTGTGCTAGCGCGAACAAGGATTGCAACATCGAAAATGTCAATGAAGATACATAAAATAAGAACTTTTTTAAGAACAGGATTTAAAGGTAAAACCACAACTAGGTACTAACACATATTCTGCCGTGTGCAGGTAAACGGCAGTATCAGCAGAAATGAGTTTTGGAGAAATTTGAAGAAATGTGTGGTGGATTGTACTAACAATAGGGAAATGTTGGAATTACAAGTTTGTTTTCGCGCCTTTTTTTCAGCGGAAACCAAATAAGCGAGTTTGTACAATAAAGATAACGTACAATAGATGACAAAAATGCAAAAAAAAAAAAAAAAAAAAAACCGCAGATACTTCCCTTTACCTGCACACGGCAGTATTTAAATGCTCATGTCTGTAAAGTTCTCGAATTTCATTTGAGCAATGATACAATTAAAACCAAAATTCAACAGTTGAAGGACGCATCCTGTCATTCACAAACATGAGGGGACTTTTTTTTTAGGAAATGCATTGTTTTCGTAACAGAAGTACAATATCAAAAGCATGAGAAACTCATTTTTCTTTTAACAAATATGATCGCATCAAAATCGAATTTTTCTGTATATGCAACCAGGAAGTGAACAAAAAAACAGCGTTTCAAATTTTCTCTCCGTCTAACTTCTCGTCATCGTTTCCGTAAACATCACATTTTTAAAAAAATCTATTTATTGAGGCATACAAATAATTTTTATGCTGGTGAAGTGTAACACTGTTAAAAGGGAAATATATTAACTACAGACAGGGGCACCCCGAGTCGAGGTCACGAGATGTCACAGTGACAAGCTTGATTTTTCGACACATTCGGCAGATTTTGGAGTTTTTCTTTTAATCTTTTCGTTAGATGTAGATATGTGTGCATACTCTTTGTTATCATTCGGTAAGTTTAGAATTTCTACCCTTGCAAAAAATCAAGTTCGGGGTGGCCCTGACTACAGATTTAAAAAATAAGAAAAAACGAGCTGATGTGTGCATCACATGACTTCCTCTTACTCCAATTTAATGTCATTTTCTCAGTATTGGCAGTTTTAATATGATTCAATTGTTTACTCTCTAAATATCACCAATAGTGGCTAAATTGAAACCGGATTTAAAAAAAAAGAAAGAAATTAAAAAAAAAAAATCACCAAATTTGTTGCCAAGTTGGCGATAAAGCTTGGCAACCAAAAGACTGGCGATGCATCGCCAAGTGTCCGCCACATTATAAAACCACTTGAGTTTACATCGAAATGAACAATGATTTCCCCCTAAAAAGGGGAAAAAGACCCCCTTTGGAGCATTCGAATGCAACAAAAAAGGAAGGTGCACTACTAGACCCCACTAGGAGTCTACGTACCAAATTTCAACTGTCCTAGGACATTCCGTTTTTGAGTTATGCGAGATACATACACACATACGCACATCCATAGGGGACGTCACGAGAAAATTCGTTGTAATTAACTCGGGAGTCGTCAAAATGGATATTTCGGGTGCTAGGAGGTTCCTAGGCACATATCCACGTGTGGTCGGGTTGAAAAAAAAACTCAACATTCATTTGGAGGTGAGCAAAATGGAAATTAAGGCCGATTTTTGGGTGAAAATTTTTTCGCGAATACAATATTTAATTTTTTGTAAAAGGAAGTAAAAAGGGACTAAAATCTTCTGATATAACTTCTTTCGAAACAAAGTATTACTCCATTTGATGATATATAATGAGTTTATCCCTTCAAAGAATGTTTTTTTTTTCCCCAGCGGTATTTAAAAACTCAACATTGATAAGTTGTTTTTACAATATGGTTAAATTCTAAAAACTTGTGATTTTACGTTAACGTAATATTATTTTTGAAAAAAAAAAAGTCTACAAGAAAACTTTGATAAAATATTAGACACTTAAGTTTTTTTTAAATTTAATTTAGAGCTATACTTTTTTTTTAAAGAACGTATGAAAGAAAAAGTAAGTAAATATAAAACAAAAATAGTAATTTGAAAATATATATATATATATATATATATATATATATATATATATATATATATATATATATATATATATATATATATATATATATATATATAAAAGCCAAATTAAAATGAGGTTCTGAAATGATACATTTTATATAAATAGTATTGATATTTTACATTTTCCACTGATTTCCATTTTGGCAGCTTTCCTTATTTTCTCCAAGTTTTCGCATATATATATATATATATATATATATATATATTATATATATATATATATATATATATATATATATATATATATATATATATATATATATATATCCTGAGTTGCACACTTAAAAAGAAATTCCAAATTTAATTGAAAATAAAACAAGTGCAAGGATAAGAAATTTTTCCCACCCACTAGAGACACCATAAATTTTAAAACCACACCGAAACAATAGGGTTTTCTTAACTTTAGAACATTTCATAATGATTTCAGGTCACAAAACAAAGATGGAAAAATTGTTCAATCGAAAACACATGAAAACATCGTTGACCTATTGCTTAATATCATTATGAGAACGAGACGGCATCAAACAAAACGGCAAGATGTTGAAAGTCATAAAAAGCCGAAATCAAAACACTTAACTTTTACTTACAAGAATGACAAATCGAGATTTAGGAAAATAGATAACCGATTCTACCTCAAATTGTTTTCCTAAATCTTTTGTCCTTCCATGTTCCGCATGAGAAACATCTAAATGAAAAAAGTGAATAGAGAAACGATTCCACACTAAGAATAAATAGTGGCTATTACATAAATGCCCGAAGCAAATAAACGCATGAATTATTTTTTCATTGAATGAAAATACTGCTAATGTTAAAAACTAAACGTTAAGAACCGCAGTATGCATTTTTTCCGCCATGTTTGTACAGAAATGAATTATGGAACTCCTAAAGAAGAGACCATTGTTTTTCGCAAATTTTAGTTATAAATAAATATTTCGAAGTTAAAATTAACTTTTTTTTTTCATTTCTCTCATATCTCTAACTTGGAACAACGCAACCATTGGCATGTTGACCAAATTAATTTAATATCAATTTGTTGTTAAAGTATATATATATACACGGTTTCATCCGACACCCCCCCCCCCCCCCTTTCTTCAAAAAATGACTTACTTACCCTCCAAAATCTAGTTGGTTAGTTAAAATCTTATTCGTTTATTAAAACAAAAGGGCAAATTTATCATTCAATTAAAAGTCGAATCAACTCTACTTACGTTGTTTATGGACAGGAAAAAGTTTTACGACCCGTAATTCCCAAGTTCTACTCCAAAAGTCACTATTTTTTTTTTTTTTTTCATTACTACTGTGAGCAGCAGTTTTCAACTTGGAAGAATAAAATATTCTGCTTTTATCATTAGCAAAAACGAATACTTTCTCGACTCCAATAGCAAAATCCTGATAAGGAAAATAGTCCCACCCGTATTTACATCATAAATAACAGAACATACATGTGAAAATTTTTTATCAGATGAAACATTACTTTTTTCGTGCCTTTAGAGTCTTCCAGGATTAAAATACTCTTATTTAAACGTCAACTGAATAGGAAGTAATGCGCAAACGATCCATTATTTTGGTTATTTACTGCGCACAGATTTTGAATTAAGGGAAAAAAAAGCGCAACCATATATCAGATTTTCTTTACACAGGAGTTTTATTTACAAACTTGTGTCTAATTAAAGCATAATTTATTATTTTAAAGACATAGTGTCGTGAGAATGACAGTGGTGAAATCAGTTTCCAAGCCACTGATTGGACCAGCAGTCAGATATTAGCACTCTTTTTAAAATTTATTGTATGTATTTATTTCATTTTATTTGACTTGTATGTATTTAGTTGACTTTCATTCAGTAACTCTATCGTAAATGTAGAATGACAGCGGTGTAAGTCGTGTAAAGTTACTTTAAACAAAGTTACAAGTGCATTTTTATAAAAGTTGATGCACAATTAAGAAAAAAAAAGAGAAACTATGTTTCAATACAAATTCTTTTGAAATTAAAATTTACGCAGTCCTGACAATTCTGTAGATGCTTTTAGAAACCCCTCATTCACTCCAAACAGTTTTAGAATGACTAACCTCACTCTCATTCCAACCACGACATTTGTCTCCTTCCACTTCTTTTTAAACTTCTGAATATACGCACAAGATAAATACTGAGACAGAACCAGTCATGCGTTCAACAATAGCAGGTAATTTCCGTTGACTATCAATACATAAATTGTTGTGGGCTACCACAAGAAGTAGATAGCAGAAGAAGAGGAAGAAAAGACCTATTTATTATTCAGCAATACATTGAAGCCTTTTGACGATAACGGAATGGCATCACGAAATCGAAGTTGCAAAGCTAGTTGAAAAAAAAGCTTCTCTATCACGTATTCACATTTCATATTAGTGATAACAGAAAGGACAGACTGGAAAGAAAGTTCAAGCGCCTACTACTTAGGTCACCCCTGCTGGTTTTGTCAGAGTTGAAACAAATGAGGAGGTTAATTGTTATTTTAAAACCTCAGCGCCGTTGCCTAATGGTCCAAAACTACGCAAGTTGCCCAACTAGGCTAAGTGAATTATACGAAAAGATAAGATTTTAAATTAAACTATTCCCATCTCCCGCATAGGACACTGCAGAATGTTTCAAAAGTTAAGTAATCAAGTAGTTTCACTGTTATCTATAAAAAGTTTCTGACGAATGAAATGTTTTTAGTTATCAAAGAAAAAATTGTAGGTGCCATACCGCAGAACGGATTTTCAAGTTTACTATTATTCTCGTACAAATGAATGAAATTATAGTAGTTATACATCTCATCGACATGATTCATATTTCTCTCATTGTGATTCATATTTAATTTCACGCCCCCCCCCCCAAAAAAAAAACACTGTAAAAGTTATTGTAATAATTTGCAAACGACAAGTACTATTATTTAAAACATACAGAAGAACTTATAATGCATAGACGACACAAATACAGTTAAGGGCAAGTGAAATTTAACTGATCGTTTGTTATTACACTTCATAGACACTTTATATCGATGATTGCTATGCAGAGAAAAAACTTCAGCACATACTATGTTCTTAAGCTTCTTGGCAAGTATGCGGTTATGGAGTGTTGCATCTGTAAACAATGGTTTGCACAGATATATTTTTGGTATTTTTTTCAATGCGCAAAAATACTTCCTGAAATTTTCAGGAATAGAAACCATTCAAGGAGTGAAATGAAAAAAAAAAGTGACCTATAACAGTGATCAATTTCATAAAACAACTTACTTGCTAACAATGGAATGAAAAATGACAGATTTGGATGAAATTGGATGTTTACTATTTGGATTTTTTAGCACTTTAAATGTTTGACGTTTTGCAATCAAAAAAAATTTATATATAACTTTGAAATGTAAATATTTGAAAAAATACAACTACTATTTTCCCAATCCTTTTCTACGAAGTTTTATTTAAAGTAAAAAGTGTGAAAATACACTTGACTAAAGTTTTTAGACATATTTCCTATGTTCAAAACGTGAAACACGATCGTATACGAGTTAATAATATCTCTAGCCATACAGGTAGACATTCCGGATGCAAAATATGCAAGGATTTTTAAATGCTGAAAGCTAAGTTAGGAGGGAAACTACAAGACAACCTAAAGATAAAAAACCCTACACTTACCTACATTGTATAACTAAATCCTCTTAAAGCTTAGCGAGAAAGTTATAATCAATCATGCGAAGCGGAAATGATAATCTTTTTCTACTCTTACAGCACATAGGTTTTAAATTTCAAACAAGTGCCAAGGCATGCAAAACGTTCTATGAACAAAATCTACTCACTTCATTCTATTCATAGAATAAAAACATAAACATCACTTACGATTCAATAAAATATGATTCAAGAATCAAGAAGCAATGCATTAACATAATTTTGAAAAACAAACGAACAAATAAATAGATAATAAGACTAAGAAAATGATAAAGAATATGAACGAAAAGTTACCAATAACAATTCTATAACTCGGAAAAACCTGCATGACACAGAGAAACAATTGCACTGTTGGTTCATCTCTGACAACAAAATAAATGGGAGCTCTAGCAAACCTCAAACTGTAGACTTCGGTGATGGAAATGTTTCATTAAAATTTCTTTTAAGAATCCGGCTTCTATAAAGAAATTTTAATGACGTGAACCGATCTTTAGCGAAATAATTCTATTTCAAAAAAAAAAAAAAAAGAGAGTGTTGCGATTTCCGTAATGTGAATGTTTTCATCATTAAAACAATGAAATAAAAGCATCGTTAAACTTAAAAGTATAAAAAAAGAAACAATTTATTTCTCAATTTTTGAGGTTAATGTGCTAAAAATAGACTTCTATTTCATGAAATGAAGCCACGAACTGAATCGTTTTTATTTGATGAAATAATATTTCAAAAGCATCAAGTTGAGCAATAATAATAATTATTCTTATGAACTTCTCCAAAACTATCAGCGTTTTAATAAGCAATATTTATGAACTATTTATATATATATATATATTTTCAGCTAGTGAAATTATTAAACAAAATTTCAGAAACTTTGTTTTCCTCTTTGATTTAATACGTATAACTTTTGATAGAAGTTATGAATGATGAAAAAGTAAATATATATTTAAATACAAATTCTTCTCTTGGACACTAAAATTTACTCAAATTCAATGTTTTGCAAAACCTTAAATTGTTAAATTACTCGAAACTAAGTTAGAATGACTTATAATGTGGCTCTGATTAGTTGAGCTATAGCCTTGACAATAATTTTAGCCTTTTGGGCGGGTATTTTCAGCGAAAGAGGGACGTACTATTAATGCTGAAGTGAGTTGGAATACTTGGGTAAAACTACTGCAAAAGTAACACAACCCAACTCATTACTTTTCACTGTTACCCCCAAAAAGAGTTAAACATTGTCAATGTCAGAGCTCAACTTATCAGAGTCACAAAATAAACCACCCTCATTCTAACCACGCCAGTTATACCAAGCAGAAAATCATATTTTTGAAGATTATCAATAGTTTTCTAATAGGCTGCTTTTCAGTGAAAATGCGTTTCAAGAGAATATATTATTTTAATGTTAAACATTAGTTTCATTTTCTATTGTGTTATTCTTATATTGTTATTACTTGCTATTACAGGAAAAAAAAAACAAAAAAAAAACAAAAAAAAACCGAGTCTCAGTTATATGAATAAAACAGACGATATGTATGTTTGTATGTTCCCCATAACAAATCTACAGTTAATGTCGGATCTCGACCAAATTTATCAGAGGTACTACTTGGGCATCAAGGAACGTAGGGGGTTTTCGAGCGCCAAAATAGTAGTGAATCATTCGAATTTTAATTTTAGGACCCGAAAATGGCTCTTTCTACCCGAAATAATTATCCAATCAGTTCGACTTTTTTTTATCAGTTCGTGTCATTCAAAAGCCCGCGAAAAAAATCCCTTTGGAAGATTTTTTTTCCCTCTGGAATACAAACCCCCAAGACCCTATTAAAACCAACAGAAAAGTTATAAGCATTTTTATGCTGAGGAAAATCATTTTTTAAATTGAAAATGTATCAACTGCCACTAGCTCAGTTTTAATTAACGTGAATAAAATCACCGAGAAGAAATATCTGCTTTCTTTTTTTCTCGAGTGTGAATAAATAAAATTCTTGCTTTTGCTTTGATGGTTTTTCGAGTGATTTAAAGTTTTTTCCACTTTTGGATATTTTTCCGCGATCTGTAGGGGGAAACGTTACAGATTTATTATTTTTATTTTATTTTACTTATTTATTTATTTATTTATTTATTTATTTGTGCAAGTCTGATTGTTGAACACGCGTCACTTGATATAATTTTATTTTCGAGGTACACCGTGCAAAGCCAGGCGACGCAACTAGTGCTCAAATGAAATAATAATATGCCCGTTGCTTATCATAAAATTTAGAGAAGGCCAAATGACAAGCAATTTATCAGTTTTATGTAATTTTTAAAACATGTGTCTCATGTGAAGGGAGTATGCTGATGGATTAATTTAGTTATGGATTAATTTAATTATGTGTACCTTCAAGTTAGTTTCTTAAAAACTCCAGCAAAAGTTGCAGGCTGTATTTATTTTACATACATATTTCCTTAAAAAATAATTGATTTCAAAAGCATAAATCAGGAAATTTAAAATTAAATCCCCTTATTCAAAGCAAATACATGAGAAATCAAAATTATCTATGAAGGTTTTTAAAAAGGGAAGCAAATCCTGGAAGATTCGATACAGAAATACAAAACTGATGATTTTTTTTCTGGCTTCCACGATAGCATTTTAAAAGAAGCATCAAACGATGAAATTGGAGGAGGGAAACAATAAAATTTGATAAGTGGCTAAGAAAAAAAACTGTTTCCTATCAAACAAAAATTCTTATATTTCACGTCATGTGGCACAATTCAACGTCATGGTACAAAAATTGATTCTTAGAAACGACGCGGAACCGCTTTTATGTTTTGCCCAGTTCTTTTGCTCTGTGTTGTTACTGGAAGATTCGAAAGCTTTATGGAACCGTATCAATTTATGAAGTCTTAAAAAATAGATGCGTATAATATTTGTTGGTTAAATTCTTACCATAAAAATATCCCAAGAGAAAAAGAGTCCCAAAAAGAGTTCTTTGCTGAGAAATACACAAAATCATAACATTTTCAGTGAATTTTATTAGTACTCTTTCTTGAGAAAAATATATTGTAGAATAATGGGATAGTTGGGCACGATAACGAAAAGTTATTGGGTGGATAACGTGAGAAAAAAACTATTAAAGCGCAGGCAGGTTATTGGCTATAACAGTTCATTGTTTGAAGTTTTTCTCTTAAAATATCTAACAAATCAAATTTAAAAAAAAACTAGAATTTCAGTGATATTTATTAACTTATGTGCAAAAAATATAGCTCAACCAACAGTCAACGGAAATGAAGCATATAATCAGTTGGGATTGGGGGGAGGGGGCGAAAAATAAAATAGAAGAGGGTAAGATGTAGTAGGAGCGTATTATCTGTATTGCCTGGAGGCAGGATTACAGCAAATCCACTCTTAGTGAAAGTTGTTACTGACTACAGTAGACACATTTTTCTCATAGAAAACGAATTGGTAAGATAAAAAGCAAGGAATTAACCAACCCTAACATCATAGTAAGAACGAAGAACATAACATGCATGAGGATTTTTTTTGGTTTTTTTAGAACACTGAAAACGGCATAAATTTAATAAATTAATATTTGATTTCATAGGAGTTAGAACTTCAATATTTTAAATTATTATTAATCTGGAGGGGAGATGGCAATAAAGATGGGCAACTTTCTTGTCCATCTTTCAATGCATGCGTTTTTATGACATCCGAGTTTTCATGCATCAAAACCTTCAGTATATTACACCTTCTCATCAAGCAGCAGTTTAATCCAGAATTCTCCAAGTTAGTGGTACCAAACAACTTTACCAGGAGCCTAACGAGTCTGTTACTTAAGCATGCCAAAGTACATTCTTCGACTAATTAGGGATGCTGAATCAAACAAAAACAAAATAAATCACCCAGCCGGGTAAATGTGACATTCTAAACTGGAATCTGTTAGGATGGTGGTATCCGCTAGCCAAGTTCACCCGATTTTTCGAATAACACTCAAGTTGCCCTGAAGCAGAGGAACGAAGGTGATGCAGGGTCAAGCGACATCCGAAGAAGTTTAACCCGTTCC